>NC_088678.1:21563240-21891421 GCF_950023065.1 Planococcus citri | reverse complement strand
ACAAGAACAGGTAGTAATACAGATGGAGATGGAGGTTGAGGTAGAGGTACCAGAGGAAGATACTCTTGAACAAGTTCTTGAGGATATGGAGTTGGGTGATGACTCAATTCCTGAACCTCAACGAGGATTGCTTAAAGAGTTATTCCCTGAGAATCTTTTACCCAACCTTATTGAAGAAGAACAGCCTGAACCGAGAAATGTATTGGATATATTTTTCGGTTCAAATAATGATCCAACACCGTTTTTGGAACCACATAGACAAGTTGTGGAGCTAGAGATCGATGCTGTGGAGATGTATATAGACCCTCCAGTTGTGAATACTCCTATGGTATCTCGGGCTGATAAGATTAAAGAAATCTTCAGCAGACCCGTGCCGCAGTATCGACCTCACGCTCCACGACCTGGTATGCCCAAATATTACCCAGAGTTTCCAAAACCTTGCATTAAAATTACAAATGAAGTGGATCCTCTGGAGTATTTGGTTACCCGAAAACCTACCAGACCCCAGCGCCTTGATAAATATCATAACGCAAGGGCTGGTGGCGGTGAAATTATTCATGGACACAACAACCCGAATATGATACCAGCTGAACCAAATGAAATTGAAATGGATCAGTTTTTGGAAGATTTGTTGAATGGTGGTGGTGGTGGTGGTGATGATACGGAAAGTACCTCCTCTAACACCTCAACAATTTCAACCAATGATGATGATAGTTCAGATGACTCGACTGACGATGATTCAGATGAGGATGATTCAAATGACGATGATTCAGACAGTGGACCAAATGATGACAACCCTGATAGTGACAATAGCAGTGATGGTGATGATGATTCAGATCATGGCAATCCAGATCACGGTATTCAACCAGTAGAAGAAGAAGAAGAAGCTGAAAGAGTATATATTGGTGGAGGTGGAGGTGGTAATGTTGCCAGCACTAGTGCTTCTACATCCAATACTAATGCTCCTACAGTTGACGCTGCTGCTGATGATACCAATAGTGACGACGATGATGAAGATTTACCTCCAGGTACTGTAGCTTTACAATATATCAATGTTACTCTTGTTGATGCATTGATAAGAGCAAAGTTTGGCCTAACAGAACATTCTTATAGAATTACGTTGAGGAAAAATATTGAAAAACTACCTAGAGTTGATCTCATCTCAAGAGCACTGAATGAGATGATGGAATATGCTAAGACAAAATCCGGTTTCATATCTGGTGATTTCATTGACCTTCAGGTTACAAACCCTGCTCTAAATCAACCGATTCGAACAGGTCTTCAAACAAACGACCATGTTGAATCATTGAAGGCAAAATTGGAACAAATTTTGACTTCGGATGAAACTGTGGATCTTTTTGCATGCAAGTTCCACGTTCAAACGATCAAAATTCCACGGGGTGAAGGCCGAACAAAGATCTTGAATTTGGCCAAGAATAAACATACAAAGACCAGCATCAACCAAATCAAAAATGATGACAAGTTATGTGGTTTACGAGCTGTTATTGTTGGTATGACTCATCATACTGATAAAATTTTGGACGAAACTTTGAATGATTCTCAAATTAAGGATACACGAAAAGGTAAGCCAATTCAAAACAGACTAACCAATAAGTTGCACAATCAATTGGTTGATAGGTATGCTGGTGATGGTTTCACATGTGAAAATGGTTTGACCATAGCCAACATGAAATTTGTTGAGGAATACCTGGATATTCAAATTGTGGTCATTGAAGCCATAGTTAATAACCCTCGAATTTATAGTGGTATTGAAAAAGAAATGAAAATCTACCTGTATAAGGATGGTAATCATTTTGACACAATTAATTCGATGAAAGGGTTTTATGGTAGTGTATACTACTGTGAACTTTGTAATTCAGGTTATCAGAATCCAGATGAACATCCAAACTGTACAGGAGGTAAAAAGTGTAAGCTATGCAATGAACTTGTACACAGTGATGTGAAACGTGTTCTTTGTATAGATTGCAACCGATATTGTGTCAACAAGGACTGCCTGAAAAACCATAAACAGACTGTCTGCAAAGAAGAGTTTAAATGTATTGGTTGTAGCAATGTTGTTCAGCGTTCAGATGTAGACCATAAATGTGGTTACTCCGAGTGTGGGAATTGCAAACAACACGTTGATACAGCTATACATAAATGCTTCATGAAGGACATTCCTGCTATGGGTGGTAGATGTGCATATAAGTGTAAGAATTGTGGTCCCAGTTGGTGTAACAGGGAAAACAAACGTTGCACTTATACCGAAAAATATATATTTTTCGATTACGAGTGTCAACAAGAAACAGGCCAACATGTACCTAACTTGATAATTACACGTGATTTCAACAACAACATATGTTGGTTTGATTCGAACGAAGAGTTTTGTGCATGGCTTGTTGATAAACAGCACAAGGACTACACTGCAATTGCACACTATGCCCGAGGTTACGATAGTTATTTCATTTTGCAATATTGCATAAAGAATACAATTGAGCCAGAAGCAATTTTTTCAGGTAGTAAGGTGATGATGCTGAAGATTGGACCACTAAATTTACGAATCATTGACAGCCACAACTTTATTGCGTCACCACTAGCAGATTTTCCAAAAACTTTCGGATTGACTGAGTTGAAGAAAGGTTACTTTCCTCATCTCTTCAATACAAAAGAAAATGAAAATTACGTGGGAGACATTCCAGCTGCACATTATTACTGTCCTGACAGAATGAAAGCAGAAGCACGCAAAGATTTCCTCAACTGGCACAAACAAAAGACTGAAGAACATTACCAGTTCGATTTGAAAAGTGAATTGTTTCAGTATTGTAGTTCAGATGTTGATATTCTGCGACGTGGATGCTTGAAATTCAGGGAGGACTTTTTGGATAGTGGCAATTTGGATCCATTCTGTTATACCACCATTGCTAGTGATTGTATGGCTTTGTATAGAAGTAAATACTTGAAGCCTAATACAATAGCAGTGGACAACAAGGAGTTTCACGATCAGTTTTCTAAGGTTTCAATATCTTGGCTAAACTCATTTGACAATCCTAATATTGTTCACGCTAGCAATGGAGGTGAGAAACGAATATGTGGAGCTAAAGTTGATGGCTTTGATTCCACATCCAACACAGTTTACCAATTCCACGGTTGTTTCTGGCATGGATGTCCTGATTGCTTCGATGAAGAAACCACTAACAGGGTGAATCACGAATGCATGGGTGATCTATACCAGAAAACTGTGGAGAGAACAGAACAGCTTCAAAGAGCTGGGTACACTGTAGTTGAGATGTGGGAATGTAAATGGAAAAAAACTCGAGAATACTCTAAGAACTGTTACTTGATCAACAACCAAGTAATAGAGCCACTAAATCCACGAGATGCATTCTTTGGTGGGCGTACAGAAGTCTTCAAATTAAAGAAGACAGTTGATGGTGTTGATGGAAAAATCAAGTATATAGATGTCTGTTCACTGTATCCGACCGTAATGTATTATGATCCGTATCCAGTTGGACATCCGATGAAGATTTTGAATCCGCCATGTTACGATCCGAATTGGTTTGGATTTGTTAAATGCAAAGTCCTACCACCTCGTGATCTCTACATTCCGGTTCTTCCATGTCGTGTACAGATGAGTAAGAGTGAAAAATTATTGTTCACTATATGCGTGAAATGTGCCATTGATAATCAGCCTAGGTGTACCCACACAGATGCAGAACGTGAATTTGTAGGTACTTGGTCCACTCGAGAAATGAACAAAGCTATTGAGATGGGTTATGAAGTGCTGGAAACATACGAAGTGTGGCATTTTGACAAATCAACTGATTTGTGGAAAGACTACATTACCTATTTCTTGAAAGTGAAATTGGAATCTAGTGAGCACTCATATCCAACCAAAGAAGCTTATGTCGCAGCTGTGAAATGTGATCAAGGTATTGATTTGGATATTGACAAAATTGCCTATAATCCAGGAAGAAGGGCTGTGGCCAAATTATGCCTCAATTCACTTTGGGGTAAATTTGGACAGCGAGACAACATGGGTAATACCGAATACTTAACGGATCCATGTCGTTTCTATAAAATTCTCCTGGACGATAAGCTGACAAATGTTCACGTGTTTCCATTGTCTGAGGAAATGGTTCAAGTGAATTACAAATTCAAAGATCAATATGTTGAACGCAACTATAAGACCAATATTTACGTTGCAGCTTTCACAACTGCTAATGCCCGGCTTAGACTTTACGATCAGTTGTCAAAATTAAATGAAGCAGTTCTTTATTGCGACACTGACTCAATTGTATATGTAGATGATGGAACCAATACCGTGACAACTGGTGACTTGTTGGGTGAGTGGACTGATGAGCTGAAAGGAGGTTACATTACCAAATTCATAGCCTCAGGTCCTAAATCTTACTACTACAAGACAAACACTGGTAAAGAATGTCTCAAGGTGAAAGGTTTCACTCTACACTATACCAATGCGAAGAAAATCACCGGATCGGTTATGGAACTGATGATTGATAAGGAATTTCCAAACGTGATCACTGTTGATAAGAATATTGTTCGAGATGTGAAGACTAAGCAATTGGTTAACACAGATCAGACAAAGAAGTTTGGTTTCAACTTTGATAAACGTGTGATTTGTGATAATTTCGACACAGTTCCTTATGGTTACATTGCTTAGTGAAACGTTGAAGAATTATATTACAGCTGGCAATGGATAAACGTAGATTGAAAAATTCGATAACAGTGATTAATTTCGACAATCAAGTTAAGAAAAAACAACGTAAAGTAGAAATGTTTCCTGATGTGATCCGTTGCGGTATGTTTGGACCTAGTGGGTCTGGAAAATCAAACTTACTTCTTACCATGCTGGTACACATGAGACCATACAAAAATTTGTATCTATGCTCGAAAACGAGTTACCAGGAAAAGTATGGAACACTGCGTGAACTCATAGCTGGGCACAATAAAAATAAGAAAAGTCGAAAGCAAATGATTAATATCCAAGAACTACAAGTTGAATCACTCCCTGAACCTGAAGATTTGGAAATGGATTCCATTGTGATTTTTGATGATGTACTGACTGAAAAGCAAGATAAAGTTGCTAATTTTTTCCTCAGAGGCAGACATCGTAATATTTCTTGTTTTTACTTGAGTCAAGCTTACACAAAAATACCAAAAAAGAGTGGCATACGTGAAAATTTCAATTACATTATACTGTTTAGGCAGGATTTAGTGAATTTGCGTCAAGTTTATACTGAATACATCACAGATGTCACTTTTGAGAAATTCCGTTCAATGTGTAACAATTGTTGGCGTGAACAGTTTGGTTTTCTGGTTATTGATGTTGAGAGTGATGAATGCAAGTATAAAAAGAAGTTTGAAGAAAGTATAAATACCTGAGACCTAATTTGATAAGGTACATAGGAAATTGGTTCAAAAAAACTATACATAGAGGTACCTAACACTGATAAGTTATTATCATTACTATGGCACCTGCTAATGAAAATTATGACAATTTCTTTGAACGTTATGATTTTTATGACTATAGACCTCCTTCATCTGAGAACATTAACCAGCCAGGTGGGGAGTTTCCCATTACAGTTTATAATGAAGATATCATTACTTTACCTTGTGAAAGTAGACTTGTGTTTACTGGTCAAATCAGTGTAAATACTATAGCCACAGATGGTACTGCTACAGCTGTCACCAACATTGATACAAGTAAAATTGATTTTGATTTGAATGGTATTTTACATCGATTTGAATTCATTGAATACAAAGTTGGCGAACATAAAGTTGATGATATTCGTAAACCAGGTATTTCAACAACCATGAAAGGTCTTGCTTCATTCAGACCAAATATGGCTCAAAGTCTTTCTGGTTGGAATATTTATCAAGGAGCAAAAAGTCTAATCAATAGTTCAGGGTACTTTACAATTATTAAACCTCTTTCTGAATTGATGGGTTGTTTTGAAGATTATCGTAAATGTCTTGTTCGTATACCTCAAACATTGATTTTTCATATCAGTACATCGTCTGACAATAATTGTTTTTACTCAAAGGAGGGTACAAAATACCAAGTTTCTTTCAAATTCACAGACATTATTTGGCGTATGCGCCACATAAAACTGAGAATTGATAAAGAAGCCAAACTTCGCAAAGAAGTGTTGACCAGTACAAATTATACAATGTATTTTCGTCATTGGTTGTATCAAAGCACAACATTACCTGTTGGTACTACTGAATATACGTGGGATGTTCCCGTTTCTCATTCTAAAGTCAAGTATGCTATAATAGCTTTCCAAAAAGATGTTGTGGGAAAACTTGACAAACAAATGGGTAGATTTGATTTACTAAATGTTGAAAATGTGCAGTTGGAAATCAATAACTACTGGTTATATCCTAAAGATCGTTTGAACATCAAGTACACAGAAAATAAATGTGGTAATATTTTTGAAATGTTTAAAGCATTTCCCAAATCTTACTACAATCGACCAGAAGAAGATCCAGTCTGTGATTACATCACATTCCTAACGGATTTTCCGATGATCATTATTGACTGTTCTCATCAACCTGAAGTGATCAAAGATTCTTTGATAAATACAAAAATTCATTTCAATTTTCGAGATGATGGGTTTCCTGATAAAGGAATGGTACACCTACTCATGATTATGGATTGTAAAGCAGTTTACAATCCTCTGAACAACCAAGTTATCACATAGAATTGACAAATGAAGTTTTTTCGATATTTTATTTTTTCAAGATGGCATTTCAGATTTCATTGACTGAAACTTCTTCAATTTTTGATTTTGAATATGCAGATGGTATCAAGTTGAATGGACCTTACGAGGTCTGTTTGAAAAGTTTTGTGACTTATAACAACATACCCAACATATCGGAAGTGAATAACAATATAACTTTTGTGGATGTGGATGTGGATAAGGATAATGAAATTCCTCAGGCTGAGTTTATAGAGATCAGAGACACAAACAATAATATTATCAATGCCAATGCTGAAAGTCTCACTTACGACCTTCCAAAAAAGACAAAAGGAGTATATCCCTTTACTGTACCCACTGGTACATATGAGATTCAAGATATTGTTAAATATATTGAAAATTTGGATAAAATTAAAAACAGTGGTACCTTCTTGAGGTTAAATAAGAACACATTCAAAATGGAAATCAAAAGTCCTTTGCATATTGATTTCAGACCTGCAAACTCAATTGGTCGAACATTGGGCTTTAGTCCTAGACTTTTGGCTCCCAATGAACTGCATCGTTCAGATTTACCTGTGCAGATTTTTACTGTGCACACCATCAAAGTTAAATGCAATTTGATTAAATGCAATGTTGATAATCTGAAGCGTAATGACAATACACTTTATGAATTTCCATTAAAAGTTGAAAGTGGTGAGAAAATCATTGAAAGACCAATTACGTTGTGTTATTATCCTATTGTGAGACTAGATAGCATTTATCAGCTGCATTTGAGAGTTGTTGATCAAAATGATAGGTTGGTTGATTTTCAGGGTGAACAAATTGCAATTACTTTGGGTTTTCAACCAACTAGATGAAAATCGTTAAATAGAGGTCCATGAGCCTGTTGATATTCTAATTATAATGGATGATAAAACAATCAGAGATTATTTGGAATCTGGTAGAGCTCTGAAACAAAAGTTTGAAGAAATGAAATTTGGTAAACTAACCAAACGTATTCAGTTGGAAGAAAGGTTTAAACCAATTACAGAATCATTGCAAACTTTGAATGAAAATATGACAAAGTCTATACAAGTGCAGGGAGACAAAGGTATTCCTTTCATTTTGAATGACTTATTAAAACCAGGTAAAAATATTGATAAACACTTTGGTGTAAGAATTGAAAATAGAGGTTTATTTGTTGGTAATTCCCAATTAACAATCACACCTGATAACAATATTCTTTTGGAATCAGATCAAAGCTTGTATAAAGGTACTCCTGGTCTTTGGGAATTACTCACTGCTGAAAATCCTCAACATTATGATGCTAGAGATTTGAGCAATTATGAACAAATTGTGTTACGTTCTTATGCTTATAGGCGTAAAAATGATAGACATAGCCCATACTATAAAGCTACAAATACTAACAAGTATAGAACCTTAATCAGGCCAATGCTAGTAAAGTACCACATTATTAAACAACAACAACAACAACAACCTCTGTCTGTAATAAAAGAAACTGAAACTGAAGATGAAGATGATGAATTCTATGATACCTCATTTTATGAGGATGAAGATCTTAAAAAAGGTTCTGGATTGCGTAAATTTAATACAGGGCAACCTGTGGAGTATGTTCATTGGAATACTGTTGATGAATTAGTTGAAAGACTGTGTCATTTGTGGGGTGAAATACAATCTGGCAACACAAATCCTATTTTACTCAATGAAATAGTCAACATTATTCAGGAATTCAAAGAACTTTGAAAAACGTTATATAGACTTATGAGCAGAAGAAAATTCATTATTTTAAAATGGATTATCGTTATCAAAGATATCTAAGATGCATGGAGGTAATGCCTGAGCCCGTAGGTACTTCTAGTCCTATTTATGGCAGAGGTATTATCAATTCTATGATTAATAATTTACCATTTGAAATGCATATGCCTGGCTACAATTATTTAGGTCCTGGTACCAAGCTTGAAAAGAGATTGAATGCAGGCAGCCAACCAACAAATAAACTTGATGAATTAGCTATGAATCACGATATAGCGTATTCAAAGTCTAAAAATTTGGATGATCGTCATGCTGCTGATTATGATTTACAAGAAGGAGCTTGGAAACGTGTGTTGGCAGATGATGCAGGGTTGGGAGAAAAAGCAGTAGCATGGTTAACAACTAATGCCATGAAAGCTAAAAGAGCTTTAGGTGCTGGCTTGCTAACAAAGTACCCTGTATCTCTGGAACCAGCAGAGCAAGAAAAACTTGCAGCAGCTGTACAGGCACAGAAAGGTGTTTCCTTAAAAGTTAGTACTATACGTACCAAAGAATCTGTGATGAGTGAGTCCTACTTACCACTAACAAAAAGTCAGATTGCAAATCTTAAAAAAGGTGGCAGTGGTAAGAAAACCATTAGATTATCAGCTGCTCAGGTTGAAAAGGTCAAGTCTGGAGGTTACCTTAAAACAATGCTTCAGTATGGTCCTGCAGCCATAGGTGCTGTTTCTGCTCTTGTTGATCTTTTCAAAAGTAAGGAAAAAGATGGCAAAGGTGTTTACATCAACAAGAAACCTAGAGGTTCAGGAGTTTACATTAATAAAAAACCAAAAAGTGGTGAAGGTGTTTACATTAATAAGAAACCTAAAGGTTCAGGTGTTTACATCAATAAAAAACCAAAAAGTGGTGAAGGTGTTTACATTAACAAGAAACCTAAAGGTAATGGTCTTTTGGATGAACTTCTAAAAAAAAAAAAGCTACTCCATTGAATAATTTGGAATTGACAGAGTATGCCATTCAATTAAAAATACCTTTCTTTAGAGGTGTATTCATGCGTGATAAGTTACCAACAAAAATTTTAAATAATGAATCTGCTATTGTGAATTTAGATTCAAGCTCTGGTCCAGGTACTCATTGGGTTGCATATGTGAAACGTGGTCAAAATGTAGAATATTATGACTCTTTTGGTGTTGCCCCACCAGCTGAACTACTTGTTTACTTTGGAAAGAAAGCCAAGGTAATTTATAATTATGAGCAAGATCAAAAATTAAGTCAAGTCATTTGTGGTCATTTGTGTTTGAAGTTTCTACATAAATACATATGATTTCAAAACTTTGATATTTGAAAAATGGATTTAGCTCTTGAATTGCACAAACCTGTGATTAAAAAATTTAAAACGCGCCAAATCATCACCAAAGGTATTGATCACATTTGGCAAGCTGATTTATTAATCATGACACAGTATAAAAAAGAAAATGATGGCTACACCAATATTCTGAATGTTATAGACTGTTTTAGCAAATATGCTTGGTGTATACCTCTGAAATCAAAGTCTGCCAAAGATGTTACTGAAGCATTTCGAAAAATACTCAAGGCCAAAAGACCTAATCGAAAACCTAAATTGCTGCATATTGATCGTGGTAAAGAATTTGTAAATTCTACTTTCAAAAAATTGTTGAAGGAATATAACATTACCATGTACCATACATTCACTGAGATCAAAGCAGCCATGGTAGAAAGATTTAACAGAACATTAAATGAGAAAATGAAGCTACATTTCGAAGTTAACCAAAATCATCATTGGATAAAAATTCTACCAAAGCTTGTTAACGAATATAATAAACACGACATACATAGATCTATAGGTATGACTCCTGCTTCTGTTACAACAAAAACAGAACCAGTAGTTTATCAACGTTTGTACGGGTTAAAAAAATTTAAATTACCAAAACCTACACTTAAAATAGGCGATCGTGTTCGAATAATTGCTTACAGATATACATTTGCAAATAAGTACTCGAGAAGATGGACAAAAGAAATTTTTATAATTGATAAGGTACACTATACAGTACCCATAACATATACCATAACAGCTTTGGATGGTGAAATAATCAGTGGAAAGTTTTACACTCAAGAGTTACAAAAAACAAAATTTTAACTATAAATAGAGGTATGGATGCTGCTACTGCTCATTATTAAAATGGGTTCGGTACAGATACCTTCTGTTCTACGTGCTGCTGTATTAGGATCTGTTGATAGAGAGATTCAGGAAAATGTGCTGCAAAAAATATTGAGATTCAAAAAATACTATGGCCAGATCTTCATATGTTCTACAAAACCAAATATTTTCAATTTGGACCAAAATGTGTTGACTTTCACCGATATAGGAGACTTACCAAAACCACTGCCACCAAATTCAGTGGTAATTCTGGAAAATATAGCTGCTTGTAAATCTCTTAAGCGTCTCATTAAACAACAGAATGTTTCCTGCATTTACTTGTGCAAAACGTACAGAGAATTACCTTCAGATCTAAGTTGGCCTCTCAATTATGCAGTTCTATTCCAACAGTCTGAAACTGATATTGCACAGTTTCATTCTGAACAAATTTTTGGTATGTCCTCTGCTTTATTTGCAGATCTGTGTGAATTTGTTTGGGATTCCCCTTCTTCAGAAAAAGATTATCTGGTAGTTGATATTTCCAAGTGGATATATATGAAAAATTTCAGGTTTTCGGTTAGGCTTCCTGCGCATGCGCAAATCATACCAAAAAAAGTATAAATACAACCACACTAACAGTTGGTCGTCATTACATCTCTAGCAACCATGGCGAACACATCTCGTTTTCGTGCTATCATCATGGCTATTGTAGAATTATTCTTGTTATGCGTACGACTCTTCAGACGTTCTCATAATATAGATATTCAAGAGCTGCATCCGTTCGATTGGGAAGCTGGTGGTGATTATTGTTGTCTGAAGCATTGTTTCAATACTGCTATGATTACTACTGTTGTTGATGGTCTAGCTTGTCGGGTGTGTGGTTCTTTTTGCATCTGCTACTGCAAATGTGTAACCTATATGGAGTGGCTTCATCGAAAGAAATTACAACAACGTCTCATTGAAGAAGAACTGAAGAGAAGACGTAAACACCCTGAATGCCCAAACTGCAAATGCTATCCCAAACATCTATAAAAGACACTACACTGGCTATTGTCCTTAATTCCAATATTCCATTTCGATTTTGATTCTGAAGCTGAAGATTAGCACTGTGTACCAAGTTATCCCCACCACAACAAAAAAAAAACCCTTTTCAGGGCTATAAATACAAGTACAATAACATCTGAAGCTCATTTATGATCATGGCTTTTGTACCGACAACACGTTGCAGTTCCTGCATGCCTCTGTATCAACCAAGTTCGTTACTACTTTTGTGTGGTAATAAAATTATTGATTGTATCGAGTCAGTAGAGGATATCAATTCTTTACATCTACCAAATACATTAAAAAGTCAACTGGAAGAGTTGGTTCCAGAAGTAAGTTCAGAATCAGACTGTCTGGGGTGTGGTAGCAGCTCGGAAGACAGTGATGATGGTGGTTGTTGTGGCGGTGGGGGTGGTATTGGTGGGGGTTATTTTGCATGCAATCTTTGTTATGCAGACAAACGTTCAGATTGTGACTGTTCAGTTTGCCCTCGTTGTCGTAGGAAAACACCAGAGTATAAGGTAGCCTGTGAAAACGGATACTGTAACAGGTGTGATTGCAAATGCTGTAAATTTTGCAAGTGGTGTAAGCGAAAATTCTGCACAATTTCCTATACTTGTGCTAGCGATTACTGTGTCTTATGCCACTACTGCCTCCCCCACCCTTGCAAATACCCAAAGGCCTAGTCATAAATACGAGTGTTTAGTCACTTACAAGTCATTCTTAATTAGTATGCCAAACTTAGTAGAACTAGCTTCAATGACTTCACTAGTGCAAATTGATTGTGCAGCTAGTCCTGTTAAAATAACCTACCATCCAATGGCTCTTCAACTGCAAGCTGCAGATAAAATAATCGACAACATTAACTCGCTATTGAAAATATTACAACTACCACTGCCCAATATTATAATTGAGCACTTGATAGAATTATACATCAAGTACCATGATGCAGGCTACTTCAGTATGGATGAAGAAGACAACGATTCCGATTAGTTCCACAAATTACCCCCACCACTTTCAGAAATGTATAAGTAGAGCTACACCAACATCTCAGAGTCATTATACATCTGACACTCATACACGATGGACGTCTCTATCAAGAACTTTAATGATGTCAACGAGAAGAAGCCCTTTGAAAAATTTACCAACTTTACCATTGGTACTACTTTCAATGTTAAAACGTTTTTCAAATGCAAAACTGTCTACGGACAATCAGTTGTTGTCGAGACAGATGAATATCTGTTTCACTTACCTTCTCGATATACTCACCTATTCGATACAGATGAGAAGTTGCAGGCTTGGAAAGAAGAAAAAAATCTTCGCATCACTTACACAGATCTGCGTGGAAAATCAGTATTCTTAACGTTACACCAATCTTCTTAAGTTTATAAGTTTGTTAATTTTTATAATTGTAAAAATATAAAATGTAAAAAAAAATATAAAGAATAAAAAAATATAAAAAAAATATAAAAAATAAAAAATGTAAAAAAAATATAAAAAATAAAAATGCAAAAAAAAAATTTGAAAAAAAAAAAAAAAAAAAAAAAAAAAGTAGACGGGACACTTTGGGTTGGCGCCGGAAAGTCTAGGACCCCCAAAGTGACCCGCCTACTACTATTGTAGATTACCTTGGTAATCCAGATAGATAGGTCAATGACCTCCTTAAGAAGCCAGATGGACAGACAAACGAGCTAGGGAAGGTAGACAGGTAAGTCAGTGACCTTGGGGAATCCAAGCAGACCGGTCACTGACCTTAAAAAGGCACTCAGGCAACCTCGAGAGGCTAGACAGACAACACTGAGGGGCCAGACAGGTAGGTCAGTGACTTCAGGAGTTTGGACAGACAGGTCAATGACCTTAGAAGGTCATACAGGTACCTAGACAACCTAGAGAGCATAGATAGACAAGCAAACAGATGACCATGAGAAACTAGATAGGAGGGTCAGTGATCTTAAGAGGCCAGTCAGACGGATCAATGACCTTAAGAAGCCAAGCAGGCATACATGTGGCCTTGGGAAGGCATATCGAAAAGTTAGTGACCTTGAGAGGCCAGACAGGAAGACAGACCACCTTGAGAAGCTAACCAGATAAGAGGTCAATTACCAGCAGAGGTCAGACAGACAGGTCAATGACCTTAAGAAGCCTGGCAGATATTTGGCAACCTCGAGAGCCCACATAGGCAGACAGACGGCCATTAGAGGCTAGATAGGTGGGTCAGTGATTTTAAGAGGTCAGTCAGACGGGTCAATGACCTCATAGGAAACCAGACGAGCATATAAATGACGTTGGGAAGGTATACCAAAAAGTAAGTAACCTTGAGAGGTCAGACAGGAAGACGGACGACCTTGGAAAGATAAACAGGTGGAAGGTCAGTGACCTTCAGAATCTAGACAGACAGGTCAATGACCTTAAGAAGCCAGCCATGAGGACAGGCGACCACGAGAGACTAGACCGGTAGGCCAGTGATCTTAATTGAGGTCAGTCAGACAGTTCAATGACCTTGAGAGCCAGACTCGATCTCCGATAGTGAGAATTTAATGAACCGGCTGTTTCACTGAGGAAAAAAGCTGCAATTTTGGATCAGTTTTGAACCCATATTTTGAAACTATTTGAAACACTTCCAAAAATTTTACTTTTTCGTTAGAGAATTGCTTAATTGATATTTGTTTGGTAGGTATTCGTTTGTTGATGAATAAATTTTTGTCAATTTTATTGTACAAAAACATTCGATTTCTGAA
This sequence comes from Planococcus citri, assembly GCF_950023065.1. Classification (NCBI taxonomy): domain Eukaryota; kingdom Metazoa; phylum Arthropoda; class Insecta; order Hemiptera; family Pseudococcidae; genus Planococcus; species Planococcus citri. The sequence continues at coordinate 21,877,010 of NC_088678.1, read as the reverse complement.
TTTTAATAACTCTCCAAAAATCAAGAAATAAATTCCAGCATTTTTTTCATCTACCTACACATAATATGATTTTGAAACATGATTTTCTCTTAAACTCGATTCCAGTTCAATTCACATCCAAACACTCGAGACGGTTTTAGTGGTTTTCTTTTTCAAAACCCAAAGCAACTTCTCGTAAATCCTTGGCCTATGTACTCGAATTTGCGTCGAAAAAAAACCCATCATCTCTTCGTATAACAATAGAAAGAAATATTCTTCAAAGTATTGGAGGTTAATTGCGATGCTATCCGTTAATTCGGTTATTTTTCAAAGAAAATCCGCTCTTTATTTCGTTTTTGAAATTTATTACGCGCGTTTAAAAATGCCCACTACGAAGGTCTAGGTACCTATATTATGGCCGAATCTAGACGAATCGCCTAGCAAAAGTATACGAAAAAAAAATACTACGCCATCGTTAAAGCCTCCGAAACGAGATTACTTTTCTGACATAGAGAAAAGAGAACGAGAAAAAAAAACCGTATCCTTGACGAATTATCATAACTTTGGAACTTTTTTCTCCATTTTATAGCCGATACTATATATTTATAAAGCGGCGTAAAATCTAAATAAACAGCGATCGTAAATTTTGACGTTACGAAAAGGAAACAGGAAACCGATGTCGAGCAATCAATATAATAAATACCGAATAACCGCGCGTCCGAGTACGTATATAAAAAAAAGCAAGAAAAGCGGTAATTATAAATTACCCGAGAATACGTAGTATCTAAACGACAGCACCAGAATAAGAATCCAGGTCGATGTAACCAACCGACAACGTTTTACCAATGGAAATCTCCTGAAATCCTTACATTTATTTTATAAATCCTTTCGCAAAATATACCCTAGCGAGTGAAATGGACTGGAACCGGAGAAATTTTAATCCTTTCAAGATTACCGAATGATCGTGGTATTTACCTTTTTTTTTCTTTTTTTTGGTATGGTAGCGACACGCGATCTGGGAAGTATTTTTTTCTCACCCTTTTCCTCGCTCTTCTTTCTTCTCACCATTCGCACGACGACGATGTACAAATATTTGTATCTATACCCTTTTGTTAATTGATACCTTAAATACCTTTACCTACCCTTTTCTACTACGCGATTATTTCGACTCAAAAATTCTTCAAATAGTTTGACATTCATCTCTGTCCCAGACTCTACAAACGTGATACCTACTTTGCGAATTAATCTGGTAAACTCAACTTTTAGTGTTTTTATGCTTGGCCGGATCGTTTCGACGTGTCCGGGTCGCAAATTATAATTTACGTGCAACTTCATTAAACTTGATCGGCTGGAAGGAAATTGACGCGGTATTCGAATAATCCATCAGTTTGTCAGCACACATAGAGAAATTTCTTTTGATTAAAAAAAATCCCCGTCGTTGACAACTCGCGGAATACTTTTTCAAAAAAAAAAAAAAAAAAAGGATAGTCTTTTTCCATCATCATCGAGAATTTAATAACTCGAGTTCGTTCAAAAACACGTACGCTATTGAGAAATTTTTTCCTATAAATCCAATTTCCTGCTGGGAACAATCCGCGTATTCTTAATTCACACCGTTGAAAAATACACAGGCTCAAAAATTCAATCAAAACTTTATTAATTTATTCGCGAAAATCTAATTGCGCGATGCTATAGTTATCCAATTCGAATAATACAAATACTACATTTCGTCGATGAATAAAAATTAAAAAATATATCCAACCGAGGAAAAAATATCGATAAAAATAGACCCTTTTTTCCCTTTTCCTTAACGGTTTTGAAAAAGATGTAGATTAAAAAATAAAAACGTGTTTTTTTTTCTTTTTTCATTCGAGTTTCTTTAAGATAGCGAGAAAACAAACATAACACCGTGAAGTTACCTTATCTTGATCTGCGTGTACGTAAAAGTGTCTTAAAAAGTGAGGCTTTTTTTTTCTTTCTTTTTCAATCTACTCGTACCAATGATAAATATTATGTTTCTATTTTCGTAAAAAGGAAATGATGCTCACTTTTGATCTGAAATAAAAAGGGTTTTCCCTTTTTTAATTAGAAGATATAGAGTATACTTAAAATGCGATAGAACGTTGATTTTCCTTTTTTTAGACAAAAAAAAGCAAGTATTTCTTTTATGTACCTTTTTTTTTCGCTCATCGAGAGGAATGTAAATAATCAAAGGAAATTTAAATTCGAGGGAGAATAAGGATTAAGTATAAATGTTTTTCATCGAATAAATGTATAATTGCGTTCTTTCCCTTGGAAAATAATTATACTAGTCGCAGTTTAGTGTGTAGTTTTAGGTCACAAGAGTATTTTTTGGAAAATTAAAATTTAGTGTGAAGGTAAAATAGGCTATTGTTCTGAAACTCGTGTTTCTAATTTGGTATTTTTCAATTTTATGCGCTATGCCTGTGATGCGATAAAGAAGTGGAGAAAAAATTCGAAAAATGTGAAAAAAAATTCAATAGGCTGAAATAATGTTGATGCTATAAAAAATGAAAATTTTCCAGAATAGGTAGCGTGACGATGAAAGAATTTTTGTTTGAAACGAACAAGTCTGCTTTTTGTTTTAAAGCTGTTTTGAGAATTCGAAAATTCGTTATTTTCATTAAAGCAATTTACTCCCTTGGTAGGTATACTTAGTTATTCCCCAACCTTAAATTATGCAGTTGATCAGTGATTACTTATTAATCAAAAAAGCCATAGAGAGATAAAAATGGGGTGATTTGACCCCCGAGAACTTTGGGATTGATATCTCCATGGTAGATAGGTTCCATCGAGAAAACTTTACGGGCAAAATTTTAGACCCCCAGACCCCTTCATTTTTAAGATATTGCCCTTTCTTGTGAAATAGAGATATACAATTTTTTTCCAGCTCCATGTGAACCATTTTTATGCAATTTTTTAGTATGTCGTATAGGCACTTATGCTGGTAATTCCTCAAAAAATGTATACCCCTTCCGGCTATCACCCATGATTTCCCCTTAAAATGGTGTTTTTTGACTTTGTTTATTGACTTTAGGTATGATGATAAATTAATGAGCACACCAACATACAAAACTGGCATTTTTAAACGTGTTTTTCATCCACAAAAAAATATTTTTTTCAGAAAATAATTTTGGGTGAGACGTGGTCAACAATTAGAAAAACTGGAGAGAACGAGTAAAAACAGCATTTTTGTTGAAAAAATCAATTTTGATAACTGAGGTAACCATGTCGCATAACTCGATGTCTCTGAACACGAATACCAATTCAAAATTGAAACTGCACTTCTCAGACCAAAGTTAGGTCCTGTGTTAGAAACAGACACTGATCCGAACAGTGGGCGTATCCAGACAGAAGCAAGGTGCAGAGGTTGAGACAGACACTATTCAAATCACTGGGAGTTTTCAGACCAAAGTAAGGACGTGTGTTTGAGACACAACACTTTTTCAATCAGCTGGTGTTTTCAGACACAAGTTAAGACCGGTGTTTGAAACAGACACTGTTTCAATCAGTAAAAAGAAACTGTGGTTGAGACAGACACTATTTAAATCATTGGGTGTTTTCAGATCCAAGTTAGGACCTGTGGTTGAGACAGACCCCTTCAATAGGTGGGAGTGTTCAGACCCAAGTTAGGGTCCAACGTTTGAAAAAGATGCCATTTCAAAAACCATAGTTGGAAACAGACACCATATCAAAAATCATTGTTCGAAACAGACAACGTTCAAATTCGGTTTTTGAACCAGATACTGTTTAACACCAGTGTTTGTGGCAGACACTCTTTAAAACCAGTGTTTGTGACAGACACTGTTTAAAAACAGTGTTTGTGACAGACACTGTTTAAAACCAGTAGTGGTGACAGACACTGTTTAAAACCAGTGTTTGTGACAGACACTGCCTGAAACCAGTGTTTGTGACAGACACTGTCTGAAACCAGTGTTTGTGTGAGACACTGTATAAAACCAGTGTTTGTGACACACACTGTTTAAAACCAGTGTTTTTGACACACACTGTTTAAGACCAGTGGTAGTGACAGACACTTGTTTGTGACAGACACCGTCCAAAACCAGTGTTTGTGACGGACACTGTTTAAAACCAGTAGTGGTGACAGACACTGTTTAAAACCAGTGATAGTGACAGACCCAGTTTAAAACCAGTGTTTGTGACAGATATTGTTCAAAACCAGTGTTTGTGACAGACACAGTCTGAAACCAGTGTTTGTGAGAGACACTGTTTAAAACCAGTGTTTGTGACGGACACTGTTTAAAACCAGTAGTGGTGACAGACACTGTTTAAAACCAGTGGTAGTGACAGACCCAGTTTAAAACCCGTGTTTGTGACAGACATTGTTCAAAACCAGTGTTTGTGACAGACACTGTCTGAAACCAGTGTTTGTGTGAGACACTGTATAAAACCAGTGTTTGTGACACACACTGTTTAAGACTAGTGGTAGTGACAGACAATGTTTAAAACCAGTGTTTGTGACAGACACTGTTCAAAACCAGTGTTTGTGACAGACACAATCTGAAACCAGTGTTTGTGACAGACACAGTCCGAAACCAGTGTTTGTAACAGGCATTGTTCAAAACCAGTGTTAGAAACAGACACTGTTCAATACCAGTGGTAGTGACAGACATTGTTCAAAACCAGTGTTTGTGACAAACACGGTTCAAAGACAAACACTGTAAAGAAACAGTGTTAGTGACACACACTGTTTAAAACCAGTGGTAGTGACAGACACTGTCTGAAACCAGTGTTTGTGACAAACACTGTTTAAAATCAGTGGTAGTGACAGACACTATTTAAAACCAGTATTTGTGACAGACACTGTTTAAAACCGGTGTTTGTGACACACACTGTTTAAATTCAGTGTTTGTGACACACACTGTTTAAGACTAGTGGTAGTGACAGACAATGTTTAAAACCAGGGGTAGTGACAGACACTGTTTAAAACCAGTGTTTGTGACAGACATAGCTCAAAACCAGTGTTTGTGACAAACACGGTTCAAAGACAAACACTGTAAAGAAACAGTGTTAGTGACACACACTGTTTAAAACCAGTGGTAGTGACAGACACTGTTCAAAACCAGTGTTTGTGACAGACACAGTTTAAAACCAGTGGTAGTGACAGACACTGTTCAAAACCAGTGTTTGTGATAGACACTGTTCAAAACCAGTGTTTGTGACAGACACAGTTTAAAACCAGTGGTAGTGACAGACACTGTTCAAAACCAGTGTTTGTGATAGACACTGTTTAAAATCAGTGTTTGTGACAGACACATGTTTAAAACCAGTGTTTGTGACAGACACTGTTCACAACCAGTGTTTGTGACAGGCACTGTTTAAAATCAGTGTTTGAAACAGACACTGTTTTCAATCAGAGGGTGTTTTCACACCCCGGCTTAGGACCAGTGTTTGAAGCAGACACTGTATTCAATCAGTGTGTGTCTCCACACATTGGCTTAGGACCAATGCTTGAAACAGAGACTGTTTAAAACTAGTGTTTGTGACAGACACTTTTTTGAATCAGTGTGTTTCTTCACACCCAGGTCTAGGACCAGCGGTTTAAACAGACACTGTTTTCAATCAGTGTGTGTGTTCACACCCTGGTTTAGGAACAGTGTTTGAAACAGACACTGTTTTCAATCAGTTGGTGTTTTCACACCCTGGTTGAGGACCAGTGCTTGAAACAGCTAAGCACTGGTTTCAATCAGAGTGTGTGTGCACACTCAGGTTTAGAACCAGTGTTTTGAACAGAACCAGTGTTTGTGACAGACACAATTTTAAAAACCAGTGTTTGATACAGTAGCATATTCAAAAGTTGAAAAACTGTATTTTGAGCAGAAAGTACGACGGATGGGGGGAGGGGGGAAATTCTATTTTAGTTAAATTTTGTCCCCTCTCGATATGTCATCAAAAAACCCGATCTAACCATCAAACTGAGTTTGGACAATATTTTTGAATTTTTTACATGTTTTAATCTCGTTATTTCTTATTAAAAAATTGAATCACATCATTTTGATAACCCCTGATACCCCGTCCGATTCCCGTCTGGATGACTTCACGGCTCAAATTCATTTCTAGACTGACATAAATTCGAGATTCATCATGTACTGCGATTTCAGCGAAATTGGTAATCTTTGGTTTTTTCTTGCTTATTTTCATCAGATTTGATTAGGTACATAGGTATATTTTTCAATTTTGAAAAAAATACCCATCACAAGTACTTACCTAATAAAAAAAATCGAAGATTTCCATTTTTCCTGAACAAAATTTCAGGCACATTTACTCCTAAAAAGTTGTATAATCTTGCATAAAAAAATTACCAGCAGCTGAATTTTATAAAACTTTCAGATTTTCTACTCGTAAGTGAAAAAAAGCAAGTAAAAAAATATATAAAAATTCTTACAACGAATAATTAAAATGGAAAACCACATCTCGATACTTTTAATGAATTTTTCTCCAAAATAATATTTCGTATTGCGAGTACCTACCTACATCTTGGGTGAATGAATTCCCTAGAGGTACAAGCTATCTTTGCAAAATCTTAATTCGAATGAAAATTTTTTCTCATTTCAACAGACAAATTTTATTCACCTAATATCGAGCTTAATACGCGAGTATAAAAACCGCGATGAAAAAAGATGCAGCAACAACCTAGCGTGTTAGATGCTATAAACACGTAGTCTAATATACTCTGCTTGTGTGGTTCGGTTCATATAAGGTAGAACTATACTAGATAGATATTCTATATGATAGTCAGACACACCCTTATAAACGTGTGTATTTGAAATACGGAGGCTATCATATTAAAAATTCCAATCATCAGTGTGTTTTTTTCGACCTTTTATATACGTTACGTATATGACAAATATGTCTCATATTATCAGAAAAAATCTCTTAAAACATGTTCCTCGTGTGTGAAATTGTAATGCATAATGCTCACACGAAAAATACCTACCCGATGATGAAATTTTCCCCACAGAGCCGGATTGAATTACTTAATATCTAACAAAAAAGAAAATCAAAGTGAAATCTTTTTTTTTTCGAAAAAAAAATTTCATCGCGGCTTTCGCTTTTCAAACATTCGTTAGTTTAAAAAATTGTCAACTTTTTTCCTGCCTCGAAATAACAAGAGAGACGAGGGAAAAGAAAAATACCACTGGAAATATGAAAAAATAGGGTTACGTAAAAGCTGAACACAAGTGTGTAATAATATTTCGTTGATTTGGTTTCAATCTGTAGAGTTTTGTGTTGTGTTTTTAATAAAGCTCGCGGAGAACCACTTGTACGAGTGAAATTTACAAAGAGATGATTATCTAGGTTTTGTATGAAAGTAAAAATGACGAGATTCAGCATTTAGGACTGAATTGCTGAGATATAAGAGGGTGGAGAAAAATTCCAAACCATAAATAACAAATATTAAAGACGAATTTTTTTCACCCGCTAAACAATTTGGAAATGGTGATTTTATTTTTACATTTGGTTGGGTTGGATTTGTACTTAATATCGTATAAGAAAGATGAAAGAAAAGAAAAACTTACCATTGTGTATATCGCCGAAGCGTACGATCCTTTGCGAACGGATTGCCAACAACAACACGATTGCAATATGGCCATAAAGCTATATTCCGTTTAATCGTCGAAATAATTTTTCGCCAATTTGCTGACGTAGCTGCAGGAATTTATGTTCGTGATTTTTTGCAAATTAACCAACCCGATGGCCGTCGCATCACTTAACATGTTGCCGTCGGGAATGGAAAAGCTCTTTAATCTGTAAAACAAACGTAAAATTTTATGAAAAATTTTGTCGTACATGTTTCATCGATACGATTGGATATCTATTCGTATATCGAGAAAAATCTCATCGTGGTGTGTTTACATGATAATGCTTTCTAAAGGTATTGCGGAATTAATCAATCATATTGCGAGGATTAAACCATTCATAGAAGCATTAAACGAAGCATAATGCGTCGAGTCGAAAGGGCATGCTTTACAAAGTCAACATTTTCACCAAGTTCACATACATACTGACGTTTCGTATGAACGTGTCTCATTAATTTTCACGCCATCGCCAGTGAGATTGAAACGCAAAGCAAATAACTTTAATGAAGGGTACGCTGAAAAATTAAAATAATGTAACGCGATGCTACAGGGTGATTCGATGAATGTACGAGGAAGTAACGTTTGATGATCGTCAAATTATTTATTCGAACTTTTTAATCAAGTTGAAAGTTTATTCTGAAACGATTGTGTGCATTTTTTTTGGATCAGTTCGATGATATATCACAATTTATATGTACCTACAGGGTGACTAGGAGTAGAAGTAAGTAACTGGAGTGGACTAACAGAGTATCACCATAAATTATTGCCTGACTTGAAAATTGAAGGGACAAATTTTAATAATAAACTAGAGGAAATAAAATTTTGACCAGGAGGGGTGAGTTATTCTTGACCAAAAATAATACAGGCAAGTGAAATTTGATTTTGTGAGTTTATGCTTAGCTTGTATACCCTCTGAAAAAATGTCCTAGGTAATTCAGAATACATAAGCACAAATATTTCAGTTGAAAATCATTGGTACCTTTTTGGAAAACCACAGGTAATTTTTCTGTAAAATTACAGCCTACAGGTGACGTTTTTTGAAAATTATAGGTAATTTTTTGCAAATTACGGGTAATTTTTTAGTAAACTACAGGTAATTTTTTAAGTAAATTACAGGCAATTTTTTTAGGTAAATTACAGGTGAATTTTAGATGAATTGCAGGTAATTTTTAGGTTTATCACAGCCATCACAGGTTATTTTTTGGGTAATTACAAGTGATTCTTTTTAAATTGCAAGTAATTTTTTTGTAAAGTGCAGGTAATTTTATTGGTAAATTACAGGTATTTTTTTGGCAAATTATGAGTAATTTTTTGGTAAACTACGGGTAATTCTTTAGTAAACTAAAGGTATTTTTTTTTTTGGTAAATTAAAGTAATTTACAGGTAATTTTTAGGTGGATTGCAGGTAATTTTTAGGTTAATCAAAGGTGATTTTTTGGTTGGTTACAAGTAATTTTTTGGTAATTCACAAGTAATTTTTTGTTAAGTTACAAGTAATTTTGTTGGTAAATTACAAGTAATTTTTTGTAAATTACAAGTAGTTTTTTTGTACATACTGAAAAATGATCTGCAATTTTCTGGTAAATTACCCGCAATATCGTAATTTCTTGGTAAATTGCCCGTAATTTTTTGGTAAATTACCTGTAATTTCTGGGAAAATTACCCGTAATTTCTGGGAAAATTACCCGTAATTTCTTGGTAAATCACCCGTAACTTCTTAGTAAATCACCTGTAATTTCTTGGTAAGGTACCTACTGTAAGGTGGCATTATGGCCTCACTGTCCTCTCAGTGCATCTTGTACTCATTCTCAAGTTGGTGAAGATCCTATAGGACTTGGTTACTCCATTCTTTGGGTCTTGACAACATGAGGATTGTTTGATTCATTAAGGTAAGATGTAGGTACTCGCAAATTCGAAGTATTATCAAATCCCAGCGGGAGTCAGCGCTAATATTATTATATGGGCAGGGGGTTCGCATCCTAATATCTTTAACATTGTTGGTTATTATATTTCCTCCATCTTTTGGTAAAAGTAGCGGTAGCCTATCAGCTTTCGAGATTAATTCCAGAACTTGTAATGGTAGGAATTGCAGTATTTTCTGTCACTCAGTCTAATGTGAGAGAAAATTGTTCTGCATTCAGCTGCAACTCATTTTAGTTCCATAAATACGCGATCTGGCGGATTAATTATGTAAAAGCCCCATCTGGTGAGTTATTTCTCTCATGACCAACGAGTTGTGAGAGCAACGAGCCAAACCCTAGTCATTTGGCGACTCCCAATGTGTAAGCATTGGTATATCAGCATTCCGGAGATGAGATAGGCATGTACCTATTCTCATATGTTGCATAAATCTGGTTAGCCAAACTAGTAGCAGAAGTCCAGTCATATTTCGAAATATGAACTGGTGAAGCAATGAGCAAGTGATCTATTTTGAAATAGAAATTGAGTTCCTGTTATGCTGATGGAGAAGTCAAATGCACCCGAGTGCTTGGTTATTATGTAAAACTTCAAGTTCATCCTTATTTAAAATCTCTTTTGAAAGAGTAATGTAGATGGACCTTCACACATCCGTGTATTGTTCCCGTTCCCCGTGGTGATGTGTGTAAGCACTCCTCTAGGCATTTAAAATGCTATCTCTCAACTTTACTTAATGCTGTACAGGCTAGTGTAATTAGCTTGAGTAGATTATTCATCGTCATCGTCGTGGTTCCTTGTCCTTTACAGGACATTGGAAATCGCATTTTTGTGGTACCCTTACAGGGTGAGGCGAATGCCTATTGCCACTGCGATTATTCTGGGAAATCGACGTTGTTTCGAGCTTCCACTAGTAGTTTCCCGTTGCTTTCTAGTGACATCTACACAAGCACCTTGGAGCTAGCCGGGTAGTTTAGAGACCCTGAGCTCCTCAGTGTTGACCTCTATAGACGCTCGAACCAGTTTCAGCTTTTTGATTCTGCTAACAGATGGCGTGCATTATCTGTTAGCTCGGCTAAACTGGTAGTCCCCCGGTACTTGGCGTGTAATGTTGATAATTGCACGAAAGATTTTTTAATTACACGCACAAGCTTGCCTCTGCAGCTGGGTTTGAACCGAGTACCTCGTGAACGGAGGTCCGCGGCTCTACCTACTACGCCACCGAGGGACTTAGATTATTCATAATCATGTGATATTCACAAATAAACATTGTATTAATGAATAATTGAAGGAATTTTTGTAAATGAAAAGTAGGTACTGAGGTGGTAAATTGCCAGGTACTCGCGAAGCTCAATGAAGCTAGGTGAAGCTCATGGAATGTGCAGAATCTACCTCCACAAACTTTTAGGTATAACCTTGAAATCCCTTCTTGTTTGTGCATCATGGTAGATATGTGAGTTTAGTACAGACCCATACTTAGGCGATCTATGAATCATTGGACTTGAGCATTTAGTCAGCCTTCCTTTAACTTAATCGTTTGAAAGTGTATTTTTATACCATGTTTGCCCTTTTTAGGGATTGGTGAATTTGTATCTTCACTGGTGAATTTGAACGTGATTAGGTGGTTGAGCATAGTGTCTCTGTTCTAATTACGCTATATTGGTGAATTTGAATAGGTATTGGTGAATTTGTGTATTTGAGAAAACCATATATTTAAGAGAATGTAATTTGATACAACGATTACATTGGAGTAACTAATGAATGTGTTATTATTTCACAAAAGTGAGCCTAATTAATACATTGGTTGGTTTATTATGTTGACGTATCCAACACTAAAGTGGTATCCGCAGAGCTAGCAAGGGGTAAATGTAAATAGTTCCTTCTTGATATTACAAAGAGTTGTATAACGCTACTGGTAATCTTTCACCCGCTAAGGAATATTTCTTATCCTCAATCCTATCACAATAGTGCTTGTATACAGTCTAACACTACCTGTAATTTTTTGGTAAATTACCTGTAATTACTAATAAATCATGGGTATTTCCCCCCCACAAATTACAAGTAATTTCTTCATAAATTTGAGTAATTTTTTTTAGTAAATTAAGGGTAATTTCTTGGTAAATTAAGGGCAATTTCTTGGTAAATGTTTGGGCAATTTCTTGATTAATCACATCACAGGTAGGTAATGTTTTGGGGAATTACTAATAATTTTTTTTAGTCATTTTCAATTTTGTGATATTGCGATCATACTTGAAAACACGGGGGAAGTGGGGAGTTCAGCATGTTTGGTCCAAAAATGAGGCCTTTGTGGGGTGGAAATTCCATTTTGAAAATTAGTTCCTACTTAAGTAAGATAATAAATGAGTCTTCACCTATATTTTCCTTTTCTAACTTTTAAATAATGAATTTCAACTTTTCATTTTGATAAGTCGAGCTTTATCATTATGAAAGTTCAAACTGATACAGGACAAGCCAATCTTATATGCAATTGCCATATTTGCTGATGAAATTGGCCGGCAAGAAGTTGAATTTCAGTATTGACATTAAAAATGAGGAATTCGTATTTACGGCGAACAGAGTAGGCAATTTTATTAACATTTGTGTATTGAGAATTTATATTTACGGCGAACAAAGCATGGATATATTACGGAGAGGTGAATTACTTCAATAAAAATAATTTTCATTACACTAAAACCGGTTCCTTTCAATGCAGTCAATTTTTCTATAGGCTGAAACTTAATTACCCCGATCACAAGATCCGCAAAATAAATTTTTTATCGAAACTAAAAGATAAAATTATCGAAAGTAAAAACCCTCGGGATAAATAATTTTAAAATCATAAACGTACCGAAATTGCGATCAAAATAAAATTTCGAACCACTTCATTTCACCAAGCTCCTTCGAAAAGTTATAAAAAATATGACATAAGCATTTAACCTACACTTGGGTAGGTATTAAACGTGCTAAAAAAACTTGGAAACGTCATAACTCTCGTTTAATACTATACGAAGCATTCTCACTATAAACGAAATAGGTAAGGTACTCGTACTCGCATTCTCATACGACCTTTTTTACAGCACGTAAAAAGCACCATAAGATAAAACGATTCAATTTATCCTTGGACGAGTTTCACGTGTGTGCTACACGATGAGAAAATACACACGATCGACGACGCGACGCGACCAGTGTACACACATGCACTTGTTTGAACACCGTGTATAATTGAGACGAGAACTGGCAGCCTTTTCGTGCCGGCGAGAATTTTTCGTACACACGAAAAAGAACAGCTAGAACACGTATGACAATGATGAGTTTCGGATCGAAAACTCGAAAAGCTCCGAGATATTTACGACTACGATGAGTCTACGAGGAGTGATTTCTTCATCGGATAATGATTGATATGAGCGTAAATTAGGTTAGCGTAGATTATTTGCAGTCCTCTATATAAGCCGTCACGTTTTCGTACACTCGAGCAGTTGACAGTGGTGGAAAAATTGAGAGGATTTTATGAGATAAAAAAAAAAAGAATACAGAAATTGAAAAAGGATTCGCTGCTTCGAAATAGTATATTTGAAATAGGAGATCTTCGACGCAACGGACTAAACTTGAAAGGTTATAGGTACAGAACACACGTAACAAGTATCCGTGTACTTTTTGCGCAGAAATTATATTTTAATCTTTGAAACCCTAAACTATACTCTTTTGTTTTCTTTTAAATACCCACCAATTACAATACCTACGGTGCACCTTCTGCACGTTATCACGTTTCATATTTTTCAGCCATTAAAGCTTTTTTCGGACTTGTTATTTAATCCGTCTGTTTACCGTGTGATAGAAATTTTTTTAGTTTTTATCCGTCTCTACTTCCTATGGACCTGAGTTGATCTTTTATGTGTAGGTAGGTATTTTTACTTCAACCTTTTATCGTCTCTCTCTGAGCGTCTATTGATTATACACTATGCTATGTTATGCTAGATTGTGACCGAAAATTACTTACTTTGGTGCGGTAGGTATTTAACTGCTTATACGAAATAATTCCTTTAAAGTGAACCACGTGTGTACTTTAGACAAAGGGCAAATGCCAAGTTTTACTGCATAGCGGTGGGATTTGAAATTCTATGTTTACTATTTTAAGCAACAAGTTGTTGAAATTACATCGACGTTAAAATCTATAGTGATATTAATCGCGAAGACGTGAACAAGTGTTTAATTGTATAGCTTTGTCTATAGATGGATAATTACTTTAAATTTGGTAGAATAACGATTTCATTCAATCGAGAAGATTCTCCTTAATGCATAAATTAATGTACTTATAACGACTAAACGTCAGCTTTCTCTTTGCGAATGTCTATTTTTCGAATAATTCAATTAAACTATGGGATCGTAGGGAGAAGGGCTGAGAGTTTAGAAGGTAGTACTGAAATATTAAAATGTACATATGTTGAGGAGTGAGGTTTCTAATCTACCAACAAAGGAGATATTCCAAATGGCGTAAATACAAATATGTACTTTAGAACTGCACAAAACTAGATCGAAAGATCATTTAAAAGCATATCATCAGCTAATGTTCCAGATGCTAAAATGCATTTTTCGATTTTTGGTGAATTTTTGAAAATCAAATTTGGCCCAAAAATAGGAAAAAATCAACGTTTTTCTTAAATTGACTTGGAAAGCTGAAACTTAGTGTGGTTTCCTATTTTAGATCCACCGAATCAATTGGAAATGGTTTCTAATCATTTTGAACAGTTCTGGAGTGTCCAGAAAATTTTTGAAAGTTGAAATTTTCACAACATTTTGCCAAATAAAGCTGAAAAGCTAAAATTCACTCTTAATTTCAATATGCTGAGTCAACTACATGTACATATTTATGAAAATCTGGACCATTCAAAATCTCGCAGGTGACCCCAGAATGGCTTGAAACCACCTCCAGATGACTCAGCAGGTTGAAATTAGGACATAGAGTGAATTTTAACTTTTTAACTTCATTTGGTAAAATTTTGTTGAAATTTCCATTTCCAAAAATCTGATGAAGGTTCCAGAATTTCTCAAAAATGGGCTGAACCCCGTTTCTAATCAATTTGGAGGGTTTGGAATTGGGTATATTAAATTTAAACTTTCTAAGATCATTTTGTAAAGTTTTTGATTATTATCTCATCGCCAAAAATCGAGAAATGCATTTTTGAAATTCACCCCTTCCCTCTATCGTTCCTCCGGTCATGAATCGATAATTACTTTTGGATATACAAATCAATTTTTAGGACTTTTTGAGAGGTGACACTTGAATGAACAAAAAAAGGTTTTGACAGCATGTTCTGCCCATGAACAGCTCTTTTCAGACGAAATTTGTTTCATTTCCACGAATTTGAATTGAATCGGTGGGTGCAGAAAGGGACCAAGTCACATTTTTGGAAATTTTTTTTTCACGGATATAGGGGTTTCAAAGTACGGCGGATCGACTGGTGATGTCAGATTTCCACAAAACTGCCGGGAAAGTGGTATTTGGGCGCAGAAAAAGGGCGGATCCGCATTTATGACTTTTTTGTAAAATTTTCTAAATTCCTTGAAAAATAACTAACATTTTTGAGAAGACCATTTTTTGAAATTTAAGTTAATCTCTGAACTGAAAAATGATGAAAAAATTAACAACTTCGGCAAAAAGTCTTAGAACTAAAGGGGTTTTGGGTCAATTTAAACGAGATAGCAGTCTAAATGATGTACTTAGATGTAGAATCAAGCCCCATTCGTGCCCGAGCAATTTCAAAAGAAATTTTGTCGATTGGGTGCAGAAAGGGTCTAAGTCCCATTTGTTTAGGCAGCAACAGCGCCGGCGCACGTGAATATTTTTTTTTCTAAACAGTGCTAAAAATTGTGTCTTGGGGTCCTCTTTCAATGACCTTAAACATGTTTACCAAAAATTTTTAATTTTCAAATAAATCAGTTTTTTGTTATTCCTGAAAAATGCGAAAATGTGACTTAGCCCCTTTCCGTACCCACCGATTCAATTACAGAGAATGAAATTAATCTTTTTTTTTCATCTTTTTCCAAACATTTAGCTTTCGTCCTGAAATGTGCAATTACTTACCTATTCTTGAAAAATCTGGTCAAGAAATCAAATTTTGAGAATAATTGTGCAAAATAATCGTGAAGAGAAAGCAATTTTATGGAATTTAGCTTGCCGAATACGATTCTATAATTTTATACAGGGTGCCCAGAAATATCGAGTACCCCTAAAAAAGTCTTCTACTAAAATACTTTGGTTGGTCACAGTGAATGATAATAATTATAGCACATGATTGGTTGTTGGACTGGAGAGATAACATTCCACCAAATCATATGCATCTATTTCACGTTGCCAACCCATATTTTTTATGAAAACCTTTCTTTGGGGTACTCGATATTTCTGGGCACCCTGTATGTAGATCAACTTTTTGGAAGGAAAAATACGTTTTATTGTATATTTTTAAATAAATGCCTGAGAAAATACATATTTTCATGTTTCAAGTTTTTAATGATGAACGACACGAATATTTCATTTATTAGACAAAACAAACTCCACTTAAAAATGTCTAATTCATTTCCAATGTTTCAATCTGTCATGAAAATTGATGAAGGTAGCCAAACTATTTTTACCTTAATTTCGCTCAGTTTTTTGAAATGATGTTATTCGACACAGCGTTTGAATTTTTTTGTCATCGTAATAGGTATTCGGATCCAACAACGTATTCGGATCCAACAACTTCAATGAACCCAATTTTCACTATTTTGCAATAATTCGCCTCAATTTGAAATATTTTTTTATTACCCAGAAATCCTCAAACTTTTGAGAGAAATTTTTTGGTCAAAAAATTGACTTAATTCCGACATGAGTAAAAAAAAGTGTAATTTTGTAGTCTGCCTACATTATTTGAAAAATGTCAGAAAACCTAAAAAAATACAAGTGAGAAAAAATTTTTTAGTTAAATTCAACTATGGAATAAAAGATTTCTTAAATTATAGCTTCCCAATCATCACTTTTTGAGAATCATTTAATTTATATTTAATTGGGGCTCTCCAAAATCCGGTTTTCCTGGTGCTCTTTTCTGAATTTTCATGTTTAAAATATCGTGAATAATACCAGCCGTCGCAGAAAAATGCAGGCAGATACATCTTACCCACCTATTATTAAAATCTATGGACAAACTATTCCTACACGCTTAATCTGGTTTGCAAATTCTATCGTAAAAACTCCAACTCGTAAAAAAAAAGCTTAGGAGACACTTTGAAAAAAATCGACGTACTATAGCTTGACAGCGACGTCCATAATTTTCGAAAAATTATCTCGATCTCGGACGAAAGAAACAAAGAACGCCGCCGAGATGGAAAAAAATTAAGAAAATAGAATCAAAAGATAATATAAAAATAAATTACCAATAAAGTAAGCATCTTTATGCTATATAAAGTACAAGAAATGAAAAAAGAAAAACGCCGAAAACAAAAAAAAAGAGCTATATAAGTAAGAAAAACAAACGCTGCTATACTAAAAACAACAACAACAAAAAAAACTATAGTAACTCGTTTCGGTAATTTATTTTTCAAAACCAAAACGTCAAAACGGAGTGCACGAATCGTTTGTTCGTTAAACTTGATTTCTTTTTCATCGAGGCAAAAATTTAAATTCCAAATCATAGCCGCGAAATTACCATCAATTTGAAAACCATTCTGTCTAACGCGGGTTCTAAGAATAGAAAAATTGGAAAATTTTCATCTCGCGTGAAAAACACTCGTGTAAGGAGACGAGTTTTGTAATATGGTCGTCGTGTTCGCCGGAATGGAAATCATTAATGAGAATGCGGCTCGTCGTCGCAAATTACACGACGTAAAATTTCTCAATATTTGAAATTTTATATTAAAATATGGGTTAAAATGAGCAAAAAAT
Organism: Planococcus citri; assembly: GCF_950023065.1. Taxonomy (NCBI): domain Eukaryota; kingdom Metazoa; phylum Arthropoda; class Insecta; order Hemiptera; family Pseudococcidae; genus Planococcus; species Planococcus citri. The sequence continues at coordinate 21,859,580 of NC_088678.1, read as the reverse complement.
CTTCGCTTTGTTTACCACAGTCGGAAATTTTTTTTCCAAGATGAAGTAAACAACCGCGACCGAGGAAAAAATATAATAAATAAAAACACACGGTTTGTTTTGCTTTCATGTCTAATTTGTCGCTAGAAGGACCAAAAGACCTTTAAAAGAGGCTACTTTTCAAAATAAACTTTTACAAGGTTTCCCTTGATGCTAGTGTGTATCTACGACTAGCGCAAAAAGCCCACCTACCTACTTACCTACATTTTTGGTAACATTTTGTTAATTTCGTCTAAAGAAAATTCCAGCACATTGAAAATCAAGCCCATGAAAACTTTCGCTTCGACGTGCGACGTGCTACATCAAATTGAGAATTCATCAAATCTCTGACACGTAAATTTTGCTTCGTTTAAATGACAGATTATTAATTTTTTTTTATTAAAAAAACGCCCTGCCATGTCGAAGTGAACCTTATTGTATCTCTGAAAACTTTATTAATACCAGAAAATTATTAAATTTTGGTACTTTGTTGTAACGATTTGGAAAAAAATTTAACAACAATTTTTTTTTGGAACAGTCGTAGATATACGATGTAAATATTTTTAAATCTTTAATCGAAAAATATAGTACAATAAAAAGGATTCTGTTTTTCAATTTTTTTCAAAACTTTTATCACGTTTCTTCCGCTAAAAATGAAAATAGGTATACCGTTTGGGTGTGATTTTTTTGCCAACAACTTTCTTCATTTTACAAGTTCATAATTTACAATTTTCTTCTATGTATATGCTCGAAAATCGAACGAGTCTTATTCGTAGAGGCTATTACTATTTTTAATTAAGCCCATAACCTAAAAATTTGATGATAAATTTCATTTGTAGAGAGGTAGGTAGGGACCTAATTTTTCAGTAGATAAACCGCCTTCAGTTTACTCGATTTAACCTCCCATAAAATAACATTTTTACGACAATAAAATTACACAACGGTAATTCTAAGAGATAAACAAATAGTATTTAATTATTTATCGCTGTAAAATAAAAAAAAATAGAAAAAAAACTACCACTTTGTAATTATATCTAAAGAATGTACACACGAGTGCTTTTCATGTGTGTATGGTAGTAATGGCTTAAAATTAGCTACCTCTTTAGTATTTTTAATTCTGATTAGTCGAAGGCTGGGAACTATCTGTTAGGTAAGTATAAAATTTGTCTCGTAAGTGCTCATTTAGTCATCAACTGGATGAAACCAGGTGAAAAAAAATTCTAAAAATGACATAAAAACATTTTTAAAAAACAATAAGTACCTAATAATAAGGTCTCTAATGACCCTCATCGCCGATTAACATGGATGCATTAAATTCATGACCCTTGAGTGTAATTGTTATGAATCACGAATCAAAACACGACATTTTTTTAATCAGAATCGTGACTCGAATCGAATCATAATTTGAATCGTCCTCAATCCTGATTCCAATATTCAATGAGAATGATGTTAATAAAATTGCCTACTCTGTTCGCCGTAAATCTGAACAATAATTTCGATTATACAGATAGAGCTCTAATTATTGAATTACTGCCTCGGTTTATCCGGTTTACATAAAAACTGGCTCATTAAAGTTATCTCCTCTAAGATTTTAGCACCCCAAATTGATTTTTCGATTCTTGATGAATTTTTGAAAATTAAAAAAAAAAAATGATGTAAAGAGGGGACTTAGTTAGAAAGATTGGAGATGGTAAGAATTATCGTAATTATTGTGTGGGGATTTTCCAAGAATTATTCCGTAGGGAGGGAATATTTATTTTCTACCTGACTAGCTCGGATGGGTAGGCTATAGATCACACTACACCAGAAATGTCTTGAAATGTAATAAAACACCTCAATAGAACAGTTTATACCCCTTTAATGATGTAATAACTATAAACAGTTCAGCTAATTATACCAAATAACTATTAATATCTACAATATAATTATAATTATTCTGTATGTGAGCAAGGCGAATAATTCCTTGCTTCTATGATCAGAGGCCAATCTGACTAGATCAATCAAAACATTCACAGGAAAACCTGGAAATTGCACAAAATGGTATTTGGCATTGATGAACAAGTGTCGCACTCTGGTGGTGGAATGCATGAAATACATGTTATCATGCTGAAAGGGGGACATTTCCATACTCACTTACACTTTCACGCCAGCACACTTGACTTGTCGAGATGCAAATGAATGTGATTCTCTACAAAAAGTCCCCCTTGTTAGCAAGTCGATGGTGGCTCAGCCACGAGATGTCAATGCCGAATGGCAGATTAATCAGAGATGCGTTAAAATCACATCTCTCGACCAGATATCGAATTAATGACTGATAAACACTCACCATTGCAAAGCTGTGGGACTGAAACAATCTTATTTCGGTTTCGGGATTTGTTTTGGGACTGAAAAAATTGTTTCAGTTCAGAGTTGAATCGGTTTTGGTTTTGGGATTTTCATTTCAAACCAATTTTAAGCGCAAATTGACCAAATGGACCCTGCAAGGGCTTAAAAAATGGGAGGTTTTGATGTGAAAAATCCAATGGTGTAATGAGAGATTAATGTTTTAAATGCATATTTTGCTTAATTCGTTGAGTAATTTTTGTTATATTCTGAATGATTGAAGATAAATGATGTAAAATGACCAATTATCAAAATAAAATCGCGGAAAAAAGGCAAAAATTGAAATCCCAAAACCGAAACGATTTTGTTTTAGTTCCAGGATTGTTTCAAGTTCAAAATTATATTGGTTCCGGGATTTTTTCAGTTTTGGGATCAAGAAAAATAATGATTTTGGTTTTGGGATTGGATTTGAATCGGGATTTAATTGGTTCTGGTTTTGGGATCGTTTTGGTCCCACAGCTCTGCACCATTGCAATATCCTGATTAATTTATGATGGGTGAACCTAATACTAGGTGGGGTGGCAGCTATTGGTAGAAAGACGACATGTAAAAATTGGGTTCTCTGTCCGTATAATAGAGAGATAATCCGAGAAACCATAAATCAAATCGACATTACGTTAATTTACATTAAAACAAACACTTATTGTTATTAACCAATAAAATGGACTACGTCACTTCTAGGGGTCGAGGGGGGTGGCCCTCGCCTGCCTGTGTATTTTCATCACTAACAATCAGCATTGGCTTACTCGCGAGAGGCCAAACCAAGAGTGATTCTTATTGGTTTTAGATTCTTGCTCGGAACCACGGATTGTAAGAATTCAACACGTATACTCATAATTGATGTACTTGTGGCACCATTTTATATACTTTACACACGTTCAGGCACCAAAATTTACGTTGTGGCACCACCAAATGGTGCCACAACGTATTTTATTTAAAATTGTGTGGAATGTCATCAGGGCACTGCCAGGGGTCGTTAGGCAAATTTTTGTAATGGTGCCACAACGACATTTAAAAGTCCCTTTTAACATATTGGTAAAATTATATAGTCAACAGACGTTGTGGCACCATTTTCAGGTCTCATTGGTTTTCGATGTATTTTTTTGTAAAAATTTGTTGTAAAATGTTTCGATTAGATGGCGCTGTTGCTTATACCCTTAATCATCACTCTATACTCACATAATACAGAGGCACCAGTTGGTTTTTATTAATGAATAAACCGTTGCCAGAAAAACGCTCGCGTAAATGACTAAGTTTTCTTCACTTGCTACCTGGTGTCACAACAACGTTCAACTAAATGGTGCCATAACGTTACAAAAGTAGATATTGATATATGTACCTGTTTTCCCACCCTTATGGACGGATTACACTAATATTTCCCATAGAGGAATTACGTCATGAACCACCTATAGCAGTTAAGGCATGCCTACTCATTACAATTTTCTAATGTTTTTTCAAGTTTAAAATTAAAAGTATGTAGCTAGGTACTTTTTCATATGAAAATGATGAAAATCAGCTTCAAAACTAAATATTGACTTTTTCAAAAATCAAATTTCACCGTTTCCAGCCATTCTGAAATCTCTAGCGTGATTCTAGATTTCTCAGAATTTTTGAATTTCTTCAAAAAACACGGATATTAATTTTGGCAGCTTAAAATCAAATTCTAGCTCATTCTTGACCTGTTTAATGAGTACATATCGCACCTCGGGAGTAATAAGGTCACATCTCAAAAAAAAATTGATTTTGATGTTTTTGCATTTTTGGGGTTTGTATGACCCCCCCCCCCTCAACCAAAAATTACACTTTGAGTTGGGTACATTATCTAGATCCTGTAAAAAACGCAAATGGCCTAACTCAAAATCTCAACAACATTGCAAGTTGTTTGGAGTTATAAGGGTACATCTCAAAAAACTCCACCTTTTTTGAGCAAATTTCGTACATACAAAGTGTTAACAAATAGTTTTGATTGTTTTGAATGTTTGTTAGTTAGAAATAGTCACAAGGAGTGCATTTTTTATTGGTTTGTGCCAAATGGAAATTTTTTTTTAAATTGATCACTTTTCAGAAAAATTTTGAGAAAAACTCAAAAACTAAGCACTCTAGAAAAAAACCAACGGCATTGTGTCGATTGGAAATTTAATTCTCTACAACTTTGATATCAAGAAATTTGTTTTGGACGCTTCCTTTCGCCTCCACATCAATTTTAATGAAAGGTTATAACTCAAAATGTTTTCCAAACATTGAAATATTTCCTCTTTAAGATTTTATTTTTCAAAGTGTTCTTATGCTAAACGAAGGTAGGATACCAGATCTTTAAAATGAGGTGCTATTCATTCCTCACAATTAATTTATACCTAAGTTGATGAAAATAATGAATCAAGTTTAAAAAAAAAAGAAAATCACTCTCCTGTAAAATTTCACTTTTTTGAGATGTGACCTTATTACTCCCGAGGTGCGATTTATGTCCGATTGAGGTGATTTCTGGGTGACATATCGAGTCTGTTTCATTGGCTAAATTTAAGGATTTGGTGAAAAATGTGAACATATAATACAAATATTGCTGGTCCAAAAAATATAAACTCCAGGTGTCCATCTGGAAATCAATTCATATTGTGAATAAGCTCATTAAAGAAGTAGAAAATGATCTGAAGTTCGATTTATAGCTATCGTCCAAGTTGATTTCCACACCTTTTGATAAAATTAAAAAATTCTGGAATAATCAAAAATTGCACTGGAGGCTCCAGAATTGTCGAAAGAGGTAAAATTTGGGTCAAATGGGTTGGGAAAGTGTTTGTTTTAGTTGAAAAATAATCATTCGTACAAGATTCAAAATTCCTTCATCGAGCAGAAATTTTTTTTTGATTTTTCAAACGAATTTTTCTCCCCCAAATATGATGGATTGATGTTCAAAAAACACATTTGAAATTTCTGCTTGAAATCATCCCAATCGTAAATAATTTGTTTAAACAGGTGGACTCGAGAATTACTTTAGAAATCGATTTTTAGCTACTTCTGTGAAGAAATTTGAATATTCTGAGAAAATCGAAAATTCCAAAATAAGATCCATATTACCTAAAAATAGTGGGATTTGGTTTAGGAGAGTCGACATTAGATTTCCGAACCAATTTTCATCATTTTTACTTGGAAATTCCTTCAAAAAAAATAATTTCTGAAAATCCTTTTTTCACATCTTTATATGATATTTGCATTTTAAAAAGTGTAAAATTACGAGAAATTAATCGAACATCGTTTTTGGAAAAGTAAAATGTTTAATGAAGAAAGATCAACATCTTATTTATATGTATGTTTGGAAAAATTATGAACTCAATCTCCAAAAAAAATCTTTAGATGAAAGTCTATTTTCTGCATCATTTTCTTCTCTTTGCTCTTTCCCTTTAAAATTTCAAATATTTTTTTATTTTTCAATTTGTTCCACTTTTATCTTTCACGCGAATTTTTCCTGTAGTGATACCTATGTACATCCTCCATATCCACTTTAAAAATATGGCAGCTAGCAATTCCACCTTTCTTAAACTTTTTTCTTGTTTTGTCGGCAACTGTCAGTTGTTGTCATTAGAAATGATATTTTTCGAAGTAGAAATTCCAAATGTAGCCCAGCGCAAGTGGAGCAAAAGTTCATTAATATATTAAATCGTAAAAACATAAAACTACCAATTTTTAATATTAAAGATGATAAAATAACAGAATTCACAATAGAAACTTCCACATGAACTTTAATTAATCATAAATGAAAATGAAATAAATAAAGATATTTTTACTAAAAAAAAGCAAATAAAAAATTAATACCTAAGTAAACCCCATAATTTAAAATTTAAATTTAAATTACCTAATTAAATAAAACCAATGATCAACTAAACTTTATACACTTCTCGCTAAATACTCCCACAAGTAGTCGATCAAGTGTCAAATTCATCTTTCCCCAGCTCCATATGCATGCTCATTGAAAAAAATGATTTTTTTTTTCAAATAGGTATAGGGACTTTTGGACAAATAGTTTTTCATCAATATGTGCTCAAATGTCCACTCGTTTCGGTTTGATCAAAAGAATTAAATTAGAAAGCTCACAAAACAGAATGATTATTGCTAATAGATAATAATGAAAAATTTCAAACTTGAAGAATGATAAAAAATTTTTAAATTAATCTTCTTTTAAAGATAAAACGAAAGAAGGAAAAATATTTTACGAATTTTGAATCACCTAGAAATCAATAGGTCCCTTCTTAAGGTGGATTTTTTAAAAGCTAAATATCCACATCCACTTCTTAATCAAAAAATTAAATATCATTGTATACTTACCAGTTAAAAAATACATAACCTTGACAACAAATCCAATCCGCATGTTTATCTTTCATCCACCAACTGCGAGTAATTCTTCGACAAACAAAACAAAACGATACGATTTCAAAAATATTCGAAAACCAAAAAAAAAAAAAAACAACACAAAAGCAACAGTATCAAAAACAGAAGCAGCAGTGAGTCAAAAACCGGATGAAAAATTGATGATATTCGTATAGCTCGTTTGAATATTAATTTATATCGTTGAAATAAAGTCGAAATTATTATAAATAAAGCACTCGGTTACCGCAGCAGCGATAATTCGATGAATAATTTATAAGAAATGGTATAACAACGACACAACAAAAGGCTTTTTAATAATATAAGCAAACTTTGAAAAATTTCCACTCGATGCAATTAGTTATACGTGTAATAATATTATAAAAGCGACGAATTATAGTCGTAAAATTACGACGACGAACGAATGAATGAAATTATAAATGCGCGTAACCGACAAGCACCACGTTTACCAGACCAGTCGAGTCTGAAAATCTGATAAGAATTTAACTTCAACCCCAACGAGGAAATACGACGGTATGACCTACGGCTGCTGATAATTTGGCGCACTTTTACACCGTTCTTCGTTGTATTGTTGGCGACGAGTTACGCAACGCCTTCGGCCTTATCGCTGATGTGATGTGTGTTTTTGATAGGCTTTTTCTTCATCAATTTGTCCTTTGACCAGAAAAATAATCATCGGGTGTTTGTTCTGCGTGTGCACGTGCTGAGACTTTCCGAAATCGAAATATCGACCAATTCATCGAAGGCATATGCCCGTGTGTGAAATGAAAAGGTACAAATTAGCCGGCAATTTTATCATTTTTACCTACCTATACTCGAATAATGAATTAATTTTTTAAACGACCTATCAACACGAAACACTGTTGAACAAATAACGAAAGAGGCATCGCAAAAAAAGAGGTAAAAAATTGAAGGTATCTACTCGTATAACCCGAAAACATGCCGAGAGCATCCGATAACCACGATAGTGTATTTTGAATAGGTTTATGTTTCATCGTTGTATATACTATACCTACCCTTAACACAAGCTTTTAACTATCTTACTGACTCGCACAATTCGGCTATAGGTACTTTATTTCGATAGGGGTAACAGGTAAATAAAACGAGTGCGCGTAAAATTCGAGAAAAAGCGTGATGGGGGGGGAGGAGGTGATTCTACTCGTATAGCGATCGCGTAGAAGTGCTTTTAACTGAGATAATATTTTTCCTCATCTTTCTAAGGTTTCAAAATGATTATTAAAGCAAAGTAAATTATTTGGTGGCAACCTAGTTCTCGTACTACTCGAGGTTACATTTATACTGTCAAAAGTGTAAAATCTTATTCGCAAAGGCATAAAGTATGCAAATAATTGAATTAGTCGTAATTATTTCTTCAGCCACCGCCATCAAGGTTTTCTCTATTTGCCAAACGTCTTCTTAATTAAATAAACTCCGGCATTACACGAAAAAACTTTTTTATTCCCACTTAAGAAAAAAAAAGTTTTTCGTCATCTCGGTCTTATATAGTTATAACGCTTTAGATAGATATTTTTACAAGCGGGTTTTATTCGCGAGATTCTGTATAGATAAACTTTATTGCCTTTAAATTGTTTATTGAAATGTTCACGCAGATTATACCCACAACAGCCACATCGCGAGCGGTAAATTTGCAAAAACGAGAGGTTTTATGGTCTGAAAGTATGCTGCTGGTTTTATAAAAGACTAAGGGTGTAGGTAGGTAGGTAGGTAGGTAGGTAATCTTTCTTATAAAACTCGAATTTGGCAAATGTTTAGCATTCGTAAACATATTAACACTTTCGAATTCTCTAATTGTGGTTTGTGGTTTTTCAAGATGAATTGATTTCGTCGTCGAACGAAACCGCGCCGGTTAAATTATTACCGCCGTTGTGGTTCGATGGTTGAGATGAGGTTTAATTTGAATGTATTTGTCGTGTTTACCGCTCCGACCGAGAGACCGAAGAGTTATTTGATTTTCACGTCGATTGTATATAGGTACTGGTAGGTACATAAATAGCGCAGATGTTTACGCTCAGGCTGGCGAGGATAATGAATTTTTGGGCTTCGATTCGTTTTCGTTTGTAGCTTTTGCGACAACATGAAATGAAAGAGAGGAAAAAAACGTCATAGTGATGAAATTGCGAAAAAAAAGCAACAGTTTTGCGATTGTTTGAACGAACGGATGTTGTCATGATGTTGAATTATGAAGGATTTTGACCAAATTCGGTTGACACCTTTATTTTGAATAGAAAATGGCTCAGAAATTTTTGTAGCTCTGTAGGGTGCCCCTGGAAGAGAAATATGGGTTCTCAAAGAGAGAGAATTTTCAACAAAAAATTATGGTTTTTCGCTTGAGCCTTTACCCAACCTTTTCGTTGACCTGACCCATTGCTATCAAAATCCGCAAGACCGCTTTTTGGGTTTTAGTGAGCAGTTCAAGAGGAGGAGTATCGATAAGGCAATTCTTTGGTACCAGACAGTTATCGACTCAACCATCTCTTAAAATGTTGTAATAAATGTATCAAATCTAGTTAGTCAACCCTAAATGGCCATTATTTGGACTCCAGGTGTTTCCAAAGTTGTGTGAATTGAAAAAGAATTTCAGAAACCACTGAATATTATTTTCAAAAACTTTTTTAGGGTAAAGTATCTGAGAGTGAAATCTCAGAATTTCACCCAAAATAGTTCAAATACGAAAGTTACTGAAAAAATCAAATAAAAAATTATCGAGCACTTGCTAGTGCGTTTCAAATGAAAATTCTTCAATTTATTTGAAAAAATATGCATTAACGCCTTTTGTAGGGGTGTCTAAGGTGGGAGGGGTTAGAGGGCTCTAAAAAAAGGGTTCAAAATAACAAATATACAGGAAGCTTGACTAGTTGAAGAGTTTCAAGTTATCGAGGTTCTACTGAAAAAGACATCACCATATAACGCTTCTGAGCGATTACAAATCGCGTTTTAACGCTCTTAAAAACAGTGTTTGTGAGAGACACTGCTTAAAACCAGTGTTTGTGACAGACACTGCTTAAAACCAGTGTTTGTGACAGACACTGTTTGAAACCAGTGTTTGTTACAGACACTTGATAAAACCAGTGTTTGAAACAGACACCACTTGAAATCAGTGGTAGTGACAGACACTGTTTAAAACCAGTGTTTGTGAAAGGCACAGTTTAAAACGCGTGGCAGTGACAGACACTGCTTAAAACCAGTGTTTGTGACAGATACTGATTGAAACAAGTGTTTGTTACAGACACTTGATGAAACTAGTGTTTGCAACAGACACTGTTTGAAATCAGTGGCAGTGACAGACACTGTTTAAAGCCAGTGTTTGTGACAGACACTGATTGAAACCAGTTTTGGTTACAGACAGTTGATAGAACCAGTGTTTGAAGCAGACTCTGTTTGAAATCAGTGGTAGTGACAGACACTGTTTAAATCAGTGGGTGTCTTCAAACTCAAGTAAAAAACCAGTGTTCGTGACAGATACTGATGGAAACCAGTGTTTGTTACAGACATTTGATAAAACCAGTGTTTGAAACAGACATTCTTTGAAATCAGTGGTATTGACAGACACTGTTTAAAACCAGTGTTTGTGAAAGACACTTGATAAAACCGATGTTTGTGACACACACTGTCTAAAACCTGTGGTAGTTACACTGTTTAAAACCAGTGTTTGGAACAGACACTGCTTGAAACCAGTGTTTGTGACAGACACTGTTTAAAACCAGTGTTTGTTACAGACACTTGATAAAACCAGTGTTTGTGACATACACAGTTTAAAACCAGTGGTAGTGACAGAAACAGTTTGAAACCAGTGTTTGTGAGAGACACTTGATAAAACCAGTGTTTGAAACAGACATTCTTTGAAATCAGTGGTATTGACAGAGACTGTTTGAAACCAGTGTTTGTGACAGACACTTGATAATACCAATGTTTGTGACACACACTGTCCAAAACCTGTGGTAGTTACAGACACTGTTTGAAACCAGTGTTTGTGACAGACACCGATGGAAACCAGTGTTTGTTACAGACACTTGATAAAACCAGTGTTTGTGACACACACTGCTTAAAACCAGTGTTTGTGACACACACTGCTTAAAACCAGTGGTAGTGACATACACTGTTTGAAACCGGTGTTTGTGACAGACACTTGATAAAACCAGTGCTTGAAACAGACACTTGATAAAACCAGTGTTTGAAACAGACATTCTTTGAAATCAGTGGTGTTGACAGACACTGTTTGAAACCAGTGTTTATGACACACACTGTTTAAAACCAGTGTTTGTGAGACACACTGTCTAAAACCTGTGGTAGTTACAGACACTGTTTGAAACCAGTGTTTGTGACACACACTGCTTAAAACTAGTGTTTGTAACACACACTGCTTAAAACTAGTGTTTGTGACACACACTGCTTAAAACCAGTGGTAGTGACAGACACTGTTTGAAACCAGTGTTTGTGACAGACACTTGATAAAACCAGTGTTTGAAACAGACAGTCTTTGAAATCAGTGGTATTGACAGACACTGTTTGAAACCAGTGTTTGTGACACACACTTGATAATACCAATGTTTGTGACACACACTGTCTAAAACCTGTGGTAGTTACAGACACTGTTTGAAACCAGTGTTTGTGACAGACACCGATGGAAACCAGTGTTTGTGACACACACTGCTTAAAACCAGTGTTTGTGACAGACACTGTTTAAAACCAGTGTTTGTTACAGACACTTGATAAAACCAGTGTTTGTGACCTACACAGTTTAAAACCAGTGGAAGTGACAGAAACAGTTTGAAACCAGTGTTTGTGAGAGACACTTGATAAAACCAGTGTTTGAAACAGACATTCTTTGAAATCAGCACTGTTTGAAACCAGTGTTTGTGACAGACACTTGATAAAACCAGTGTTTGAAACAGACATTCTTTGAAATCAGTGGTATTGACAGACACTGTTTGAAACCAGTGTTTGTGACACACACTTGATAATACCAATGTTTGTGACACACACTGTCTAAAACCTGTGGTAGTTACAGACACTGTTTGAAACCAGTGTTTGTGACAGACACCGATGGAAACCAGTGTTTGTGACACACACTGCTTAAAACCAGTGTTTGTGACAGACACTGTTTAAAACCAGTGTTTGTTACAGACACTTGATAAAACCAGTGTTTGTGACCTACACAGTTTAAAACCAGTGGAAGTGACAGAAACAGTTTGAAACCAGTGTTTGTGAGAGACACTTGATAAAACCAGTGTTTGAAACAGACATTCTTTGAAATCAGCACTGTTTGAAACCAGTGTTTGTGACAGACACTTGATAAAACCAGTGTTTGAAACAGACATTCTTTGAAATCAGTGGTATTGACAGACACTGTTTGAAACCAGTGTTTGTGACACACACTTGATAATACCAATGTTTGTGACACACACTGTCTAAAACCTGTGGTAGTTACAGACACTGTTTGAAACCAGTGTTTGTGACACACACTGTCTAAAACCTGTGGTAGTTACAGACACTGTTTGAAACCAGTGTTTGTGACAGATACCGATGGAAACCAGTGTTTGTTACAGACATTTGATAAAAGCAGTGTTTGTGACACACACTGCTTAAAACCAGTGTTTGTGACAGACACTGTTTAAAACCAGTGGTAGTAACAGACACCATTCAAATTAGTGGGTGTGTGTTCAAACACTAGTAAAAAACCTGTGGTAGTGACAGACACCATTTTAATCAGTGGGTGTGTTCAAACCCATGTAAAAAGCAGTGGTAGATACAAATCCAAGTAAGAAGCAGTGGGAGAGACTCATGCCATTTAAATCAGTGGGTGGTGTTCAAACCCAAGTAAAAAACGAGTGGTAGTGACAGACACTGTTTAAAACCAGTGTTTGAAACAGACACCGTGACCTTGATTTTGGAGTAACCCATAACCCGAGCTGTCTTACAAGCCTGGTTGAATTGAATTGTCAATTTGCTGAGTCTATATTTCTCCACCAGAGAAGCCTGCGAAGTAGAAATTTTTTCTATGTGACTTTCAACTCAAAGTAAACATCTTCACTGAATGCCTCCGATACTTTTTTTTCAGGAGTCATCCTAGATGCACGCCAGTGCCACTACTTTGTAGCCAAACGAAGTCTTACGTATTTTCCTACTATAACCCTGAAATCGACAAAATAAATATCGATTTCAGCGTCATGTATGATTAATTCAAACTCATTGGTCACGATCTCTCCCTTCACATCACTATTCAAACAAATTAATCCGCCTCAAAAATGACGACGCTGAGCGAAAAATGCATATGAAATGTTTAAATTAGAACAGTTTATAATCCAGACACCCGAAACTTTTATATTCTATATACCTACATGCGTAAAATTTTCTAAAAAAAACACAATTTTTTTCTCGAGCCAAAATTTATTTTACCACTTTTTGTTACAACCAACCTTACCTACACGTTAAAATGATAATTTTTCCAACACAATATAGATAATCTGAACTGATCTGGCTTTAAAAATTCTCGCACATTAATTACATTAGCACCGACGTAATTACCGAATAATTTGTAGGCTATATTAAATAAAATATTACAATGGCTACATTTTGTTGATAAAAGCAACCTATAAAAGCGTGTGTTATATTCGCGGTTAAAACGTTCATCTCTCTAAAAGCCTAAATGCGTTTCGAACATCGAAAATTCGGCAAGTAAGTCTAAAAAAAAAAAAAAAGTAGAGAAGGAAGGTAAAAAAACCGTTGAAAGTGAAACTTTCGCTTGGTTGGGTTGAAAATGAAAAATCTGTAATTTATACAGCTCCGTGTTTGGAAATAATTTGGAAAATATTCCAAGCTAGACTCGCTCGGTATAAAGATAGGTAGGTATCGCTTTACCTGGTTCAAGAAACACGCGTTAGACGTAGGTAAAATTAATCGTCGAACTAGCATTCAAAGACAAACCTAGAATTGTAGGTACCTATACCTTTACATACTATTGAAACGTATATAAATTGATATTTAAGTAAGAGCTATTGTTTGGTCGTATCATTTTTCAACTTGCGAACCTTCACAAGTCGTCGATTTTTTGGTCAGTTATATATTCGATAGAGATAGGTAGAGGTACAGTTAACTTTCTAAACGGTTCTAAAGTTTTTTTCGTGGTCGCGACGATGAAATTAACCCAGGGTATTTTTTCTCCAGTACCGTTTAAAACTTGAGAGGACGAGTTGAAATGAAATTAATTCGACTCGAGACTCGGTACAGTGTTGAAAAATTGCCAAACGAAAGTATACTTTTTATTCGCGGTGAATATTTTATCGTACAACTTGGAAGAGATACACAGCCGGTAGTCGTATTTTCATTATTTATTCGTTCATAGTTCATAATTTACATAAATGTAAAAAAATCCAACTTATTTAAACAAAGGTTGTCGGAAACACGGGTTCTCTTTTCAATTTCATTCTAACTAAATGGATGGAACCAACATAGGAAAAAAAAACTATACCAGTAATACCATCGAAATACCTACTTTGGTAAAATGCAATACCTACCTACCTGCTGGTTCGATCTAGCTTGAGAATACCTACCAATTAAACCTATACTCTCTGGTTGTTGCCAAAATTGAAACACTCTTCGTGCCAAAATATCGATTGTGTAATTTTAATTACGCTGCAGCCAAGAAATTTCCAGAGCAATTTCAAAATTACGCATCGCATTTTGGAAATCATTTATAATATTTTATGGAACCAATTCCATACACTTTTGTTCGCTATTTGTTTGCTAAGTAGCCGCAAAACTCGATTTTGTTTCATTTGTTCGGAGCACACGTTTGCCCCATTCGTGTAGCAATTCGCTCCCCTTCGGAGCTAAGAAGTAATATGGAAACTCGCATTAGGTATCAAGTGACTCGTTTCCTATTCTCCGCATTATGTAAGTATTTTGTTTCAACAATTTACGTATATACGTTCTCGTTTTCTCGTTCGCTATTGAGAGAACCTTATAAACTTATTAAATTTATCATCAGCCAACTGTCTCTGACTAAAGACGTACACTCGAACGATTATACCGTCAAAATAATAATAATAAACTTGTAATTAAGTTTGAATTCCAAGATTCTATATTACGATAAAGGATTCTACGCCAACTCACGATACTCTCTGTCGTATTATCTTATTAAAATAATCGAATAATTTGCGAACTTATTTGTTTTATAAATTCTCTCGTCGTAGACAACAATGAAAGATATGATTGATTTAATAAGTTTTAACTTGGAATATGGTACCCCACCAACGTTATTTGTACTACAAAATGCACCCACCCTAATACACGAGACGTTTATTAAAATTATAAACAATGCTTATCTAAGTAATATTATTATAGGTAAGAGATAAAACTAACAATATTGTAAATCTTTGGTATTAAATTATTGCAAATGCTGCTGTTGAACGCGAGTTAAATATCTTAATCGAGCATTAGCCAGTGGTCGTAAAAAAACGAAATAGGTTAGTTCTAAAATACTGATCCAACTGAAACCTAAAAATAATCCAGCTATACCTCCCAAGTTGCCTGAAACAATTCAATTTCACATGATTACAGCGATGAAATTTTACGATACGATCGTACATATAGCTGATGTAGTAATAAAACTATAATAGAATAATTTAAACTTTCCATAGTTATGATATTGTGGATATATCAAAGATATCATTATATGCTCTGACGAATCAACCGTATAGTAGCTAACTTGTTATATAGAATAATAGCTTAAAAGCATCTACCACAAAAGCCACTTATTCACCCGTCGAAAAATGTTATATAATCAACGATGAAGTTGGGTATACTTTTTTGCTAGTTTGTGTGGTTTTTTTCTTTCGGGGGTGAAGTTTTTTCGTATTTTTTTTTTTTTTTTTATTCTACAGTTTATCAGCGAAATAATAAATTTTCTTCGAGCATTTGTCTTTTTATTTGATTAACGTCACGTGTAACTTTTGCCGTTCATCATTCGACCCGTCTTGAAAATAGGCTATATACGTGGGACCAACATCATCAAGTTGGCGAAATTTCGTTTAAAAAGGATACACCCAAATATGGCGTTGGTTTAATGGATTGATGCCACCATAGCACATTGCTTCTATCTCTCGAGAGATGTTAACTATAATTTGAAAAATGCAATCAATTCGAACCGAACAAACGGTTATTTTATTTTGCAAACGAATTATATTGTAGGTACACGTGTTCTTTTGTCATGTGTCATGGTATTTGAAACGTCGTCGTTTGTAATCTGACAATTTAGCACATCATATTAACGAGGAAGGATACAACTTAAAGGACGATGAAGACGTACAGTGGTACCTTTTTTGAAAGTCACGTGCCTTTAAATGTCCAGTTGTGTCCGAGTCAAAAATAATATATTTAAATGAGTACCTACCTACCTACCTACCTATGTACTACACAAGAATATGTTACGAGTATTTATTTTATCTTTCCTTTCGTTGAAAATTGGTAAAAGTGTGCCAAACGAGGCTCAAATATTATGTCGTACGATATGTAGGAGTTGAACACGTAGATGGGTCATTATGTGAAACTGTTGGTGATAGATTAGCACACAGGGAAATTGGGACATATTTTCTATACAGTGCGTCTCGTCTTGGTGAATTGAGATAAAATACAGAAACGTTTTTGAAAACTGGACGTAAAAGTTTTTCCTAAAAGTTGGGGGAAAATGATAAATAGAATCGTTTGAAATATGTTTCTACAATTTTTTCACTTCCTACTTGAAATGGTTGTGGAGAGAAACGTACATATAGAATACATTTGATAAACGGAAAGCGTGGGAACGAAAATACTCGTAAAAATAAACAAACAAGTGAAGAAAGTTTGGGTTAATTTTTATAGCGTTTGGATTTTTCTAACATCCGGAGCTGGGGTTCTTTGCACGGCGTAAGACGATTTGGAACATAAATATCATACCTAAGGTTTTTGAAATCGAAGGATACGTTTTCAATATATAGGTACCCAATTTGATCTTATTACCCAAAACTGAGTCCCAGAAAGGGCTGGCTAGTGAAAATTTTAAATTATTAGTATGGATATTGAAATATTTGAGGACGTTGCATCCGTTTTCAGCGTTGAATTTCATCCCAGACTTTCAATGGAAGCCCAGAGAGGAAGAGGGAAGTTGTGTACCTATTTTTAGACATTTTAATTTTTCTATTTATGGGTACCAATTGAAATGAATGTGCTTTTGAGGTCGCTTAAATCCATTTTCAATGTCAAATTTCATGTTAGGTTTTGAATTGAAACCCAGGAGAACACGTGGAGAAGGAGAGAGAAAAAGAGATGTACTTCACGTATCTTTCTACCATCTAGGTACCTATTTATTTTGTTTTGGAAATTATTGAGGTGACTAGCTTTGTATTTTTTTGCTTTGAGCTGATTCTTATTTTCAAAGCTCCTTTCCTTTAAGGACTTCTTTACAGTGGCGTGCATACGAATACTTTACCGGGCAAATGCCCGGTAAAGTTTTGGGGGGGGGGTGGTGGTGGTAGTGGTAGTGGGCAGATATTTAATGAGTTCATAAAAAAATTGTAGGAAACAGAAGAAAAATTTATCTTGAAATAAATCGTTGAATTCACTAGACACAGCAAGTTGATAATTGCTGCATACACTCACCATAGAATAGTACCTAGGTACCTCTCTATACATAATTACATATATTAAATAAGATATAACTTGAATAAGAAAAATAATGGGTAAATGTTGTATTTCATAACAATTTTGAAAAGTGATCAGACAGTCTAGGGGCGGATTTAAGGGGGTTTAGGGGGTATTATATCTCTCTCATCCATATTTTGAAAATTCGGAATCGCCAGATGCCCCAAAACACCAAGTGGCCCCCGGGGCCATTTCTAAACCAAAAGAATATGATATTTGGACTTTCTCCAACGAAAGTTTTTGTGAGCGTTTGCCCTCGCTTCGCTCGGGCCAGTTTCTTCAATTCTCTTTAACAATCTAAATTTTCAATTTTAGTACATACCTAGATATAATTCAAATTGTGAAATTGTGTGATCAAAAAAATAAACGCATCAGTCACCACAAAAAACATTGGTTTTCCCACTCAAAATACAAATTTTTGAAATTTTCTGTCCTTATACTTCGCTTGGGCTTGTGTGTTTTTTTTTCAAATTTAGATCGAACTTTCAAAAATCTATTAAGTAGGTATTCAAATTTCAAGAAATTTTCTATAAAAAAAAAACACTTTTCACCTCAAAAAACGTTGTTTTTCCATTTCTCGAAATTAGCTTTTGCTCTCACTCCGCTCTAGACCTGTTTGCTTTTCATTTTCAAATTTGAAATTTTTAAAAAACAATCATTGAAGTTCTAAAATTTTGAGCTCAAAAAAAACTCAAAAAGTGAACAAATTTTTCAATAACATCGTTTTTACCTCGCGAAGTATAAAGTTTTAAAAGCTTTCGCGCTCGCTCTGCTCGGGTCAATTTCTATTCCTTCTCTAATCCAAAAAAAAAAAATACATTTTTGAAACTTTCATAAATTCAGAAGGGAAATAAGAATTTTTCATAAGCCCAAATATGAATTACACATATCAATTGACAAAATCGTCATTTCATCTTTTATTTCGCTTTAAAAAGTTGTCATTTAATTCGGCATACTTAATATTTTTTTCTTATGGCAAATTTCTGCCTTGTCCTCCCCCTTCAAAAAATCGCCTCTTTTTTGCTATTAGATACATACATAATAAATATTGAATAAACAAACTAAAGCAAAAATGATTCGAACAGCTTACATTCAAGTATCCAAACCTGAGGAAAAACAGACCGAGAAAGATTCATAAGGGGGGAGGGAAAAATTTTGGAGGCCCCATTCGGTGCATCCCCCAGGGGCCCCAAACCGACCCAGTCCGCCACTGAGTGAGTGATGAAAAAACTAGAATTTCACATCAAAATTACAGTTGTTCTGATTCTTCAAACCCCAAATTTTGAAAAGCGTTTGCCCTCGCTTCGCTCGGGCCCTTCATGATTCTACTTTCACAACTTTAAATAATAAAAGTGTGAAAATTAAACAGAAAAATTCCAGAAATAGGTACCCATATTGAGCATATGAAAAATGCAAAATTTTCATTTTTTTCCCGAGGGGATCCACTAGTTTTTCAAAATTTTTTGATACATTGTACATTACTTACCTACCACATCAGTGCTAAGCTGGTTAAAATTTTGATTATTCAATCATTTCAACAAAAAAAAAAAAAAAAAAACAGATTTTTCATTCTATACCTACTCAAAACTTAAAACACTTTGAATGCTCAATTTGCAAAAAGAAATATGTACTTCATGAAACTGAAAGGCTTTTCTTATTGAAAAATGTTTACCTACAAATTGACATTTTTTAAAAATGTTGAAAAAAAATTTAAAACAAGTGACTAATTGTAAGTATAAGGTTTTCAGTCACAAGCTGATAATCAACTTCTGGCATAGACGAAATCAGTCGCAAGATTTATCTTGGTAAATTAACAAAGAAACCTCATTTTTTGGAACTTGAATCAGAAATTTTTGAAAGCTTTTGCCCTCGCTTCGCTCGGGCTGAATAATTTTAATATTTTTTCACCTTTTGAAGAGACCAAGGTGGAAAAATTTACTTTTTGTTTAAAAAAATACCAAATAGTTTACTTCTTAAATGAGGCAAATTTTAAAAAACTTCAGCTCTCGTTTTGTTCGGGTCCATTCACTTAGTTTTCTTTTTTAAAATTAAAAAAAAAGCCATTATTCAAATTCTAGAATATTCTAAAGCCAAAAAAATGAACTCATCACAATATAAAAAACAATGTTTTTTCACATCCAGAAATACGAATTTTCACATGTTTTTCCTCGCTTCGCTCGGGTCTATTGTTTCTCTTTTCCACAATCTAACATTAAAGCTTCTAAATATTTTTTTATTTTAATGATAACTTTCATCAACAGTCATAAATCTGAATTGAATACTACTTCAATCAGCAAAATTGTCAATTTTTGTTTCTTATTTCACTTTAAAAATTGACTATTTTCTTGGCAAAATAAGTATTTTTTCCAAATCAGTTGGAAAATTTCCGCTCGACCCTGCCCCTCCCTAAAACTTCTAGTTTCGTATTTGACTTGAAAAAAAATTGGCTGGGGGGGGGGGTGGTGGTGGTATCGTCATGAATGAAAAATGCCCGGTAATCTTTCAACTCTGTGCACGCCACTGCTTCTTTAGTTTTTTTCCAGCTCATTTATTTTTTTTTTTCATAGCTTGAATCTAGTTTCACAACACTTCGCATGGCTTCAAAGAGCTAGGAAAAAAATCAACAAATTCTCAACATTACCTGTGTCAAACTTCTATAAAATTTGCAAAACTGACCGATTTCTGACATCAACGAAAAAAATTGGGACAGTTTTGAGTGTAACATACCTACGAACTTGAAAAATTGAAAAAAATTGATTGAGTACTCAATTCGCAATATTGATTACTGATGGTAATTTTCTTGGTAAAATCACTGGTAATTGTTTGGAAACATAAATTTTTTTGGGTAAATTACTTGTAATTTTTTGGGTAAATTACTTGTAATTTTTTGGGTAAATTACTTGTAATTTTTTGGGTAAATTACTTGTAATTTTTTGGGTAAATTACTTGTAATTTTTTGGTAAAGGTAAAATACTTGTAATTTTTTGGTAAATTACAGGTAATTTTATGGTAAATTACAGGTAATTTTATGATAAATTACAGGTAATTTGTTGGTAAATTACAGGTAATTTTATGGTAAATTACAGGTAATTTTATGGTAAATTACAGGTAATTTTATGGTAAATTACAGGTAATTTTATGGTAAATTACAGGTAATTTTATGGTAAATTACAGGTAATTTTATGGTAAATTACAGGTAATTTTATGGTAAATTACAGGTAATTTTATGGTAAATTACAGGTAATTTTATGGTAAATTACAGGTAATTTTATGGTAAATTAATGGTAAAATAATGGTAAATTACTTGTAATTTCTGGGTAAATTACAGGTAATTTCTGGGTAAATTACAGGTATTTTCTGGGTAAATTACAGGTAATTTCAGGGTAAATTACTGGTGATTTCTGGGTAAAACTGGTAATTTCTGGGTAAATCACTGGTTTTTTTGGGTAAAGTAAAATACTGGTAATTTCTGGGTGAGTTACTGGTAGTTTCTGGGTAAATGCTGATAATATCTGGGTAAATTACTAGCAATTTTTAGGTAAGTTACTGCTTACTGGTAATTTTTGGGTAAATTACTCACGAATCGATACGTTCGCGAACGAGTCACTTATACAAATCAATTCGTTTGCGAATGATTCACAAAAAAAAGCTCAATTCGTTCGTGAATGATTCACCAAAAATTGAGCGAATAAATCGATTCATTCGCGAACGCGTCACTTATACGAATCGATTCGTTCGCGAACGAGTCACTTATACGAATCAATTCGTTGGCGAATGATTCATAAAAAACAATTGAATTCGTTGGCAAATGATTCACAAGAAATAATTTAATTCGTTCGTGAATGATACAGTATACACCAACAATTGAGCAAATGAATCGATTCGTTCGTAAATGAGTCACTAATATGAATCGATTCGTTCGCGAACGAGTCACTTTTACGAATCGATTTGTTCGCGAACGAATCACTTTTACTAATCGATTCGTTCGCGAAAGAGTCACTTATACGAATCGATTCGTTCGCGAACGAGTCACTTATACGGATCAATTCCTTCGTGAATGATTCACCAAAAATGATTCAATTCGTTCGTGAATGATTCACCAAAAATTGAGTAAATGAATCGATTCGCTCGCAAATGAGTAACTAATACGAATCGATTCGTTCGCAAATGAGTAACTAATACGAATCGATTCGTTCGCAAATGAGTCACTAATACGAATCGATTCGTTCGCGATCGAGTCCCTTATACGAATCAATTCGTTCGCGAACGAATCACTTATACGAATCAATTCGTTGACGAATGACTCACAAAAATCAATTAAATTCGTTTGCGAATGATTCACAAAAAAATGATTCAATTCGTTCGTGAATGATTCACCAAAAATTGAGTAAATGAATCGATTCGCTCGCAAATGAGTAACTAATACGAATCGATTCGTTCACGAACGAGTCACTTTTACGAATCGATTTGTTCGCGAACGAGTCACTCATACGAATCAATTCGTTCGCGAACGAGTCACTCATACGAATCGATTCGTTCGCGAACGAGTCACTCATACGAATCGATTCGTTCGCGAACGAGTCACTCATACGAATCGATTCGTTCGCGAACGAGTCACTCATACGAATCGATTCGTTCGCGAACGAGTCACTTATACGAATCAATTCGTTGGCGAATGATTCACAAAAATTAATTAAATTCGTTTGCGAATGATTCACAAAAAATAATTCAATTCGTTCGTGAATGATTCACCAAAAATTGAGCAAATGAATCGATTCGCTTACAAATGAGTCACTAATACGAATAAATTTGTTCGCGAACGAGTCACTAATACGAATCGATTCGTTCGCGATCGAGTCCCTTATACGAATCAATTCTTTCGTGAATTATATAGTAACTATTGATGTATTGATCAACTACATAGTTCCAGTTCGCGAATGATTCACCTACAAATCAATCGAATGATTCACCGAGAAATCAATCAATACTTAATCGCCAATTGTTCGTAAATGATTCGATTCGATTGTAAACAGATCAATTGTTGTACAAATGTTTCAAAAAAAGTGAATTAATTCGTTCGTAAAAAATTTTTATTCAAAGAAAAGTCGGTCTCCTCACGCTAAATGAGCGAGTGTTTTTTTTTTTACATTAGAGATGATTTCCAAGCTGACACCAGCTGGAGTGCATTTTTGGACCAGTATGAACCAGCCAATCATTTAAGAGTTCAGTTCCTTCTAATTATTGAACCATTGGTTAGGATATTCAACCTATAGATATACGAGTAGGTACGCTCAATCTAACGATGATGGGCACATTTTATATTTCACTCCAAAAACATTTATATGTAAGTCTAGGTAGGTGTGGGTAGATTTCGGTTTAAGCGTTTAATGGAAGTTAAAATCATCTACCACGTGTAATGTGTATATCATGTACTTGGCAGATTGAATGCGCTTGATGCGGAGTAGATAATGTTATCTTATAAACCATATCAACAATGTCTACGAATAGACCTAAGTCAAACATATCCTACTTACAGTACTTACCCAGAAAATCAGTGATTCCATATTTTCCATCGCGTACGAACCCCAAAGTATCTCGATTCTGATACGTGAACGAAACTATGGAATATTCCGTCGTACCATTTTCTTTTCCTTTATTCTTCGCCGACTGCTTATTCCTATTTCTATAAAAGATGAACATTTGAACTTCGTTAATAACTCGTACAGCATCCTAGCTAACTTCAAGATGTAGGTACCTACGTACTTTTGTGATCTTAATCTTGCAGCTACATCCATCGACATAACATCGCTCTCGTAATCGAATTGGGTGCAAGTAGGTAAACAACCGCATTCGCCTTGATTTTCGGTGTAAATTTCAGCAAATCTCGCTGCGAAAGGAACAATAGGTATACATCGAAGAATAACAATCCGTTGATTATGTTTTTCTCGTATTTAACAAGAAGTTCTACACCTATTTATAAGCATCTGTACATCAGCGTGCGCGAAAGCTTTACACCTATTACCGCAGTATCTGCGTATTTGTCGACTTTATATTTAGCTTTTAAAAAAGTTTTCTCATCAAGGTACGCGTGTACATAGTACATAGCACACAAAGAAAAATATGTTATTTCAATTTTCTAACTGGAGCTACAGCTACAGCTACAACACGCAGAAGAGAAATATCTGAAAAGTCGTTACTTGCCGTGCCTTTTTACGACTTCTGTGTTGTATTCATGATTTTCATTCTGATATTAGAAAACTTCTCAGTAGAGAAAACTGCCAAGTCCTTTTTACTTTATTAAAGACGTTTCGCGGTAAATATTTTTTTCGCTTTCGTTCAAATTTCACGCTAGCTTTTGTTCTGGTTTCGTCATTTATTTATCCCTCGACAATGACGGAATATAAAGTAATAAATTAAAAATCGTGTCGCGAAATTTACTCACTCAACGAGTCTTCGATGCAATCCATTTTGTTGGATCCGCAAACAGGTGTGAATAATGTTCCTGTAATATCGATCCGAATTTTAAACTCGTTTGGGTTTTTTAAAGGCAAAGGCAAGGGGCGGAGGGTAGGACTAAGTGTATCGAAAGTTGCAAGGAAAAATACTTACTTGGATGATAATAGGCTACACAACCGCATGTTTTCAATGAGTAATTACTTTCGCATTCTATATCACAGTTCACTTGAGTATAGAGTCGGAAAAAAAGTAATTCTCGCTCGTTGTAATAATAACAACCGCGTTTTTCCGGTGCCCATAATCCGACATCTGTGGATGTTCGAAGTTTCCTCGGTAGAACTGTAACCCAGTGGTAAGAACTTCCACCGACGCCGAGTTTGATATTTGATGATGATGGTAATTGAGCTGGACTATTCATGAGGATCTGAAATGGTAAGTCTCAAGTCAGTCTGGTCTAGATTATACAGAGTGTCCCAAGTAAGACTAGTCTCTTTCTTTTTTTTATCAATCACATGGAAACCAACACTTTCCTACTTCACGGGGCAAGCAAGCAAACATGCATCGATGAATTCAAGGTGAGTTGCCTATGCTACTGGTGAAAGGAGAGGCTACTCCTGGATAGATTTGTATCACTTACCGTGTACCCTCGACTGCCTAAATTACATTGTTGAGTATAATCTTCGGGGTTTGTTTCCAAATGCATGGTCAAAGCGTGCAAACTTCCAGTTCCAGCTGTTCTGAATGGTATATCGAATGCTTTCTGAGGCTCTCCGTTGTATCCGAATTCAGGAGTCCATTTTACTTTGCTTCTTTTAGACCACGAATTTAATTTACTGTAAAATCGTACCCTGGAAATAATAAAAAACGAGTTTCTAGCTGTTTTATTCGTATTACTTACACCGACTCGAATATTAAAATAATTTATAAAGTGGAACCCTTGTATATAGGCTTTAAAACGTGAAGCATTTAATTTGTCGAAATACTAAATGAAAAATTAGGTCTATTATAATATTTTAAACTGTCCAAAAGATTCTGGAAATCCCCCTTATATTCTTCCTGGCTAACACTGTTGAATTTATAGTATTGCACTGTGTATAGTGTAGCTGTTTGAGGTACTTAATGGTACAAAAGGAAGTTAATAAAATGAGAATTTATCGAGATTATAAATGGGTGTTTAAAATATTAAAAATAAAAAACATAAATTGCTAAGAAGTTGAGCTGACAATTACGGTTGTATATTAATTCAGTTTCTGCACAACCCTTATTTTTCTTTTTCAGTTTTTACGTAAATTAATACACGTGTGTATAGGGTTGCTTAACGTTTATATTTTGTAGTGGACTGTATAATTCTGTTAATTAGGTTGGGTGGATTTTTATTTTTACGTATAGAAAAAGCAAAAACATGTTTAAACAGGTGGGTACCTAAATATGACACTAAAAGAGTTCAGTATAAGTTTTTTTCTACAGCAGAGCAAGTCATTAATTCGTTTTTTTTTAATTTTTTTTTTTTTTACTTTGCTTGCCCTGGTGAATTCAACTTCAAAAAGTATCTATCTTGAGCGAATTTATTCACCTATTCTAAAAATTCTAATGATGGTCACAAATTCAAAAATGAATCAAAAAAAAGCTATTCAATTTCAATTCATATGTATTATTTTTCACCAATGAGATTATGAGTGATTTCTTGCGAATTCAGGTTCATTGAACGTGACGAAGCCATCTCAATTCAAGACCGTAAAAAGATAAGTAAGTAGGTATTGTGATGGTACTGTTTCTTGGGTTAGTTACTTAATAATGGTATGATAAACTACTTCTTGATGAGGTTATTGAGTTACGATGTTTTGTACAGTCAGGGGAAAATGATTTCATCTGATCAGGATTGAATAAACATATAATCCAATCAAAACTACATATACTATGATTAGATCTAACTGAATGTGAGGAATGTTCGTATCTGATCTGATCTGGCTCGGTTTGGTCTGATCAGTTCCATATTCAGATCTGGTCAGATCCAACCACCTCTCCCATATCGGATCTGATAAGGTTTGAATTAGGCCTAATCCGGTGAAAGCATAAATCTGATTAGATCTGGTCAGATCGAATTAGAACCAAGGAATGTTGAATCTAATCAGATGTGAACAGATTCAATCATTTTCTGTTGGACGATGGATCCCAAATTGGGATACTTTCATAATTATTTCGAGAATAATAAAAACTTGGAGAAAGGGGCATTTTTTAAGGCATCCCAATCGGGAAGAAATCGTTTCAGGTGAATGTAAAATTGACTTGAAATAACGCTCATTTGAAAGCAAAAAATTTGTAATTTTTAAAGTAAAAAACATGTCATTTTTTAAAACAAAAAAAATGTGCTCTTTTTTCAAACACAAAAATGTGTCACTTTTTAAAAACAAAAAATGTGTCACTTTTTTGAAGCACAAAAATGTGTCACTTTTTGAAGCACAAAAATGTGTCACTTTTTTGAAACACAAAAATGTGTCAATTTTCAAAACACAAAAATGTGTCATTTTTTTACACACGAACATGTGTCAATTTTCAAAACACAAAAATGTAATGCATTTTTAAAACACAAAAGTGTGTCTCTTTTAAAAAACGCAAAAATGTGTCAATTTGTAAAACACAAAGATGTGTTACTTTTTTTTAAAAAAATACAAAAATGTGTTACTTTTTTGAAACACAAAAATTTGTTACCTTTTTCAACACAAATATGTGTCGCTCACTTTTTTTAAAAAACAAAAATGCGTCATGTTTTCAAAAACACACAAAATGTGTTACTTTTTGAAACACAAAAATGTGCAATTTTTAAAAAACAAAAAATGTGTTAATTTTTAAAACACAGAAGTGTGTCACTTTTGAAACACAAAAATGTGTCACTTTTGAAACACAAAAATGTGTCACTTTTGAAACACAAAAATGTGTCACTTTTGAAACACAAAAATGTGTCACTTTTGAAACACAAAAATGTGCCACTTTTTTAAAACACTAAAATGTGCACTTTTTTGGAAACACAAAAATGCGTTAATTTTTTTACATTTTTTGTATACTAGACGCATATAATTGCCAGGATTTTTACGGCCAGGTTCGAGGAATTAGTCTATTGGTATGAAAGATTGATTTATTTGATGAATTTAAAAATGTTTTCCATCAGTTTGATGTTGTCAGAAATTGTAGGGTCAAGGTCTGAAATGTTGAAGGACTGGCGCGTGGCGTTTTGTTTTGAGAGACAAGCAATAAAATAGATTAAAACACAAAAATGTGTCTTTTTTGACAAAAAATGTGTCATTTTTTGGCACCAAAAATGTGTCATTTTTTGGCACCAAAAATGTGCATTTTTTGGCACCAAAAATGTGTCATTTTTTGGGCACCAAAAATGTGTCATTTTTTGGGCACCAAAAATGTGTCATTTTTGGCACCAAAAATGTGTCATTTTTTGGCACCAAAAATGTGTCATTTTTGGCATCAAAAACGTGTCATTTTTGACACTGAAAATGTGTCATTTTTGGCATCAAAAACGTGTCATTTTTGACACTGAAAATGTGTCATTTTTGGCACTGAAAATGTGTCATTTTTGGCACTGAAA
Source organism: Planococcus citri (assembly GCF_950023065.1). NCBI lineage: Eukaryota > Metazoa > Arthropoda > Insecta > Hemiptera > Pseudococcidae > Planococcus > Planococcus citri. The sequence continues at coordinate 21,832,051 of NC_088678.1, read as the reverse complement.
AATGTGTCATTTTTGGCACTGAAAAATGTGTCATTTTTGGCACTGAAAATGTGTCATTTTTGGCACTAAAAAGTGCCATTTTTGGCACTAAAAGTGCCATTTTTGGCACTAAAATGTGTCATTTTTGGCACTAAAAGTGTCATTTTTGGCACTAAAATGTGTCATTTTGGCACTAAAAATGTGTCATTTTATGACACAAGGAATGTGTCATTTTTTGAAGCAAAAAATGTGTTTTTTCAAATGCAGAAAATGTGTAATTTTTTTTAATTCACGAAATTATTTTAAAAATCTGATATCATTCGATCTTTTGAACCCAAGTGTCACCATTTTCAGCCGATCCAGAGCCTTTAGAAAAACATTGTGATTTGGGATTTCTCACAAAAATGCAATTTTTTGGTCTCTTGAACATTGTTTTTTTTAGCAAAGTTTTGATCTTGTACCTATTGTTTGACCAAAAATACCTTCCCACTGTGCATTTTTTGAGATGAAAAATATCTTGAAATGTCCAAATGATCTATAGCCTAAGGTTGTGATTTTGAGCGATTTGAAATGGATTGGCGATCTGTCTTCGAGAAAATTTGGCAACACCTCAACATTTGGTTTCCCTCTGTATAAGTACACACTTTCAAAGACACCGGCTATTAACAATTCTTTGCCTCAATCAATCCTATTAACCTGTCACCTAGTATGTTTTTCTTCAACTAGATAGGTAGTTTCAAAGTTGAGAAAATTCCGGAATATTGAAAAGATGCAAATAAATCAGTGCTGTAGGTACCTATGCATAGATATAGTCACGATTTCAAGATCGATTAGGGAGAAGTAAGAAAGGCTTGTCAAGAGATAGGTAATATCATTTTATCAAGTTATTTTCAAATTTAAACGCAATTTTTATGTTACGAATTACGAAAAACGTCAATCGATCTCTCTAGTGAACCAAATATGTACCTTTAAATTTCAGAATCAAACTGCACACGTAAAACGAAACACACGAGCATAAAATTTATCGTTTGATGTATACGTAGGACATAGGTAACATTTTACGATGGTGTACCTACCTAACACACCAATGACCAATATACCAAAACAGCTATCAAAAATTAAACCATTAATCGACGACGAACGAATCATATCTGGCTTCAGTCTGCAGTTATCGGATCACCATAAATTACGACTTTCGCAGCCCAACCTGAAATCTCGTACCCCAGATACCTACACCTATATCTACTGTCGAAATTATACCTCACCATCTCGCTCGCTGATAATGGAAAACAAACTTCAAAACTTGCGCCTTTTTTTCACGAGTAATTTGTTACCAGAGAGAACATGACCGTTCAAAGCAAGTTGTAGAATTCGATAGTTATCTACACACGTTGATATTTCAGCTCACGTACTAGGAAAACTTTTCGATAGAGATTTTTTCGCGAGTGAGGAAAAAAAACACGAAAAAAAAATTAATCGTCGGTGTTTGTTTCGATTTAGCAAAATACTATACTCGTAGTACATATACTATATCTATGGAGCGTATTTAAATGATTTTCATTTTCGTTTTACGTGTATTATTTCAAACGTACGCGAGTCCATTCGAAACACATTATTGCTTTTAAAAGCTTATAACCGAGCACCGAAACAAGCTTTTTTGCGCCCTTGTGTTAAATAGCGCGAGGTAGTAGATTTTCGCTGGAAAAACTTTTACGCCGACATAATAACTAGCAAGTTGAAACTATTGCACATCCGCACTATAAAATTTAAATCACTGCTTAATATGCGCACGTATTAATAGTATGTACTGAGTTTTGAAATTTTACAAGCCTTTCTGTACCAGCAAAATTAACAGTCATGTGAATAAAGCCTAACGTAACCATAAACTGTCAACTTTTCCTAGATTGTTTTTTTTCCCCTCTCTTGATCTTATACACAGAGTAGGTAGGTACTCGTATAATATACTTATACTCGCATCCAGTAAATAACGAACATAACTACGTATACTTTATGCAATAAAAACATCATTTATATGCGCCGGCACAGTTTGAACTTTTACAACGTACACAGAAATTTAAATAAGAAATTGCTAGATAAAAAGTTTATATAAGTGAATTGACCTTTTTTTCTCTCTCTCTGCTACTCCAAACTCTCACAAACTGGAGTAGCTATATTCGTCGACTTACGAGCTTTCTCTCTTTCTTTCGTGTTGTTTAGGTGGAGTAATTTTTTAACGTTATATTGGATCTGAAGAAAATTGATGTCGAGTTTTGTGTCGCTTATTTATCAAGTTACAGTCATCGTATAAAATCGTAACTTAGACTCGATGATAGGTGTTGATTTATTACTCGCTTTAGAAATTCGCTCTCTTGAAAAATACACCTTATACCTACATATACGTCGTAGGGCATAAAAACTTTTCTGACCGTACGACTATCCATGGTACGTGGACGACGAATTGAAAATTAGCTCCCTTTTTTATGATCGTTATGTTACGTCATAAAGTAGCCCGAAAGTATATTTGTCAAAGGCTTTTGTGAAGCGTTCTTCGTGTCTATATACCTTTGTAACTGGCTGAATAAACTTTATATGTACATGTGCGTATTTCGGGGTTTTAAAGCTGCGAAGACGTCAGCGAAAGGAAATGAAAGAGAAGGAATCCCTCGAAGCATATTTTAGAGAGGCGGTAAAAAATTAAATTAAATCATCGCATCCTTACATCCTGTTTTTCGTTTTTTACCACAAAAAGTAGGTACCTATCTAATCAGAAATGAGTTCGAAAATTTATCAAATGAAAAAACTGGAACGTTTCGAGCCTATTTTTATCATTTTTGGAGGAATTGAGATTATTTAAATTAATTTGAATTCAAAAAAAAAAAAAAAAGTTAAGAATGATGAATCCTTTCGGATCACCCTACCGCCAGCTATGATTTAATTCACTGGCTGATTTCTCATCTCAAAAGCGCCAAATAACTACCTTGTAAAAGTTTATGTTTTTTATCTCAAAGTAAAAAGTCAGCACCATAATTAAAGGCTGGAAACAATGAAATTGGCATTGTATCGTTGTACATAATAACTTTTTTTTTTTGCAGTTTTGCAATGACAAACGCTTCAAAAGTACGAAATGAACATACTGTTGTATCAAGAAATGACATAAAACTTTAATATCCAAGTAAAAGACGTGCACAGCCAACGAAATTGCTTTTGTGTCCATTTATAAACGTACTGCGAATAAAATGAAATCATTTTAAACAGAATTTAGGAGGGATTTAGCGCGCTTAAGGATATGAGCGTATAGTTTTCGTGGTTACGTATAAATGTATGTAGTAAGAGGGAAAAAAACGAAAATCTGTTAGATTTTTCAGAATTCGCCGCTTTGGCACGTGATTAACAACGCTCATGTTGAAAATAAAAATGACTGTTGCGGACTCGTCCGTTTTGTAGTTTCAGTACCATTCATATTTTTAATAATACAAGTACAAATTACCAACACTTCGAGATAATTGTCGGACAGCAGTACTTTAAATGGTAATAAGTTGAAGCTGTAGCATAGTCCTAGATCTGTCAAGATTGGCTGCATGTATTCGCATGGTTTTTCCAACGTGTAATTATTCCACTTGACAACGGCGAATGTTTCTTCACAAGTGGTGTGAGCGTGCTGGAAAAAAGTTACAAAATTTTAAAATAATGTTTTTTTTTTTTGGAGTGGATTTGAGGATGGTGTTATACTTACATCCAGCATCCAATGAAATATCGCGATATCTATTTTATCTTGTGCACTGCTCAATTGACCAAGTCTGCAGAATAAATCGGTGTAATCCAGTTTCTGTAAATATCTGTAATATATGTAAAGAGAAATCACGTTGCATTAGTTGGAAATTCATCATTCGTGTAAAGAAACTGAGGGAATATTTGTTCATTAAACTGGGAAATTAGAGCCCATTCAATTGATTTTAATGGAATAAGAATTTGACTACATTCAACGAATAGGTAGGTGCATGAATTTTGTTTATATTTAGGCATAAATTGAGGACCACTGCGTCTCTGTAGAAGCTAGAAAAAAAGAGTGAAGGATTTGCAACTTTAAAGGAAAGAAAAAAAGCTCGTAAATAAATTTTTTTCCCCATTGAGGATATCAAGTGAGGAGCCCTGCGTGGTAAAAGGGGCTCTAAAAAAGGTACCTATGATTGCAAAAATTGGAGTCATTGTTGCTAGGTGCTTTTAAAAACATGTTATTGGATATATCACACGATTTCGACATTTTTTCGATCTTGCCCAAAAATTGGGAAGTGGCGCCCCTTTCCCTTAGGAGTGCCCATTTTGAAAGTAAAATATTTCGAATAAATAATAAAGCAATAATTTTGAATCAAAGTCATACGTAGTTGGTTAATATAACAGTGCTATAGCGTTGTTTTGCCTTCCACTCTCCCGCAGACCGTGATATTTCAAAGATGTTAATAAAATTGCATAACCAGTTCGCCGTAAATACGCGATTTCATTCTCCATTCTCATTGTCATTTTCAACTTGAACCAAAAAAGAAGTTTTGTACTTCAGTTTTTCTCAATTTTGCTCTGTTTCGTTCAAAATTATTATTCCTTGATGGCTTTGTAAAATAAGTAACCACCCCCCACCCCCCAATCCTTTGCCTGTTGGGGAGAGGAACTCAACTCATTATTATAAATTCAAAAATTGAATTTGCATTCGAAAATTTGAAAAAATTATGGCAACGCAGCATATATTATTAATCTTACCTATTTTTTTTGCACATATTTTTACAATGCTATTTCCACACCTTTGAGGCACAAAGGGTCAAAGAACCTTAATTTTGATCAAAGTGAAAAAATAAAAATGTGTACTTTGTTTTAAACCAAAAAAATGTGTGATTTTTTAAAAAACAAAAAAATGTAAATTTTTTGAAACAAAAAAAGTTTTATTTTTTTAAAACAAGGAAAAGTGTCATTCTCTTGAAACAAAAAAGTGTCATTTTTTAAGACAAGAAAAAAAGTCATTTTTTTGAAACAAGAAAATGTGTCGTTTTCCAAAACAAAAAAATGTATCATTTTTCAAGGCAAAGAAATGTGTCATTTTTTGAGACAGAAAAATGTGCCATTTTTTAAGACAGAGAAGTGTCATTTCTCAAGACAAAAAAGTGTCATTTTTCAAGACAAAAAAGTGTATTTTTCAAGACAAAATAAGACAAGAAATGTGGCATTTTTCAAGTCAAAGGAATGTGTCATTTTTTAAGACAAAAAAATGTGTCATTTTTTAAGACAAAAAAATGTGTCATTTTTTAAGACAAAAAAATGTGTCATTTTTTAAGACAAAAAAATGTGTCATTTTTTAAGACAAAAAAATGCGTCATTTTTTAAGACAAAAAAATGCGTCATTTTTTAAGACAAAAAAATGCGTCATTTTTTAAGACAAAAAAATGTGTCATTTTTTAAGACAAAAAAATGTGTCATTTTTTAAGACAAAAAAATGTGTCATTTTTTAAGACAAAAAAATGTGTCATTTTTTAAGACAAAAAAATGTGTCATTTTTTAAGACAAAAAAATGTGTCATTTTTTAAGACAAAAAAATGTGTCATTTTTTAAGACAAAAAAAATGTGTCATTTTTTAAGACAAAAAATGTGTCATTTTTCAAGACAAAAAATGTGTCATTTTTCAAGACAAAAAATGTGTCATTTTTCAAGACAAAAAATGTGTCATTTTTCAAGACAAAAAATGTGTCATTTTTCAAGACAAAAAATGTGTCATTTTTCAAGACAAAAAATGTGTCATTTTTCAAGACAAAAAATGTGTCATTTTTCAAGACAAAAATGTGTCATTTTTTAAGACAAAAAATGTGTCATTTTTTATGACAAAATAAGACAATAAATGTGTAATTTATTCAAACAAAATAAAACAAGATATGTTTCATTTATTGAGACAAAAAAATGTGTCATTTTTTAAGACAAAAAATTGTCATTTTTCAAGACAAGAAAATGTGTTATTTTTTAAAAACAAAAAAAAGTCAGAAATTCATATTTTCCTCTGAAAAATTATTGCACTTGTAGGTTCCTTATTCATGAAAAATGAGTGAGCGTAGTTGTCATTGCCTCCCCATGACCAACTTTAATGTGGGATTGCTGGTTTTCAAAAGGAATTGAAAGAAATCAAAACTTCCTATTTATGAAAAATTTAAAAGTTTAAAATTTAGCTTTTTTGATGCGCATCTAATTCAATTTTCAAAAGATTGCCAAATTTCAGATCTGTAAATTTTAAATTCAGTGATTGAGGATATCTGGCTGCCTGCTGAGTCACCCAAGACCGTCTATGTCTGTCTTCGTGTTCGGTCTCTTAGGGTCATTGACCTGTCTGTCTGGCTTCTGAAGGTCGTCTGTCATCCAGTCTGACCTCTTAGGTGATTGACCTGTCTGTCTGGCATCTTAAGGTCGTCTGTCTTCCTGTGTCTGTGTTCCCATCTGGGTTATTGAGGTCATTGATCCAACTTTCTGGACTTTCAAGATCGTCTGTTTTTATGTTTGACCTCTCAAGGTCATTGACCTATCTGTCTAGCTTCTTAAGGTCATCTGTCATTCTGTCTGATCTGTTATGGTCATTGACCTGTCTGTCTGGCATCTTAAGGTCATCTGTCTTCCTGTGTCTGTGTTCCTATCTGGGTTATTGAGGTCATTGACCCAACTTTCTGGACTTTCAAGATCGTCTGTGTTAATGTTTGACCTCTCAAGGGCATTGACCTGTATGTATACGACCCACTAAGGTCATTGACATGTCTGTATATGACCTACTAAGGTCATTGACCTGTCTGTCTGGCTTCTTAAGGTCATCTGTCTTCCTGTGTCTGTGTTCCTGTCTGGGCTATTCAGGTCATTAATCCAACTTTCAGGGCTTTCAAGATCGTCTGTCTTCCTGCTTGACCTCCTAAGGTCATTGACCTGTCTGTCTGGCTTTTCAAGGTCATCTGTCATTCTGTCTGATCTCTTATGGTCATTGACCTGTCTGTCTGGCTTCTTAAGGTCATCTGTCTTCTTGTGTCTGTGTTCCTGTCTGGGCTATTCAGGTCAATAATCCAACTTTGTGGGCTTTCAAGGTCGTCTGTCTTCCTGCTTGACCTCCTAAGGTCATTGACCTGTCTTTCTAGCTTCTCAAGTGCCTCTTAAGGTCATTGACCCGTCTGTCTTGGTGGTTCAAGGATGTCTGTCTGTCTGTCAGTCAGGTCTTTCAAGGGCGTCTGTTCAGTTGTCTGGCAACCCAAAGCTCCAAAATGAGAATTGAAATTTTGCAATTTTAAGGCCATCATGCAAACTTCAAAAATTGATCCGATTTTTCATTGTTTATTCGAGAGCATTTGAATACCAAAAAATGATTGATGTCTAATTCAGTATCTTGTTTGGTCTCTTTTAAATATTTTGAATCGAACTAAGTATGTCAACTGCCCGTTCAAGTATATCTTTTATTAGAAAAAAATTAATAATCTTCGCAAAGTCGACTCAATTACATTTCTTTAATATGTTTTTTTTTGCTGCACTTTTCCTTTTTTTGAAATTTTGGTTGGTAATAAACCTATGCATTTATTTCGAACAAGTAGATATTTGAATACCTAATCTCATAAAGAATCATGCGAATCAGTTTTCAAATTCAGACTTCAGTTGTGAAATTTTTCACATTATTTCTCCACCCTAAAAATAATATGACAGGGCCTGAATCCTAAAATAAGAATACCTTCGGGTAGTTTTTTTGCCTGTAAACTCCACAACTTGTTTGTTTTATACGCAGGTATATCCGCATGAGCGTGTTAAAGATGGAATAATTCATAGGAGGTACTTTCACCATTCCTTTACGGTGACAAATACCTACACGAAGTGGAATATCCACACGATTGTTTTGATTCGAAAATAAAATTCATTCGAATATTCCAAGTCCCTCGATATCCTCTACAACAATGATCCTTTTCAATTTAAAGCATGTAAACCCTTCATACAAAATTACAGTATGGGTACGTGCTGCATTAAGAATAACACAGTTACCCTCGTCGTCGAACAGGTGCAGAACTTTCAACATACATACCCATACATATATTAGGCTATACTTAGTTACTTACGTACGATTGAGATCCGCTTTCTCCTCGGCAGTCATGGAAAAATAGGCGGAAAAATTGAAAACAGTAGGTTTGATTTGATTAGAGCCGCATATAGTAATAGCTGGAAAAGGTAGAAGACCCACGGGAGTGGGCATATTTTCGATGGTTATTTCGGCCGGATTATGTATGAAGTTCCAAACGGCGTCTTTGATTAATAAAAAACATCCGAAATAGACAAAAGTGAGCGTTACGATCCACCATAGCCTGGTAATTAATATTAAATTACACAGGTAACATTAGTATTAGGTAAATATGAAAACGGCTTTACGAAAAGTTTACGATTTTCGTAAAGCTGAATAATCTTTTAAAAGCTCTCTGCCGTCGTGTATTCGTCGTGTCTCGCTCGTGTATACAGTTTCCGTACCTTGTCAACTTTTCAGCATTAATAACATTCGCAGCAACAAACAACAGAGCAAACTATTCTCATTTTTTGACTACATAGTAACAGCTAGTCGACTCGACGCTCGAGTCGAGTGAAATTTTTTCTATATTGTTTATGAAAAACGTCAAGTGGAAAACTTTCATCGATCAATTGCCCCCTCCCCTTTTGTGGTTCATTATACGTACATTTATTTTCCGCTGTCGTGTGGCGTACCATCACGGATGGAATTATCAAAAAATCCCTACGATATACTTTATGTGTACACATATTGTTTCCATTCAACACCTACGATACGTCTTCGGTGAGATGAAAAAAATTAAAGAAAGAGTCGGCTTGTTTATGCTCGAGAAGAGAATTTATTCCACGAATCAGACTTAATTATAAACGTTGAAAAAACAAACTCGATTGTCGACTTGGCTAAATATTTATTCTATCGAGATAATTCGCTCTTTCATTGCTTGATGAATCGGTGCGAAGAGCACACAAATAGGTAGGTACCTATACGAAAGACGAAACCCAAAAATACACCTTACTATGCAGCTCTATAAAAGAAACCATACGTTAACTTCACGAAGTAAATATATCTTCATTTGTTATTCGTAATGTTATACGAACGAAAATCCGCATATTTCGTGAACAAATTTTTCAATACGTTTCTTTTAAACGTATCTAAATGGAATTTTTTGTATAAAAATACAAAACGGAAATTGTATAAGTAGGTACAAATACAAAACCGTATATAAGAGCGACTTAATGTGTGTCATTTACATAAATAGGTACCTATTCTATGCACTAGATAGGTAGATATACTCTTATGTAGTGAGAAATATGTATCTCCAAACATAACTATATGCTACAAAAATATAGAAGTAATTAATTCGCGCTTACTTTTCTAAAAAAAGTCTATCTTCATCGGCCAAATAATGAAGTCCATGTAAAGCTGTATTGGTACAAAATTTATAAAAATGTCGCAGCACTCGTTTACTCCACGACAGTTTCTTCTCGTCTTTTATTATTTTATCTTTATGCTTGTGTATTAGCGATTTCCATAAATTACTTTTAGCAATTCCATCTGTTCCTGTCAAACGAACCTATAAACATTTTCATAATTTAATACAACCTCGAAACATACAAGACAGAAAATCTCGTCATGTATGATATTCGTTCCCTTTTGTTATTTGCAGATTGCGAAAAACCAAGCTTTATGCTTTATCTCGGCTGTAAATTTATTTTGGTTGACAGTATGACTGATGGCAGCAGAAGCGAGGCTTTTGCGTAAGTATAAATTTTTTGCTTATAGTGGAGTGGCGTACCTAATCGAGATTTTTTGTCAAAAATTTATCATCTTATAGAGGCAGACGTCTCGATCAGTGAAAAATTTTTCAGTTGGGATTAAAAAGGTTCGAAAGAGGAGAACGTCGAAAAATATTATACTTGAAAAGGAACCTTTTTGAATAAAACGTTACCAGATCGGATGAACGTGTCTTGAAACTCTCGTAGCTAAAATTTCAAATGCTAAGCGTCATTTTTAGAGTCTTTGGCAAATTTTTGAAAATTTCAAAAATTCAAGTTTTGGGATAGGTTTTAAGCTGTTTTACGAAACATGAGTTTTTTGAGCCAAGTAGGTCGATTAATCAAGAATAACACCTTCAATTCAACAACCAGCAATTTTGGAGCCTGCAGCGACGTGTCTACACAATCACGTGACTCGAAAACAATCGCAATTTGTCTACTTTAGAGCCTCCAGAAAGTTTTCAAATTTCTTCAGAAATTTTAAATCACTCTGCAGGCACTAAAAATGAACATTAGCAACTATAACTCCAGTCAGAGCTTATTGGGCATCCTCTTAAGTGTTTTACGAGGTTTCCGCAAAATTCCAGGAGTACCAGTTCGAAAGTTATTTTTTGAGTTTCACTAATTGTAAATAAATTTCAGAAAATGTGAAAAAAAAGCTTATCCCAAATCCACTGAAGTGGACAAAAAAATCAATCAGTTTTTTTTTTAAATTTCAGGAAAGACTTTTTTTTGATGGCGAGGGGGAAGGTCAAACTTTCCAAGAAGTCTTGTTTTCGACCAAAATTGTTTTGTCAGAATTTTTAAAGAAGCTTCATCTATTGAAATTTTCAAAAATACTGACTTGTTTTTTGGTGGCAAAAAATCTGTTTTTTTTTTTGTCAAAACTGCAAAAAGAAAGTTTTGTTTTTTAATCAAAATTACCAATAAACTACACTCTTTCCAAAAAATTGAAAAAAATTATATTTTTTGCAAGAATTGTGAAAAAATAAGACTTTGTTCTGTCAAAATTGCCGAAAATGTCCTTTTTTAAATCAAATTACCAAAAATTCTGAAGTTTTTTTGGTCAAAATTTCCAAAATATCCTGCTCTCCCCTCCCCAAAAAATCTGTTCCTTTTTTCAAAATTTTCAAAAAAAAGTTGAGCTTTTTATTCAATTTAGGTACCAAAAAAACTTACTTTTTTGTAAAATTTCAAAAAATCCTCATTTTTTGCAAAAATTTTAAAACAGATCAATGCTTTGTCAATACCTATTGTCAAAAGAGCACGTTTTTAATCAAAATTTCCAAAAAATCCTTTTTTAAATCAAATTGCTAAAAAGTCTTATTTTTTATTAATAAAATTCGGAATAAACTTTTTTTGATAAAAATTTCCTGAAAATATTGTTTTTTTGTCGCAAAAAATCTGTTCCTTTTTTCAAAATTGCAAAAAAAAAGTTCCTTCAGCTTTCTATTAAAATTACCAAGAATTTTTCCGTTTTAGGGAAAATTGCAAAAAATTCTATCCAGGGATGTACTTTCTTGCAAAAACTCTAAAACGAACGATGCTTTATCAAAATTGCCAAAAAGTCTTGTTTTTTTGCCAAGAATTAAAAAAAAAAACTTTTTTTGGTCAAAATTTCCAGAAAACTTTTTTGTTGGTTGCAATACGTCCTAATTATGTTGTCAAGAAAAGAACTAGGAACTAGGTAGGTATTTTTGTCAAAATTATGGCCATAAATGTATCTTCTTGCCAAAATTCAGAAAAGAACTATTTTTTTCCTGTCATAATAAGTTAGTAGAATACAAGTGAGGTTTTTGGCACAATTTGCGGTTTTTTGAATAGGAAATTAATTTGCATATTTCAAATTTGGGAGTATGTTGTGATATAAAAATGAGTCGGAGTACGCGCATGGGTAAAATCAGTTGCCTACTACGGAAGATTTGCCGGTGCAGGGACTAGGACTTATTTGAAACACTTACAATTTCCTGTTATGTTTGAAGACCATTGATTTCATATTTGCATAACTTTGACTACTTACCTATATATTATGTATATACCAAGACCGTGACCATGACCAAATGTAATTTTCATCTGGCTACACTCCGCGTATGTAATTTATTCTCATTTCAAGGTCAAATTTATGCAAATGATATCAATGGTCTTTGAACATAACAGGAAATTGTAATTGTAAGTGTTTCAAACTAGTCCTAACCCCTGCCCCAGTGCATCGTCCGTGGTAGGCAACTTATTCTACACATGCCCGAACTCTGACTCGGCTATAGGACATTTGCGCACAGATTTATAACAATAGGATGAGAAATGATTAATGGATTTTTTTGGAAAACAGGACATTTGCTCACAATGTTCATTTTATGTTGGAGTTTCCAAAATGTTGACAAAAATAATCACCCAACTACTAATCAAACCACCATCGATTGGTCTTCAGCCCTCCCTGGAGATTGGTGGGGGGTGCTTGGTTTTTCAAGTAACATGCAACTGAAATCTGAATCATATATTTGATGAACGAATTCGGACGAGCGATAGATTGAATAGTACGTTTTCAAGTTCACTGATACTGAATAGGAATATGAATTTATTTTCGGGTTCTAACGCCTCAAAGCCTCTTTGTGCCCCAAAAAAGGGACCAAAATTATGGGAAAAAGTGTGCAAATGTCTTTTTACCTCCGACTCATTCTTGAATCACAACAGACTCCCTTTGAAATATGCAAATGAATTTCCTGTTCCAAGAACCGCAATTGTGCCAAAACCCTCACTTGTATTCTACTGTAATATCTAAGTCTTACTTTTTGTGTGCCAAAATTTCAAAGAAGTCCACCTGCTCTATAACAATTGCAGAAAAGAGTTTTTTTTTTGTAAAAATTGGCTTAGAGTTTTAATTGCAAGAATTCTTACTTTATTTTGGAAATTAATTTTTGTGGAAAATTCATTTGGTGGATTAGTCGTTTGGAAATATTAATTTGAGAAATCAAATTCGAGAATTCAGTATCTGGTCAAGAAAAAAAGTTTGGAAAAAATTTATAAATTCAGGGGATCATAATTATGTACCTACCTTCTTTGAAAATTTGATTTATTTTCATTTTTTTTCGGGGGGGGGGGGGGGGATTTACAAATTGTTTAAAAAAATTACTTTTGAAATGGCACTCCTTGAATTTTGCGATAGCCACCTAAAACGACCAATAGGGTGCTCAATAAGCACTGACTAAATAATTACAGGTGCTAAAGTAGGTACTACGAGTAGGTAGGTACATTTTTGGCTTTTCCAGAACGATTTAAAGTGTCTGTAGAAAATTGAAAAAAAAAATCGCTGAAGGCTTCAGAATGGCTTAAAACAAGTAATTTTTGATGTGTGGGAGTCGATTTAAAATTGTGGTTCACTGCGTTAAAAAAAATTCAAGTTTCATAACTAGTATTGTTCGAATTTTTTGATTTTCAAAAATTCGTTAAAAATTCAAAAATGGCCTTTCGACACTTAGAATATTTTAGGATATGCTCTTTTGATATTAGCTTGATTTTCCTCAAATTGGAGAGTGCCAGTTCAGAAAAGTCCCATTGTTGGATTTCATTTTTAAAATTTTTGCGATCTGTGATAAATACCACGATTTCGTGTAATTGAGTTAAAAACCTGTACAAGGTTCGAATTCGAGCGCGTACTGCGCTAATTTTTGATAGATATGTACTTATAGGTAAAGCACTTTATCTGAATTTCGATGGAGATCTTCCAAAAGTAATCTAATCTTTAACAAACTCAATCAATCAAGTGGGTAAATAACAAGCTTATAAGCAGTAGGTAGGTAGGTCTAGGTACCTAATCCATAAAAAATAAAACAACAACATTAAAAACGCCACAGTTACAAATCTTACCTGATCACTCAAAGCTCTATCGTTGTAGGCATTTCTTTGTTTCATACGCTCCAGTTCACCAGATACGGAGAATATAAAAGGCATTTTACGATCTTTTTTAGCGACCATTTCTCTCGTGTAGTCGGGCCCCGTAAAAAAGGATTTATCCCCATAAAATATATCATTTGGACGGTACATTATGACAATAGCGCAATACTCGACAATCGTGTCAATTCGTGTTTTATTCTCTGGAGTTTATATTCAAATACGACACCTTTTATTAGCTGATCGTCGAGAACGATTTGCTATAGGTACAATAACAGTGCAAACATTAAATAAAATTGTAGGTATGGGGTTTTTAGTATGTCGTGCGTCGAAAAACAAAAGTCAACAAAAATTTTAGTACGAAATTTGATTGATGAGGGAACGAATAGGTATAGGTATGTTTTAAAAAGTCGTCGAAATTTTGTGGATAGGTATTTGCAAACGTGTGTGAATTACTGTGTAACGTGAATTTATAATGATCTTGATTAGTTTATAAAGGTAGGTATGGGATGTAATGATGATATAGGAACGTGTTCTCATCTATCTAGACCTATTTGTTTCACATGCATTGGAAATTGTTATGCACAAGTACTTATTAGAAATCATTTTCCGATAAGCCTATTTGTGTTATATCTTGTTATTGATGAATTATTTCGTTTAAATTTTCAATACCTATACATATCTATTGTCAGCAGCTATATCTTCTACTATACGCAGACAATTTTCAATTTCCTAGTATAATCACCTTCGTCGTCTTGAAATAGTATACTATTTTAATTTCATATGAGAGGAAAATAAATGCTGAAATTTTAAAAAAATGGCTAATTTTGAATTTGTAAACATGTGCGGAAAACAGTTACTTTCCTCCCTAGGGAGGAAAGTAACTGATAGATGCATTAAAGACGTATTTTCCAACCACAAAACTGTCTAGGAAACTACTCATTTTCCGATCATATGAAATTAAATTAATTTTCATGCTTAACATTTTATTGATCTGAACAAATTGCAAACGAAATCTAAATCGGAAATTACGGATTCTCGTCTTCGTTTACCTCCAGATTTTTCATAGCTCAGCCTCAGCTTTTCAGTCTTGCCATAATTATGCTTAGCTCCAATTTAGCTTTACAGTGGAACCTCTCGAAATATCCGTCCTTGATTTGAATAACAGTCCAGGATTTTTGAAAAGAGCATGGTTGAAGACCTTCATAATCAAAATTTCTGCAACCCAAATTGATTTTTCGATTTTTGACAAATTTTTGAAAATCCAAAATTTTTGGCGATTCATTTTCATTTAAAACAAAAAAAAACCATTTTTCTATAAAAGTGAAGAAAGTTAGTCCAGAAATTAACATCCACCCCCCCCCCACCCATCGAACCGAGATTCACCATTTTCAATGATTCTGAAGCCTCCAGCGAGACTTTCTATTTTTTCAAAAATTTTTAGATTTCTCCGAAAGGTGTGAAAATTAATTAGGGCTAGGGTGGCCCAAAACCTAATTTTTACCTGCCCAAATCGATCCCACAGCCTTCTGGAGGAATTCCAAAATTTTGAAAAAATAGAAAATTAGGTACGCTAGATGCTTTAGAATTAGTCCAAGTTGAGCTAAACCACTGCGATTGAGCCGAAATAACTGAAAGTTGGGGGTGGTCACAAAAGTTAGTATACATACCCCTATTTTGAAAACACTTGGTCAGCCGATCCGCAGCTGCTGCTTTAAAGCTCAGTGAAAGCTCGAAAGTTCAAAATTTTTCTGAGCTTTCAGCTGAGAAAACTGATGGCTAAAATTGGTGCCTAATTATAGCATTTTTCGCGCTGAATCCGAATATATCGGTCTGTCGACCCATAAGTGCCGCCAAAGCCCCGCCAGACTGGGTCAAAAGGGGAGCAAATTTGACAAATTTCATGTTTTTGGGCTAAATTCTCATAAAAAGCTACAAAATTGGGTTAAAAATTATTTTCAAGCAGTTTAACGGAATGCTCCATGGTTAAAATGATTTTCAGGCATCAAAATTTTTCAAAATTTTCATATTTTTTTTGGGGGGGCGTGAGGGGAGTATTAATGAATTCAGCAAATATGGCTTTGTGATACATCAAAATATATATTTTTTGACCTTATTGTCCTCCAATGTGAAAAATTTTGCCATAATTGAATTCTACGGCCCAAAAAACATATATTTTGATATATCACAAGGCCATATTTGCTGAATTTATTAATGCTCCCCGCACGCCCCCCCCCAAATATGAAAATTTTGAAAAATTTTGATGCCTGAAAATCATTTTAACCATGGAGCATTCCGTTAAACTGCTTGAAAATGATTTTTAACCCAATTTTGTAGCTTTTTATGAGAATTTAGCCCAAAAACATGAAATTTGTCAAATTTGCTCCCCTTTTGACCCAGTCTGGCGGGGCTTTGGCGGCACTTATGGGTCGGCAAACCGATATATTCGGATTCAGCGCGAAAAATGCTATAATTAGGCATCAATTTTTTAGCCATCAGTTTTCTCAGCTGAAAGTTCAGAAAAATGTTGAACTTTCGAGCTTTCACTGAGCTTTAAAGCAGCAGCTGCGGATCAGCAGACCAAGTGTTTTCAAAATAGGGGTATGTATACGAACTTTTGAGACCATCCCCAGCTTTCAGTTATTTCAGCCCAATCGCGGTGGTATAGCTCTTAGACAGAGAGATGAATGAAGCGGCGTTGAGTAGGGAAAAATAAGAGATTTCAAAAGCGACCTTGGAAATTTCAGACCCATGCACAGGGTGTCCACAAATTGAAAAACTGGTTTGGTCAAAAAATTCAAACTGGTTTTTATTGGCGCATTGTATTCTAATCACTAAGGCGACAAAAACGTGATATGAATTTTTTTGAAACCGGTTCCTTAATTTGCAACCAGTTAACAAAAAATACCCAAAAATTGTAGATAGAGAAAAAAGCTTAAACAAAAGTTGTGGGGCATGAAAAATTACACAATTATGTCTAATCACATTTTGAAACCGATTCATTGGTTCGCATTTAGCAACCAGTTTTTGACAATCACCTACAATTTGGAGGTAGAGAAAAAAGCTTGAAACAAAAGTTCTGGAGCGTGAAAAATTGAACCATTTTCGCCGATCGGATTTTGAAACAGGTTCATTAATTTGCAACCGGTTCATTGATTTGCAACCAGTTATCAAAAATCACCCAAAAATTGTAGATAGAGAAAAAAGTTTAATACAAAAGTTGTAGAGCGTGAAAAATTGAACTATTTTTGCTGATCGGATTTTGAAACCGGTTCATTGATTTGCAACCAGTTAGATATCAAAAATCACCTAAAAATTGGAGATTGAGAAAAAACCTTAAATGAAATGTGGGGCGTGAAAAATTACTCAATTCTGTTTAATCACATTTTGAAACCGGTTGATTTTGCATTTAGCAACCAGTTTTCGACTATCCCGTCGAAATTGAAGACAGAGAAAAAAGCTTGAAACAAGAGTAGTAGAACGTGAAGAATTGAACCATTTTGCTGAATGGAATTTGAAAATGGCTAATTAACTTGCTACCAGATACACCTTTTGATGGATTGCTGCGAATTAATGAACGGGTTTCAAAATCCGATCAGCGAAAAATGATTCAATTTTTCACACTCTACAACTTTTGTTTCAAGCTTTTTTCTCTACCTATCTCAAACTTTTAGGTGATTGTCTAATTAGACAGAATTGTGTAATTTTTCTCGTTCTACAACTTTTGTTCCAAGCTTTTTTCTCTACCTACAATTTTTGGATGATTTTTGATAACTGGTTGCAAATTAATGAACCGGTTTCAAAATCCAATCGGCGAAAATGGTTCAATTTTTCACGCTCTACAACTTTTGTTTCAAGCTTTTTTCTCTACCTCCGAATTGTAGGTGATTGTCAAAAACTGGTTGCTAAATGCGAACCAATGAACCGGTTTCAAAATGTGATCAGACAGAATTGTGTAATTTTTCATGCCTCACAACTTTTGTTTCAAGCTTTTTTCTCTATCTACAATTTTTGGGTATTTTTTGTTAACTGGTTGCAAATTAATGAACCGATTTCAAAATCCGATCAGCGAAAATGGTTCAATTTTTCATGCCCCACAACTTTTGTTTCAAGCTTTTTTCTCTATCTACAATTTTTAGGTGATTTTTGATAACTGATTGCAAATCAATGAACCGGTTGCAAATTAATGAACCGGTTTCAGAATCCGATCAGCGAAATGGTTCAATTTTTCACGCTTTGCAACTTTTGTTTCAAGCTTTTTCCTTTATCTCTAACTTTTAGGTGATTGTCAAAAACTGGTTGCTGAATGCGAACCAATGAACCGGTTTCAAAATGTGATTAGACAGAGTTGTGTAATTTTTCACGTTCTACAACTTTTGTTCCAAGCTTTTTTCTCTATCTACAATGTAGAATACATTGTGCCAATAAAAACCAGTTTGAATTTTTTGACCAAACCAGTTTTTCAATTTATGGACACCCTGTGCATGGGCCTTAAATTCCAAGGTCGCTTTTGAAAGCCCTTATTTTTCCCTACTCAACGCCGCTTCATTCATCAATCTAGCTCTTTCCACTTGGAAATAAAAGCCACCGGGTACTACTTTTGTGTCATACTATACAGTGTGTTCCAACTTCGAATGGCAAGCCGGCGTGTAGTGATAGTACTCGGCGAGACGAACAAAATTTGTTATGTACACAAGTAGTCTATCTTGTAAATTGAAGGAGCTAAGTGCTTCGCAAAACTAGAAATAATTTACCAATTTTAAGAAGATCATCAAAAATAAAGAAATGTTTGAATCATTCAAATGATGCCCAAAACCCATAGTACTCGAGTGGACGAACAAAAAATGTTATTATGACAAATTGCCTATCTTCGAAATTGAAGGGGCAAACTTGATTCAAAATTCCAAATTTGTCGTGCTCTAGATTTTGAAAATTCTGAATTTTCAAATTGTGTTTGCGCCTTCAATTTTGAAGATAGGCAATTTGTCATATTAACTTTTTTTGTTCATCCATTCAAATACTATGAGTTACCGAAGTGACCTAAATGATCTAAACATTTTCTCATTTTTGGCAAATTTTTCAAAATTGGTCAATTTTTGCCAAAAAATGGTGTAACTTCTTCAATTTAAGTACAGATAGTAAGAAAATGTCTGCATAATTGAAATGACTTCAATAACCCATAGTGCTCAAATGGACAAACAAAAAACGTTGTTATGACAAATTGCTTATCTTCAAAATTGAAGGCGCGAACACAATTTGAAAATTCAGAATTTTCAAAATCTAGGGCACGACAAATTTGGAAATTTTGAATCAAGTTTGCCCCCTCAATTTCAAAGATAGGCAATTTGTTATAATAACATTTTTTGTCCGTCCACTCGAGTACTATGGGTTTTGGGCATCATTTGAATGATTCAAACATTTCTTTATTTTTGATGATCCTCTCAAAATTGGTAAATTTCTAGTTTTGCGAAGCACTTAGCTCCTTCAATTTACAAGATAGACTACTTATGTACATAACGAATTTTGTTCGTCTCGCCGAGTACTATCGCTACACGCCGGCTCGCCATTTGAAGTTGGAACACCCTACAAGGGTACAGATTACTAGCAAAAACCTCGAAAATATCCCTGCAAACAGAAAATTTTTAATTTTAATTTTTTTCCCCTTATAAATCTGCTGATTAAAAATACCTACACTGTCCAAGGTATCTCCCTGTAAATCGACTCAAATACCTACGAATAAATACTCGTTAAACGGTTCGAAAATAAGCTAGGACTCGATTTTTACAGCCACCAAAAATGGTTTCCGGGACTTTTAAAGAAATTCTAAAGTTCTGGATGAATCTGAGATTGCGTTGGGGGCTCCAAAATGGCTCAAAATTGTGAAAATCGATGTAGTCTTTTGTATTCACTTCAAAAATTTTCCTATACATACAAATAAAAAAATTTTAATTTTTAATTTTTTTAAAAATAAAAAAAAACTGCACACTTAAGGGCCAGCCTAAAATTCGGCTAAAATGTGAATAAATTCATTAAACAGCTGGAGAACAGGCCACAACTCGATTTTTAGCTTATCAAATTGAGTTCCACGAATTTTAAAGAAATTTTACAATTATTCTAGAGGAACCAAAAATTGCGTTGGAGGCTCCAGTATGACTCAAAACGTTTAAATTCAGATTTGAAGTTTTCCTACAAACAGAAAATCTCTGATTTTTTTTTGAATACCTATTTTGCTTCAAGTACAATAATTCTTGTTGGTCAAAAAAACATAGGTATACTCAACTTGTCTGCCTGGAAACCAGCTCAAACGTAGATTAACTCGTTCAATAGCTCAAAAACCTTGTGTAGCAATTTGAAATTGCTGGAAAAAATTCAACTTTTGCTGGAGGCTCGAAAATGATGGAAATTGATGGGTGGGGGGGAGGGGGTCAATTTTGGTAGGTATGAAAACCGATTTTCAGATTTCTGTCTCGTATAATTTACTTTTCTTATAAACCCAAAGCTCAGCTGTTTTTCTCCCAATAAAAAGAATCTTGACAAGCAATTGAAAAAAAAACCGGCTTAATCCTAAAATTCTAAAAATTGTCAGTCTTGCTTTTTGCCAAAAATTCACAAAAATTCTCGCGATGGTTCACTTTTTTCAGAAATTGTACACCCAATTGTTTAAACAAAAAAATAGGTAAGTAAACAAAATTAAGTTAGATTTAGATACCATTTTTCAAACAATCAAAGCACGACGTTAAAAAAAAGCAAACGAGGATGAAAAAACGAATTATAAAATTGATATTTCAATATGTCTGTACCAATATTCATGTTAATGTAGCAGACTCGCGAGGCTGTCAACGAAGATCAACTCTCGATAACAACATTAAGTATATCTAACGTTAGGTAGGTACCACTACCAGCACAATAATATTACCGGCATGTGCGTGGAAACTGTTGGTGTTGTTTTTTTAATAACATATCATAAAGTGAGCAGGAAATTTAAGCACCAGTTGTTCATACACAAAAGTACACCATAAAGATGTGCTAACAAAAGCTTCGAACCATCTTTTAGAGCGCAGTGAGTAAAATTTCGAGAAAAAAATACTCCGATTTAATAGGTTTTTAGTTGGCTTCTAAAATACACTTTTATGTAGCCTCGAGCGAAAAACACCAGATATAAATTTCGTTGATATTTTTCCATTCCATCCTCTGCCGAATGAAAATGTTGGTTGTTTTTGCGCCACTTGTAATTTATATATTATTCCTATACATATACGAGAGTACGAGTACGAGTGTACGAAAAGCTACAAAAGGCGTGGCTGCATAATGCGCGAATATTTCACCACATGTACATGAGTATCGGTACTCAACTACTCATAGCCTCATATATGTACATTGTATCATTGAAATATTTTTCCAAACTCGATACCATATTCTACCTATTCAGTTACGTTTCGCAGTAATATATTTGTACTTGTTAACACGTGCGAATAAGTATATAGAATGGAGATACGAGTAGGTATTTCGCAATTAAGCACAATATGTTCGAAAAATTCTCTTTCTTTGTGGAAAGGATAGGTTACCTTAGTTACCTACGTTTACGTAGGTAGGTATGTGTACTATCCACTTAAAACTTCGCTAAGTTTTGCCAAAAATCCCAGCTTACTTTTTGCCTCATTTGTACTCGACAAAAGGAGAAGGAAAAAAAAGTTGAACAAGTTTTAAAACGTATTCAGAAGTGATTTGAAAAATTACGATTTATTTTTTCTTTTAATAATGGAGCGCGTTTACCTACAGCCAGAAGTAATTCCCCGTTGGATGAAGAAAAAATATATTATAAGTTTTAGGTTTAAAAAGCAAAGGTACAGACTACAGATTTATTATCTGGGGAAATGAATGAGAAAAGTGCAATTATCTTGAGCCGAAAATATCGATATTCGTTGGCATTTTGTGAAATGTAATCTCCAAACGTCACCAGATCTAATTTCCAAGTGTATTTTTGGAGACAGTTTTTTGAGATATGGCAGTATTTCTAAAGCAGGTGCCTAGCTCATTGTTATTTCGACATAAATAAATAAAGAAGCTCGCGATTTTGAGAGTTGGAAAATACTTACTCATCAGTCACGTTGTTGCTCTAATTGTGTAGAATATCAAGAATAGTAGAATTAAATTACCTACCTATAATTCATAGGTACGAAGCCATCGCAAGAAGTAGAATCAACAGGAATCGTATTCAATTTTTTCCCCACAAAAGTACAATTTTAGCACATATTTAATTTAAAAAGCTTGAAAAATTCACCGAAAAAAGGGCAAAACACTAGTAAAACATTTCAATGCGGAAAAAAATCACCCAAAAAACAGGTTTTCAATTTTTGAAAGCTAGACTAGGTACATATTTTGCAACTTTTTGGGGAAAAGCGAGACTTTTGGCAATGAGGCTTTGACTGCTAATTTTAGCAAAAAAAAGCTCATTGACAATTTCTCAAAAAAAAAAAAAAAAAAAAAAAACAGAAAAACTTTTGATAAGTAATGGAAAAAAGTGAGATTTTTTGTTTTTTTTTTAAATGTGTTTTTTGAGAATTTTGTTATTTGGCTGCAAAGCGAGAATTTCTGCAATTTTTAGTTAAAAACGAGACATTTGACTGCTTATTTTAGCAAAAAAAGGCTCATTAACAATTTCCTCGAAAAAAAAAACAAAAAACTTTTGAATCAATGATAGAAAAACGAGAGATTTTTTTTCTAAAATATTTTTTGAGAATTTTCTTATTTGGCTACAAACCAAGATTTTTTTCAATTTTTGGTAAAAAGCGAGGCTCTAACTGCTTATTTGAGCAAAAAAACAACAACTTATTGACAATTTCTCCAAAAAAAAAAAAAACTTTCAAATAATAAAAAAAAGTAAGATTTTTTGTTGTTTTTTTAAAATTAGTTTTTTTAAATTTTGTTAAAAAGTGAGCATTTTGTAAAAATTTGGCGGAAAACACTTTTGACAATTGTATCAATTTTTTAGCAATCTGACATGACATGACAAAAAAAATTTAAAAAGTGAGGCTTGGAATTTTTTGCGAACAAACGCCAATTTTTATCCATTTTGCCAAAAAGTAAAACTTTTTTGTCAATTTTAGCATGAATTAACAGTTTTGGCAATTATTGGAAAAAAATTGTACTTTTTTGCAATTTTCGCCAGCAAAACGAGACTTAGAAAAAATGTGAAATTTTTGGAAATTTTTTGCAAGCAAACAGTAATTTTTTACCCATTTTGCTAAAAAGTGAAAATTTTTGCAAAATTTGACAATTTCTGCCAAAATTAGCAATTTTGGCAATCATTGAAAAAAAATTATACTTCGCCAAGAAACCAAGACTTCGAAAAAAAAAGTGAGATTTTTGAACATTTTTTGCAAGCAAGCGACAAATTTTTAGCCTTTTTGATAAAAAGTAAAACTTTTTGTCAATTTCAGCATAAATTAACAGTTTTGGCAATTATTGGAAAAAAATTGTACTTTTTTGCAATTTTCACCAAGAAAACGAGACTTTGAAAAAAAAGTGAAATTTTTTGCAAGCAAACAGTAATTTTTTCACCCATTTTGTTAAAAAGTTAAAATTTTTGGAAATTTTTGAAAATTTTAAAATTTTAGCCAAAATTAGCAGTTTTGGCAATCATTGAAAAAAAATTATATTTTGCCAAGAAAACAAGACTTCAAAAAAAAAGTGAGATTTTTGGACATTTTTTGCAAGCAAGCGACAACTTTTAGTCATTTTGATAAAAAGTAAAACTTTTTGTCAATTTTAGCATAAATTAACAGTGTTGGCAATTATTGGAAAAAAATTGTACTTTTTCGCAATTTTCGCCAAGAAAACAAGACTTTGAAAAAAAGTGAAAATTTTGGAAATTTTTTGCAAGCAAACAGTAATTTTTTACCCATTTTGCTAAAAAGTGAAAATTTTTGGAAATTTTTAAAAATTTGACAATTTTAGCCAAAATTAGTAGTTTTGGCAATCATTGAAACAAAATTATACTTCGCCAAGAAAACAAGATTTCGAAAAAAAAGTGAGATTTTTGGACATTTTTTGCAATCAAGGGACAACTTTTTAGCCATTTTGCTAAAAATTGGACATTTTCGTTAATTTTTGAACTTTAACAAAAAAACAGCTATTTTGGCAAATTATTGAAAAAAAATTATATCAATTTTTTTCGACGATTTTTAGCAAAAAAAAGAGGGAATAGCAGTTTTGTTTCTAAAAAGCACGAAAAATTTTTGTCAGATAATTTTCACCCATTTTTAGCAAAAAAGCGAGATTTTTGGAAATTTTTGAAACTTTCAGGTAGAAAATGGAGTGTTTTTCAGCAATTCGGTAAACAGTGAACATTTTCGTCAAGTTTTGGCAAAAGGCAAAATTTTTTGAAAACGTCCTGCAAAATTGATACTTTAGTGCAATTTTTGTAGAAAAAATGAGACATCGATCAAATACGATGAGAAGTAAAACTCGCCCTAAAATACAAAACTCTACCTATAAACGACACCAAAACATTTATTTACAGTGAAAACAGCGCATATTGGGTTTCCATGCTACAAAACAATACACTAATTACATTTTAATTATTCATATTAATCGTAACATTTCTTTGGAATAACGATAATAAAGAGTATAAACTATAAAATGTATTAGTTATGAAATTAGAAAAATAATAACGTAGTTACTAAATATTACGATTCTTTCGATAGAATTTTACTCGCGAAAAATCATCGAATGTATAATATAAAATGGGTACCTGCGGGGATTTTTCTTAACGCAAAATATCGTAACAACTTCAGACGACACGAGTTCGCGGGTGTAAATTGGACACAGATACTTGACAAACATATCACAATTAAACAATACAATATAATAATTAATAAAAAAATAAAAATTTATATTTTTTGGTGAACTTATGACTATGATGCAGATGTAAAAAAGTATATGATATACGATAATACAGAGATAGAGAGAGAGAGACAGACAGAGAGACGCATAGTCTGATGAAAATGAGAAGAGGGGGGAGGGGGGAATGAAGAAGAGAAAAAGGAACTAAAAAATAAAGACTAGTTAAATTTAACGCTAAACGTTAAATAACCGCCGTTAAACGCTTAAAAATTAAGAATTTAAAACATTAAGACTATAAATTGTTATTAACGTTAAAATAAGAATAACTTTTATTGTGGGAGTTTGATCAGTTAATTTTGACATTGTTGTTGTTGACGCGTTAAATAATGAAAATTTGGTCGTAATTTGTGAGCATAAAATCGACGAACATGTTGATCGGCCCGATAGACGATAACGACAGCTGATTATTCGGGCTCCATACCAAATTCGGCCCAAATACCACCGATAGATTGGAAGACGTCATTTTATTCAAATCGCTGCGATCCATTACCTAGAATACAACATATAAGATCAACATTTTTTTTCTTTTCTTTTTAAACGAACCATTTCTAATTTCAATTTACCTTCGATAAAAAGCAAACTAGATATTTCAATAATTGGTAATTATCTTCGGGTAATTTTTCCAGTATTAAGATTTTAACGTGACGAGGTCGTTCATCTTTTGGTATACCTGTAAAAAGATTCGAAAATTAAGACGAACGGGAGCTAAATTGAATTTCCTCAAAACGTAAATGATCGTACTTTGAAATTGCATGATTTCATCATAAAGTTCGAACGTTAATAAAGGCTCTTCTAATTCTCTTAGGAATGTTTTTAAAAGAACAGCAGCCAAATGCACATCGTTCTTGAAATCGACCTCTTCACCTCGATTACACTTGATTTGAGCTTCTCGAACCAAAGACACATTAGCTGATCGACGAAATATTCCCTCGGTTTCCAAAGCTGCAAATTACAACAGCAGAATATTACGCTAAAATCGATGGAGACAGAAACGTACTCGTAGAACTTGAGTAATCAAAAATACCATCAGGTTGACTGAGAAATTCAACGCATTGCCGAACAATCGGTGGGATAATATCCATGTCATTGTTTTCTTTGATGAATTGCAACGATACGCCGAACTGTCGAGTTGGCAAAAGTTGAGTTGTACTTTCAATATTTGAAGGCAGTTCTGACGCCGAAGCTGCACTGGTACCGACTACTTTTGAAGATTTGTTAATTTTCACGGTTAATTTTCGGTCGTGCCTGTGAAAAGAGATGGATTAGTTAATCGTAGGAGAATAATTTTGCTCGAAAATATATCGAGAACTTACTCCCAAATGGGTTGAGCGATATTTAATTGATCTAAATTCAGGTACTGGGCTAATTCGTGTAAGTAGTTGACGTACATAATTTTGCGACCGAATTTAACGCTGCAATAAATCATAAAAAATGAAGTACAAGTGTTCGTAAAACTGGTAATAGGAGGAGGTGGGGAGTAGATTGTGTAACCAACCTAATAGCAGCTCTGAAGAACGTCCAAATGAATTTTATGAAATTCGTCGGATGTACTAGGTACAGCGCTTTTAAATTTTTTTTGTACTTTCTGTCGAATGCACGATATGCTTGCCACAGCCATGCCAACGATGGTTTATTTTTACTATTTAATCCGTAGTGGAAATAAACCAAACTGTAATCTTGTTCTACGAACGTATCCAAGGTGTGTGTCAAATACCTGCAAAATAATTCCAAATTATTGCACAGAACTCAGAAGAGAACTCTGATGAGTAATCGATGAGGTAATAAAATGACTCATGCTATATAATTTCCCATCATATGATAAGAAATTATCGACAGATTGAGTAAATTAATAATAACAAAACACACATCTCAATCTGTAAGGGAAACCAACAAAAGGTCGTATAATCTTTTTTCTAAAACAAACTATACGACGAGAAGCCTTTCCGTAGCGTGTAATCCATTTTAAGCGATAACAATTTAAAAAAAACCCTCTTCGGTCGTCTCGATCGTATAAAATAATACCTTAACAATCGCTGATGATCTAGTTGGCTGCTATTTGGTAATTTGCACGCGGTAACTGTGATAATTTTTCGTCCATAAGCATCGTCGCCTACAACTTCGACAATACCGTATTGCGATACATCGCTGAAATCTTCGTCGTCATCGTCGTTATCTCTAAACGAATATATACTATTGTACGAGCTAACAGGAGCGTTGACCAATTCTTCTTCAAAGTTTTCTTCGATAGTGCCATCGGATACGGGCGACTCCAAGTAATCGAATCCGCCGATGATGTCGCATGTTTTTTCTTCTTCGACTGCGAAAAAAAAAGATAAATGAAAATGAAAATCATTAACGTTGTCAAATTTATCCAAGCGTTCCGCGAGTAAAGTAAATGAACCTGAACGAGCAGTGTACCGTTACACAATTGAGCAACAGTGAAATCAAACCAATACTATTCAATGTCAGTGTTAATTATTTGATTAAGGAAACCCTAAACAATAATAAACCCCGAGAAGACCTTGGATGTTGAATTTTTGCCATACTTATGCGCAGAAGAATCGAGAGATCCGATAAAATTAAAGGGTAACAAAAAGGTAGATAATCATTGGCTTACTTTTGGCTGCATCTGCTATAGCGACTGATGTTTGTAATTCGGTATCGTCGAATTCTAAATTAGGTTCATAATCGTGATAATCTGATAAACTAGGATAAGGTTCGTCGTGATCAACGGCGACATTACGATCTAAAAAAATGCAAACACAAAGGTTAACTACGAAATGAAACTTGACTGTGTGCTCGAGCAAGCATCTTGTAGAGTATTGGACTAGTGTTTTGACTAGATAAATCTACAAAATATTTGAAAACTGTGTATTTAAACTACATAATACGTAATAAAAGATCTAACCTATTAAATCATTTCGGGGAAAATACGAAGATTGATTAGAGTTTTCCATGGTTTCAAACTGATGTTCCTAATGGTATAATTTTACCAGGTGATACAAGTTTGAAAGCTGCATTCTTGTGATGAAATAAATACATTTTTATGAACTTTTTCCCAAAAGAAAACGCGTATTACTAATGACGACAGAATCAGAAAACTGAATAAATTAAAAATATTTTTGTTTTACAAACAAACGATTTATCATCAATTTCAAAACACTGTGCAAAATAAATTCTCGTCAAAATGCTGTCCAACTTTTTTCGCCAAATGCCAAAATTAAATTTGAAAAAATCGTGAAATCGAAATCGAACAAAAATTAATTCTAATTTTTTTTCATTTTTACGAGCTTTTTTGGCAAAACTTTTCCATCAAAAAAATTTCATTATGCATACATTTGCTGAAAAATTATTCAAAGTTCAACTTTAAGCTGTATTCGTGCAATTTTCACGAGTTTTCCAAGTACTCCGCATATAGCGCTCCGTGCGGATTTTTCCAAATTTTCACGAAAATTGTTGAAAATCACCTGGCTTTGGAGCGATGAGTGGATATTTGAAACGTTCACGCATTGCATGGCAAGTAACTTTGTAACGTGTTTCTTCTGAAATTGTTCCAAGTTGAATGGTGAACCAAGTTCCAAGTATTCTCCTTTTATTAGTATTTTAAATCGTGGCACGTTGTTTTGTTTTGCACTAGTTTGTTAAATTTCCTCGGGTCCCGTCTATTTTGTATAGAAAAATGGTAACTTCTCCCTATTAATTTTATCAGTGGCCAAATTTGTTATCAACTCACAAGTTGAAAAATATTTTACTTTCTTACTCGCCTAAGGTGGTATTCTATTGTAAAACTCTCATTCGTTGTCGTTTTTCAAGTTGTAATGTCGCAGTACAACTCGTGAACAATACGTAGTTCTCGAAATTATACCCCTCAAGTGTGTGACTTCTCCTATAACCATGTCTTCTAAACCGTTAATCGGGATCGTGAAACAGGTTGGTACTTAGTCGTTTAAACGTACTCTATTCACTTCGATTTGTGTTATCTGTTCGCTGAGTGTATCTGCTTTGTTTCTGCTTTTCTATGGCTTACCTATTGTTTGTTACATATTGTCAGTACTGGTCTAATGTGGCATGTATTTCAGGTCACTTCTGGAGACACCATTGTTATCCGGGATAAGCCTATTGACAAAAGTCCCAATGAAATCACCATCCGACTAAGTCGTGTGAAGGCGCCGAAATTGGGACGTAAAGGCAAGGATCGGTAATGCAAATTCTGTTCACGTTTTTACCCGCAATTCGTCGGCGTATTTCTTAACCTATGTTTACACTTTGGCAGTGAAACCAAAGACGAACCTTATGCTTGGGAAGCTCGTGAATTCCTGCGTAAGAAGTTGATTGGTCAAGAAGTGAAATTCATCCCGATTCCGAAGGCTAACGAAGACATTAAACACGAAATTGGCAAAGTGTATTTCCCTAAGGATGACGAAAACAACGATATCGCTAGGGAATTAGTGGCTAATGGTTTGGCTCGAATTGACAGCAAGAGTAACAATCCCAAGACTCCGGAAGACGTTAAGAAACTCTTTGAATTGGAAGAAAAAGCGAAGCAGGAAAAGAAAGGACAGTGGAACAAAGAAAACAGCGACAAGGTAAACCAAAATTTTCACATTCGGCTTGAATTTTTATATCTAGATGCATATTTATAACATCGTTGTCTTTTTTTTGCAGCACATACGAAACATAAAATATGTCTCAGATTACAAGAAATTCGTCAGTGAATACGGTAACAAACCTATGCAAGCGATTGTTGAACAAGTGCGAAATGATCGCAACGCCTACATGATTCTAGACGTAATGATTTTGCCTCACTTCTACAGCATTCCGTTCGCTTTATCCGGATTGAACGTAAGTATCGACAATTACCTCGTGTATTCTGTTTTACTTGACGCATTCGATTAGTAACACCTGTTTAAACATATGTCATTGCATCGTCGTAAATGTGCGTATAATTATTTCGAGGAAAAAAAATATTTATTGCAGTTTAACGACTCGGACGATAATTGCAGAGAAGAATCTAAATTCTTTGTCGAATGTAGACTTTTGCAACAAGAAAATGTTCGCATTGTCGTTGAGAAAGCTCTGAAAAGTTATGTGCTCGGAACTGTGTTACATCCGGTAGGTGTACTTCTTCGGTATATTTCTCTATTTTTCATCTAGTCTGACTCGTGTAGTAACG
Organism: Planococcus citri; assembly: GCF_950023065.1. Lineage (NCBI taxonomy): Eukaryota > Metazoa > Arthropoda > Insecta > Hemiptera > Pseudococcidae > Planococcus > Planococcus citri. Next base: position 21,802,287 of record NC_088678.1, on the reverse strand, counting down.
CTTTTTAAATTTCACTTGCAGAAAGGAAGTATCGCTGAACTTTTGCTGCAAGAAGGATTCGCATACTGCGATGACCAAACGTTGCCCATGACCAGTGAAGAACGTATTAAATTGAGAAACGCTGAGAAATCAGCTAAAGAAAAAAAATTACGTATTTGGAAAAACAAACCAATCCTTCCAGGAACGAAGGTACGTTTTGAAAACTAAGTACCTATTGATATTAATAGAAACGAATTTTTAATACATTTTGTGTATTGCAGAAAAAAGAGTTCCAAGGAACTGTGACTGAAATCATCGGAGGCGATGCTATGATGGTGAAATTGAGCACCGGTGAAACGAAGAAAATTTTCTTAGCCAGTATTAGATCACCGAGAGAAGCTAGGTTAGTCGAGTCGAGGAGATTATCAAATCTGTAATTGAAACCTGAATAATTCACGTTCTTTGTTACGTAACAGACGAGAACCCGGAGAAGAAAAAACTCGTCAGGCTCGTACCTTATTCGACGTTCCATGGTTGTACGAAGCCAGGGAATTCTTACGGACGAAATTGATCGGTAAAAAGGTGAATGTTACCGTCGATTTCGAGCAACCACCGAAAGAAGACGATAATGGCAGATCATTACCGGAAAAATTATTATGTACCGTGCTTGTAGGCGGAGTGTAAGTATCATGATAAAATTGACAATTTTATGAGAAAGAAAATCGTAATTTTCCTCGACGTCTTTTCTGTACACAAAATTGAAGTATATTTTATAATTTTTCTAAAACTTCAAATTTTAGTGCATTTATTTTTGTTTTCATGCCTCGAGCCTTTTCAACAAACTCGTTGGCAGCCATTTTTGGAACCACTAAACCGGTTTTAGGAACGTATTCTTCCACAGAATTGTGCGATGTATACCTGATATTAGGTCGATGCTTTCAGCATCACTCACTTCGAATCCCCCCCCCCTCCTGCCTTATAAAGTGGTAAAACTCAATTGTTGGATTTTATGAGACAGTAATTCACTATTTTGAATTTTCTTCACGACCTAAAATAGTGGAGCTGGGAGCCGTCCCTCCCCCCCCCCCCCTCTAGTAAAATAATGAAAAAATGGTATGATGTTGAAGTTGAAAAGCCCTAGTGAATCTATTTTCAAGAATCCCCTTCCCTCCACCACCCATCCAAGTCGTGCTGATCCCCTTTACAGAGCTCTTCATAATCCAATTTTTTTTTAATGGAGGAAGAGTAAGTGATTTTTCTGCTAGTTCTCTGTTTTTTGCTTCAGAATTCATCCAAATGACATCCTCAAAACGGAAAAAGTCGAAAAAATTGAATGAATAAACATCATTAAACATTTTTGAAAAATTTTCAATTCCTTTGAATAATATCTTTTTCAAGAATTCTCCATCCAGATTTTATTTTTGAAAATTTTCGTTATTCACTTTTTTTTATTTTGGATTTTTTCAATTCTGGAAGATAGGAGGACCAATATTGTTTTGAAGTCTAGATAAAATTTATTTGGGAAGAGATGAGATTATTAAAGTTTTTCCAACTCATGATGTGAAAATTTCTGAATAAATTTAAACAATTTTTTTCAACTGTAGAAGAGAGAGCTCTTTGGAAGAAAAGCCAAAATGCTTTAGGAGATCTTGGAATGAGTTTTCTTTGTACTGGAATTATCCAAACGAGTTATGACACAAAAATTTGAGATTTTTGACAAATTTTCATCGACCTATCTTTTATTTACTTACTTTAATTTTTCGGTTCTGGTAGGCTATGTAGGTGAAGATTTTTTTCGAAAATAGGATTATTCAGATGAAATCTTCGGAAAAATCAAAAAATTTCAACAGCATTGCTTGATTTTCAAGTGGAAGGGAGGGGGAAGCAGGCGCTAAAATCTTCATAGTCGGGGGGCCCACATAAGGATCACGTGCACCCCCCTGCTGATCCTCCGGGACAACTTTTTCTTGAAGGGCGAGTCCTAAGAAACAGCTCTTGTCCTTAAAAACGAAAGTGGTCCTACCTACAAAATGGTGGCCATTTTGATCGACAAATCAGTCGAAATTGCAGATTTTGCGTTCCAAGTTCCAACACAGGACTAGCATGAAGTTTTTCAAAACGTTCAAAGGTAGATCGAAAGAGCAGGAAAACATTCATCACCTGTCAAAATTTCGAGTACTAAAGTGCCTTTTTCGATTTTTAGTGAATTTTCAAAAATCAAATTTTGTCCAAAATGTGCGAAAAAATCAAAATTTTACCAAATTGACCTAGACAGTTGAAATTTAGGATATACCCTATTTTCGACCAGCCAAATCGATTGAAAACTGTTTCAAACCGTTTTGAGCAGTTCTGGAGCCTCCAGCAGATTTTTGAAACTCGAAATTCTCACTAAATTTTATCAAATGGAGTTGGAAAGCCGAAATTAATTCGGCAAACTAATTTCAACACGCTATGAAGTCGACTGCAGGTGAATTTCAAGTCGTTTTGGAGCCTCCAGCGACTTTTTGAAAATTACTGGAGCCTCCAGTAAATTTTTGAAACTTGAAATTCCTCCAAAATTTCCTCAAAATGGAGATGAAAAGCTGAAATTAACAATGCTTTCCACTTTTAACGCCCTCTGAAGACAATTTCAAGTATGTTCAAGTAATTTTGGAGCCTCCAGTTACTTTTTGAAAGGTTTCATGGCATTTATAGCAGAATTGAAATTTTCAAAAAGTAGCTGGAACCTTCAAAACCACTTGAAACCACCATGCAGTCAACTTCATCTTGCTGTATTGAAATTAGTTTGCAGAGTAAATTTAGTAATTTTCAAAAAATCGCTGGAAGCTTCTAAACGACTTGAAATTCACCTGCAGTCGACTTCATAGCGTATTGAAATTAGTTTGCAGAATTAATTTCGGCTTTCCAACTCCACTTGATAAAATTTAGTAAGAATTTCGAGTTTCAAAAATCTGCTGGAGGCTCCAGAACTGCTCAAAACGGTTTGAAACAGTTTTCAATCGATTTGGCAGGTCGAAAATAGGGTATATCCTAAATGTCAACTTTCTAGGCCAGTTTGGTAAAATTTTGATTTTTTCTCACATTTTGGCCATTTGATTTTTGAAAATTCATCAAAAATCGAAAAAGGCACTTTAGGACTTGAAATTTGGTTCAAGAGATTCCATGCAAGTCCTATGTTGAAACGCAAAATCTGCAATTTCGACTGACCTGTCAATCAAAATGGCCGCCATTTTTCAAGTAGGGCCACCTTTTTTTTGAGGACAAGGGCTAGAAATGTTCCTTAGGACTCGCCCTTAAAGAAAAACGTTGTCCCGGAGGATCGGCAGGGGGTGCAAGTGATCCTTATTCGGGCCCCTCGACTATCAGGGATTTTTGTCCTTTGAAAAAAATTAAATTGGTGGGTGAGTGCAGAAAAAAATCACCAGCTTTTTTGTTCGCAAGTATGAATAAAGACCGCTCTACGCCCCTCCTCCCCTCCCCAGTATTTTCTATCATAGTTTAAATTCGGAATAATACGGGAAAATCCAACAGATACGATTTTTGGAACAAATCCAAAACATTTTAAAATTATCAACATCTCGAACTAATTGGCCTAATTTCTAACCATTTCCTAATTTCTGCAGCAACATCGCCGAACAACTCGTACAGAACGGTTTGGCCACTGTGATCAGTAATAATCGACAAGGCCAAGAAGAGAAGAATCGTTCGTCCCAAATCGATGCTTTGGTCATCGCCGAAAACAAAGCGAAGGAAAATCACATCGGATTGCACAGTAAAGGCGAACCACCTAAGCATAAAGTTAGCGATTGCGTTGGAGTAAGTAATCCTTTTCTATGCACCATCACGTCTTCTCATCACACGAGTTGTGTTTCTCCTGCTAATAATATGTGGATTTTTTTTTCTAGAACCGAGCCGCCGGATTGTTCCCGTTACTGCAGAAAGCGTCGAGAATCGATGCTATTGTCGAATACGTCATGAGCGGGTCTAAAATGAGACTGTTTATTCCGAAAGATTCGTTCATGATTACGTTCTTACTTTCCGGTGATTAATTTTTCAACAAATGTTGATCCCCCGCCACTCTTGAACAGTATGAAATATAATTTGAGATATTGTTTTCAGGTATTTCATGCCCTAGAGCTGGTACTTTGTCTGGTAACAGAACAGGAAAGATATTACAGGCTGATCCATACGGTGACGAAGCGTTGAATTTTACGAAAGATAAGATTCTGCAACGTAAGGTGAGTCATTCGATTTTCCCAGTAGTGTGAAAGGCCAACCACATCATTTTGTACTCGTAATTTACTGATTATTTTTTTTCTCATCTGTCGTAGGTTGAAATCCGTATCGAATCTATGGATAAATTCGGTAACATGATCGGTTCGTTGTTTATTGGTAATACGAACTTGGCTTTGGGATTGGTAGAAGAAGGTTTAGCGTCCGTGCATCCGACCTGTTCGGACAGAACCTTCATGCAAGCTGAGAAAGTAGCAAAGACCAGTAAAATTAACGTAAGTGTAGAAAAAAAAAATATGAACTTCAACGCCATATTCGAACATTATTAATTGATTCCTTTTCGTCGTGTGGTGTTCGTTCCGGTAGATGTGGGCGAATTATGAAGAAGACGCGAAAAAAGACACTAACGAAGATGACGTCAAAGAACGCACCTTCAACTATAAAGATATCATTGTGACTGTTGTCGCACCCGATTTACACGTGTACGCTCATCACGTCGAAGAGAAAAAAGCGTACACCGAAATCGGCGAGAAATTACGCCAAGAATTTAGCTCGAATTCGCCGGCGTGTTGTAGCAAAGAAAAGCCGCCTGTCAGAGGTATCTACTCTACCTACATATTGATGTTGAGAGATGCCTCTTGCTTCTGGGTTGTTTAATCGTGTATTTTTTTTTCTTCAAGGGAAATTGTACGCTGCAAAGTATACGGATAACGAATGGTATCGAGGCAAAGTAGAAAAGGCATACATGTCCAGTGGGAAAGCTTTCGTTAATTACGTCGATTACGGTAATCGTGAGACCGTTTTGTTCGAGGATTTAGCACCTTTGCCCGAATCGTGCGCCGGACCTAAGCCATTCGCTCACGAGTATGGATTAGCCTGCGTACAGTTACCTCCGGTGAGTGGTTTTCACCATATTTTTCTAGCCATCGGTTGATAGGGATTTAAAGAGCATGTGCAAGTCTACTGTTGTTGAGTTGGCTGCATGGTTTTTGGGTAATAGATTATCTTGAAAGTCCAGAAATTTATTAATCTTTAGTTGAAAATGAAGGATGTGATTCGTATAGGATATTTTTACTAACTGAACTGAATATTGAAAGGGCAGGGAGACTTGAATAGAACGGTTTCTGATTTCAATATTCTACAAGGGAACCTCTTGAGGTGTCACACTACGATTTGAACGGGACCGCGATTTTTGGAAAGAGCATAGTCTAACCCCCCCCCCTCCCCCCAAAAAAAAGTTTTCAGCTGCTCAAGTTCATTTTTCGATTTTTGGCGAATTTTTGAAAATTCAAAATCGACTGTTTTTGGCGATTTATGCTTTTTTTTAAAAGTACGAACTTGATCAATAAAAATGGTGGAAATAAGTCCCAAAACTAATATTAATTACCTAAATCCAAATTTCACTATTTCCAGCCATTCTGGAGCTTCCAGCGCGATATTTCAATTTCTCCAGAATTTTGAATTTGCTCCAGAAAGCGTGAATATGACGTTGGGCAGCTAAAAATCAAGTTGTATATTACACTCGACCTGTTTCACGAGTTAATCCACATTTCAGCCAATTTTGACAGTGACACCACAAAAGTGGAGTTTTGACCAGCTTTTTTCAAAATTAAAAAATCAAAAGCTTCCCGTTTGTGTGGTAATTTTCGAAATTCACGAGAATCGCTGTATTTTGTCCAAAACTAACCCCCCCCCCCCAAATCAAAATCCCACAATTTCCAGCTATTCTGGAGCCTCCAGCGCGATTTTCAATTTCTCCAGAATTTTGAATTTGCTCCAGACGGCGTGAATATGAAGTTAGGCATCTAAAAATCGAGTTGTGTATTACAGTCGACCTGTTTAACGAATTTATTCACATTTGAGCCGATTTTGAGAGTGCGTGACACCTCAAAACTGGGTTTTTGACCAGCTTTTTTCAAAATTAAAAAATCTTAAAAATCAAAAGATAACCGTTTGTGAGGAAATTTTTGAAATTTGCGCGAATCGCTGTATTTTGTCCGTAACTAACCCCTCAAATCAAAATTTCACAATTTCCAGTCATTCTGGAGCCTCCAGCGCAATTTTCAATTTCTCCAGAATTTTGAATTTGCTCCATAAGGCGTGAATATGAAGTTAGGCAGCTAAAAATCGAGTTGTGTATTACAGTCAACCTGTTTAACGAATTTATCCACATTTGAGCCGATTTTGAGTGTGCGTGACACCTCAAAACTGGTTTTTTGACCAGCTTTTTTCATAATTAAAAAATCTTAAAAATCAAAAGATAACCGTTTGTGAGGAAATTTTTGAAATTTGCGCGAATCGCTGTATTTTGTCCGTAACTAACCCCTCAAATCAAAATTTCACAATTTCCAGTCATTCTGGAGCCTCCAGCGCAATTTTCAATTTCTCCAGAATTTTGAATTTGCTCCATAAGGCGTGAATATGAAGTTAGGCAGCTAAAAATCGAGTTGTGTATTACAGTCACCTGTTTAACGAATTTATCCACATTTGAGCCGATTTTGAGTGTGCGTGACACCTCAAAACTGGTTTTTTGACCAGCTTTTTTCATAATTAAAAAATCTTAAAAATCAAAAGATAACCGTTTGTGAGGAAATTTTTGAAATTTGCGCGAATCGCTGTATTTTGTCCGTAACTAACCCCTCAAATCAAAATTTCACAATTTCCGGTCATTCTGGAGCCTCCAGCGCAATTTTCAATTTCTCCAGAATTTTGAATTTGCTCCAGAAGGCGTGAATATGAAGTTAGGCAGTTAAAAATCGAGTTGTGTATTACACTCGACTTGTTTAACGAGTTTATCCCCATTTGAGCCGATTTTGAGAGTTTGAGAGTGACACCTCGAGATGAGTGGTTTTTTGAGGTGTCACTCTCGCTCCAAAACGGCTGGAAATGGTAGGATTTGCGCTCCAAAAATACAGCGATTCGCGCAAATCTCAAAAATTTTCTCACAAACGGTTATCTTTTGATTTTTTTGCATTTTTCAATTTTGAAGAAAGCTGGTCGAAAAACCACTCTTGAGGTGTCACTCCCAAAATCGGCTCAAATGTAGATAAACTCGTTAAAAAGGTCGAATATAATACACAACTCGATTTTTAGCTGCCCAACTTCATATTCACGCCTTCTGGAGAAATTGAAAATCTCGCTGGAGGCTCCAGAATGGCTGGAAATTGTGAAATTTGGATTTGGGAGGTTATTGTTGGACAAAATACAGCGATTCGCGTGAATTTCAAAAATTTCCACACAAACGGGAAACTTTTGATTTTTTTGATTTTTCAATTTTGAAAAAAGCTGGTCAAAAAGTCACTTTTGAGGTGTCGTGTCGTCGTCGTTTCCTTATAAACGGTAGGCCTGTTGGCCTGTCTGCTGCGGTGTGGAACCTGTTGAGGATGAGCCTGAGGTATCCATGAGATTCCTCCTTGGTCTCCCTCTGCTTCTCTTCCCCGTTGGTGTATATTGAAGGACCTGTTTTGGTGATCTTGTTTCCTCCATCCTTTTGACATGATTAAATTGGCTCAAATGTGGATAAACTCGTTAAACAGGTCGAGTGTAATATACAACTTGATTTTTAGCTGCCCAACTTCATATTCACGCCTTCTGGAGCAAATTCAAAAATTCTGGAGAAATTGAAAAATCGCGCTGGAGGCTCCAGAATGGCTGGAAATAGTTAAATTTGGATTTGGGTAATTAATATTAGTTTTGGGACTTATCTTGACCAGTTTTTATTGATCAAGTACGTACTTTGTTAAAAAAAAGCATAAATCGCCAAAAACAGTCAATTTTGAATTTTCAAAAATTCGCCAAAAATTCAAATATGAACTTGGGCAGCTGAAAATTTGGTTTTGGGGGTTTTAGACTATGTTCTTTCTAAAAATCGCGGTCCCGTTCAAATCGGAGTGTAACACCTCAAGAGGTTCCCTTGTTAGAAGTAACAGAAACTTCATGAAAAATTACATTTTTGAAGATTTTGATGGAAGGGGGGAGGTGGGGTTCATCATGACCAAATTCCTCTCTCTTTCTTCCAAAAATTTTAAAAAATATGATCTACAATTTCAAGTTTTTGAAGCAATTGAGCTCAAAACTGTAAGCTGTAGAGGGAGCGGAAAAGGAGACGTACTATTTATTTTCTACCTAACTTCACGTTGCCTAAATACTCCTAAAATACGAGTATCTCGGAAAAAGTTTCTAGATTAGAAGTTCGAACGCCTTATCGCTGTAATAATGTTGATACGAATACCAGGAAATCTCACATTCTTTCGACATGAATACTCAACGTAGCTTTTTCGAAATAAATTTCCGCTCTTAAATTGTATACTTAATATTTACTCAACACTTACCCGGTCATTTTTTTTGCGTTTTTCCTCAGGACCATTACAAAGAAGACGTCGTCCAAGAACTGATACGCGAACTAGCCGACCGCAATTTGCGTATAAACGTCGAATATTACGAACATAATTTCCCTTACGTGTCGATCACGGACCCGGAAACGAACGAAGATTGTATTAAAACGTGCATCGCGAAAGGCCTGTTCTACGCTCAGAAACGTCGAGAGAAGAAGTTGCACTCTTTGATCGACGAATACTTGGAGGCCCAGAACGAAGCGCAGAAGAAACGCTTGTTGATTTGGGAGTACGGCGATGCTCGCGACGACGACGCTAAGGAATTCGGCTTAGGCAAGTGATCGCCGCTACGTGTGCGCGTTGCGCGCGATTTCGCGGGCTCGACAGACGTTTATTTTCATCGCTGCCTAAATATTCGTCTTCTTCCTTCGCCAAAACAAAAAAAAACTGTTTCAACTTACTCGCTGTTGTTTCCGTATCGTTTTTTTCCCCCTTTATTTCTTCTTTCAACCATAATATTATTTAAAAACGTTGTTTAAATTTTTACCAATAATTTAATTATTACTCTGTATTACCTGCGTGAAAACGGATAAACCTTCCTTTTTAAAAAAATTTCTACGAAAAATCTTCCCCGACAACGAAGGAGTCAAAATTTATTATAAGAATTGTCTCTTACCATCGTATGGTTTCTGTTTTTTTTTCTCTTTTTCTTTCTTTTTTTTATATACACATTTATATATAGATCAGTAATTTTTTTTTCTACGGTCGTTTTGTCTCGTTTTTTTTTTCTCCTTGAATAGGTGGATTGTTGCCGCTGTTTTAATATTTATTTTAGTGCTGTAAATGTTATAAATCATGTTTTATGTTATATATCGTTTTGTCTCGAATTTTTATAACCCTGATGTTTGGGTTTGGTAAATCCTTGATCGGTATTTTACCTCCTTTTTAGTTTAGTTCAATTAAACTGTAAATTTAAAGTGAAGGAGAGAGGAGCGAATTAAATTAAAATTCGTTAATGAATTTGCGTAGCTTTATTATTTGTAATAATATAAAAAAAGAAAAAAAGTTCAGCTAACTGATTTTAATGGATAGTGTTTTAAGACGCGAGAATCCCAAGCGCATGAAAGTAACACCGGATCTGTTGGATTGTTCAGCCACGATAATCCTTTCACGTAATCTTTGTGATCGGAGTTGGAATAACTGTAATAAAAAAAAAGGCAAGGTTAAGAAATCATTGAATTATTGAGAACACTTGAGTCTAGAGTGAGGGTAAGGAACTAGGTGGGTACCTTATTTTGCAATGTTGGAATTTTCTACCTTTCACCCACCATTCGAAGTTTTAATCTCTGATGAGAAAAGGGAATCGTTTTTAATTTTTCATTTTCCCAATTTGCACTTTAGCAGAAGAAGTGATGTCAGTAGTCCCCTCCCTCCCACGCTCAATTTTTCATTTCAGGGCAGAATCTTTCGATCACATTTTCAAAAATAACATTTCCTCAGTTCCCTAATAATGTTGGTCTCCTTGAGTAAAACCCCTCAACCCGCAAAAAAATGAAAAATTGATGCATGTACAAATTTTTTGAAAATGTTTCGTTCTTAGGCATAGTCTGAGAGGCCCTTTCAAATAACCGCCTTGGACTAAATCCAAGGATTCGGATATAAAAACGTAAAAATTTTTATTATTTTTAAAAAAATTCATTTGAAATTGATTTTTTTTAATTTTAATTTTTTATTGTTATAATATTTTTAATTTTAATGTTTCAAATTTTCCATTTTTATTCAATTTCATGAGGGAGGGGGATAACTTTTTACTTTTTTTTATCATATACAGTATGACACAAAGGTAGTGCTCGGTGGCTTTCATTTCCAAGTGAAAAGAGTTAGCAAGATGAATGAAGCGGCGTTGAGTAAGGAAAAATAAGGGCTTTCAAAAGCGGCCTTGAAAATGTCAGGCCCATGCACAGGGTGTCCACAAATTGTAAAACCGGTTTAGTAAAAAAATTCAAACTGGTTTTTATTGCCGCAATGTATTCTACACACCAAGGTGACAAAAACGTGATATGAATTTTTTGAAACTGGTTCATTAATTTGCAACTAGTTGACAAAAAATAACCAAAAATTGTAGATAGAGAAAAAAGCTTGAAACAAAAGTTGTAGAACGTGAAAAATTACACAATTCTATCATCTAATCACATTTTACAAAAGTTGCAGAGCGTGAAAAATTACACAATTCCGTCATCACATTTTGAAACCGGTTCATTGGGTTGCACTTTGAAACTGGTTCATTGGTTCGCATTTAGCAACCAGTTTTGACAATCACCTAAAAGTTGGAGATAGAGAAAAAGCTTGCAACAAAAGTTGTGGAGCATGAAAAGTTGAACCATTTTTGCTAATCCGATTTTGAAACCGGTTCATTAATTTGCAACCAGTTATCAAAAATAACCTTGAAATTGGAGAATGGAGATCAAGAAAAAAGCTTGAAACAGAAGTTGTAGAACGTGAAAAATTACACAATTCTGTTCAATCACATTTTGAAACCGGTTCATTGGTTCGCATTTAGCAACCAGTTTTTGACAATCATCTAAAAAATTGGAGATGAAGAAAAAAACTTGAAACAAAAGTTGTAGAGCGTGAAAAATTGAACCATTTTCCTGATCCGATTTTGAAACCGGTTCATTAATTCGCAACCAGTTTTCGAAAATTAAATACCGAAAAATTGGAGATCGAGAAAAAAGCTTGAAACAAAAGTTGTATAGCGTAAACAACTACACAATTCTGTCTAATCACATTTTGAAACCGGTTCATTAGTTCGCATTTAGCAACCAGTTTTTGAGTTTTGACAATCACCTAAACATTAAAGATAAGGAAAAAAACTTGATACAAAAGTTGTAGAGCGCGAAAAATTGAACTATTTTTGCTGATTGGATTTTGAAACCGGTTCACTAACTTGCAGCCAGTTATTGAAAATTTTCCAAAAATTGTGGATATTGAAAAAAGGTTGAAACAAAAATTGTAGAGTGAGAGTGTGAAAAATAACACAATTCTGTGTAATCACATTTTGAAACCGGTTCATTGGTTCGCATGTACCAACCATGTTTTTAACAAACACCAAAAAAATTGGAGATAGAGAAAAAAAAATTGAAACAAAAGTTGTAGAGTGTGAAAAATTGAACCATTTTAGCAGATCAGATTTTGAAAATGGCTGATTAATTTGCAACCAGATAACTTTCGATGGCTTGCTGCGAATTAATGAACTGGTTTCAAAATCTGATTATCGAAAATAGTTCAATTTTTCACACTCTACAACTCATGTTTCATTTTTTTCTTTCTCTTTAATTTTTAAGTGATTGTCAAAAACTGGTTGCTAAATGCGAACCAGTGTGAACCGGTTTCAAAATGTGATTGAATAGAATTGTGTAATTTTTCACGCCCTTCAACTTTTGTTTCAAGATTTTTTCTTGATCTCCAATTTTTAGGTAGTTTTTGATAACTGGTTGCAAATTAATGAACCGGTTTCAAAATCTGATCAGCAAAAAATGGTTCAACTTTTCACGTTTTACAACTTTTGTTTCAAGTTGTTTTCTCTATCTACAATTTTTGGGCATTTTTAGTTAACTGGTTGCAAATTAATGAACTGGTTTCAAAAAATTCATAACACGCGGTTTTTGTCGCCTCAGTGTGTGGAATACATTGCACCAATAAAAACCAGTTTGAATTTTTTGACCAAACCAGTTTTACAATTTGTGGACACCCTGTGCATGGGTCTGAAATTTTCAAGGTCGCTTTTGAAAGCCCTCATTTTTCCCTACTCAACGCCGCTTCATTCATCTCGCTAACTCTTTCCACTTGGAAATAAAAGCCACCGAGCACTACTTTTGTGTCATACTGTAGACGGGTCAAAAATATTACGTGGATAGTCAATGAAAATTGACCAAATCCAAAATTTAATTTCTGGAATTTTCATATACCTACGTTGAGAACTTTGTGTGTGTGTGTGTTTTTTTTTGGGGGGGGGGGGGTCTTTCCGACGTGACTCATTTTTAGCAACAGTGGTTGAAGAAATTTTTCTCATCAAGCCAGACAACCGTAGGGCGTTTACAAATTTTATCCCCCAAATAAGAAGAAACTGTCTTCTCTACAAAAAAAAATTCCATCATCATATTAATAAGGTACCCAGTTACCCACACCTTAATTGAGTCAGATAACTTACATAGTATCGAGTGAATTATCGCTCTTGTAACGGAACACTTTGAGATTACTGCTATCTTCGCAGATTGCTATATATTTCCTAGATAATTACACGATAAGATTAATTAAACGAGATAATGCGTAGTGTACTAGTAATGGTATAGTGGTACTACAGGTGAAATACTTACTCGTTATTATGAAGGTAGGGAACTATTCTATTCAAGTACTTATCGGAAAATTGGTAATTTTGAACGTTAGCAGGAGACGTGTTTCGTATATCGAATAAGCTCAACGTTCCATCGTCACAGCCAAGGAATAATTTATCGCCGTTGTCGAACCATTCGGCACAAGTGTATCCGCATTGCTTACTGGTACTAATGACTGAAATTTTTATAAACTCGATGAGCATTGGGTTAGCAACTAGCAAGATGAGAGAGTAAACGTTGAGAAAATGCTATACATACCTTGGGCTGGAAACTGTTGCCTCGAATCCCATAATAAACAACGACCATCCAAGGAAGTCGAAACGAATACGTGATTGACTGGTTGATCGCCTGCTTCAGGCTGGGCTGTAGTTTCTGGTTTATAATTTACACAGGTTACGAAATGCGAATGAGCGTTCGTGAATGTAGTTTCTGGAACGAACATTTCGATATCCCATAATTTGATACTGAAAATTGAGATCAGATTAGGCTACTGAGCTTTTTGACTCATAAGAACTACAGAAAAGTGTGGGAAAAAATTATCAGACCTGCGATCCATACTAGCGGTGGCGACTTTTTTACGATCTGACGATACGGACAGGGATAAAATACTGCGATCGTGCTCGATCGTACATACATTGTTATAAAATACCAATTTATCGGAGTCTTCGCCTTCGTGAGTCGATTCACTGGCGGATATCGAATAAATACACAGCATTCCGTTATCATTGCCTACAATAATCTGTAAAAGAATTGACGTTAGTTGAAAAACATAGATATATTGCTGCAGAGTAATTCTAGAAAGACGTATCTACCTTTTTCTCTTCGATGAAAGTACCATCGCAAACACTAAATGGTAGATAGTGCTTTAGACTTTCGGTAGAATTGAAAACATCTTCGTTGTATGGTACATCTTGGTCATTACCGAAGTATATCAAGTCACCGTTCCAGTTGCCACTGTTGAGCAAATTTGAGGCTCCGACCAAAACTTCATTTTCTGCAAATTACAAAATCCACAAAATGATCTGAAGAGGTTCGACGTAGGAAGTTTGAAATTTTGAATATGTACATACCTTTGGATACAGCGATGAAATCCAGTTGTCGAGTAGATCGTTGTCTAGATACTGGGTCCATATCGAGTGAAAACTGCAATTATAATTTAATATTATTAATAAAATTAAAAAATACCGGCAAATACATGCGTTGGAAAAATTTTTAAAAATTTTCTCCGTCGACCGTATATAATGGACGAATAATTCAAATCGCAGGAAATGACGGCCACATTTTGGATGCAGAATCCTGGAAACGTTCTGCACATGCGCCAAACATGATGCTTACGGCGTTGGTGGAGAGAGAGACGGGTCTCTGGTACAACCCACGTTCAACCAGTACACCGTCTCTCTCTCCACCAGCACCGTAAGCGTCATGTTTGGCGCATGAGCAGAAGGTTTCCAGGATTCTGCATCCAAAATCTAGGCTTCACATTTTGTCATTTTTTCACCGTTGAATTATTCGTCCATTATATACGGTCGACGATTTTCTCCAAAAAAAAGTGATTAAAATGATAAACAAACGATTTGCCAAAAAAGCGCGAAAAATAGCTAAACGATACTTTTTGGAATATTTTTTCAAGGCAGCACTGAAATTGAAAAATTTTCAAGTAAGTTTTTGGCTTTTTACTACTTTTTGCGAGGAAACCTACTTGTTTTACCTACCAAAAAACGCTTTGGTATGATTGATTTTGGAATGGCTATTGCGAATACAAGCTTTACCACCAATTACTGAGCGCGCATGTCGGTGATGTATTATATTTCAAGGAATGTGTGTGTGTGTTGGTGTTAGTTAAACCAGCGTACCGAAGAGACGAGATTTGCGGTCCGATCTTTCTTCTATTTCGTGGCCTCGTTGTGTTAACTTGTTCGTGGTAAAATGTCGTCCCCGGATGCTGTAGCATTTGCAAAGGATTTCCTCGCTGGAGGAATCTCCGCTGCTGTTTCTAAAACAGCCGTAGCACCGATCGAAAGAGTAAAATTATTGCTACAAGTTCAACATGCATCGAAACAAATCACCAAAGAAAACCAATATAAAGGTAAGTAGAGGTCATACGCCCTGAGTTTTTATTTTAATTATTATCTTTAGAATTCCTCTGAGAAATCATCCTTCAGTTAATTAGCTACCTGTATGGATATTTTATATAAAAGATGTACGTGGGAGCAAAGTGTTTGTTGGGGTTTCCGGCGCACTAGGTCAGTGTTTAGGGGGTACCCGTCTCTCTGTAATGTCAAATCTATAAAGGGTTAATGGGTCTTGAAGCTAGACGGATGCTATATCGCAATCATTTCGTGTTGTCTGTGCCTTCTTATTTCCTTCATTAATTGACGTATTTTTGTAACCTTTTTCGACTCGGTTGTGTAATTTTTCAGATGAGGCCGAACTATGTGGTCTATGAGTTGACTTTTGAACGAAGGGACGAAGGGTTTTAGTTGCTGATGCAATCGACCTAATTGTATTGATTTAGGGTTATTGAGTGTATTGTAGGGATATTGAGGAGATTCTGTTGATCAATTTGGTTAAGAGGTCTCTAATGTTTGAATTATGTTTCAGGTATCATCGATTGTTTCGTCCGTATCCCAAAAGAACAAGGTATGGTCAGTTTCTGGAGAGGTAACATGGCCAATGTCATCAGATATTTCCCAACCCAGGCCTTAAATTTCGCATTCAAAGATGTATACAAGAAGATCTTCATGGAAGGCGTCGATAAGAAAACTCAATTCTGGAGATACTTCGTAGCCAATTTAGCTTCAGGTGGTGCTGCCGGAGCTACATCTCTGTGCTTCGTCTATCCGTTAGATTTCGCTCGTACTAGGTAAATGTTATTCGAAATACACTAACTTGTATCGAATCTGCTTACGTGATACTAACATGTCAATGTTTTGGTTCACAGATTGGCCGCTGATGTCGGTAAAGGTCCCGCCGAAAGAGAATTCAAAGGTTTAGTCGACTGTATAGGAAAAACGGTGAAATCCGACGGTATCATCGGTTTATATCGTGGTTTCGGCGTATCGGTGCAAGGTATCATCATCTACCGTGCCGCGTACTTCGGTTTCTTCGACACCGCCAAAGGTATGTTACCAGATCCCAAGAACACGCCGTTCTTGATTTCATGGGCTATCGCTCAATTCGTCACCACCTTCGCTGGTATTATGTCCTATCCATTCGATACCGTAAGAAGAAGAATGATGATGCAGTCCGGACGTAAAGCATCTGAACAGCAATACAAAGGCACCATGGACTGTTGGGCCAAGATTGCCAAGTCCGAAGGAGCTGGCGCTTTCTTCAAGGGAGCATTCTCTAACGTATTGAGAGGTACCGGTGGCGCCCTCGTGTTAGTATTCTACGATGAATTGAAACGCCTGTTGTAGACAAATTTTCTATAAAATCGTAATCCACGATACGATTCTGTGTAAAGTAATAAAATCATAGGCATAGAATACGACGTTCTGAAAAGAAAAAATATTTAATAGCTACATTCCCAGATAATTCAGTGAACAAGCTTAATTCGCATCGCATTCCTTCGTAATAATTCCCGGAATTTTATCTAAAGTAAATTTCTCTCTCGGTCGTTCAGGTTTTTATTATTTACAAATATATCCAGAATCCGTATATTTAATCGAATATTCAATTCCTCTGTGTTTTTCGTTTCCATGTTTTGTTTAAATGTTGTACACTTGAGTAAGTAAAATGAAGTGTAAAATTCGATTAAATTTATGTTGAATAAGTCGTTAATTTATTTGTAATATATTTAAATACATTTAATTCCGTATACTACTATACTATTTATGAATCGAATTCTTCATTTCTTTTCAGTTCCTTCTCCGAATACGGAATTGATGATACTGTTTGCAGTCGTAATTCTATAGAGTGATAGTCTTCGGGTCAAAGTTATATTTCTAGACAAATTGAGAAAATTTCATCACGACGTAGTTGTCTCATTTATGATACGAAAGTTCGTTTTTTATCAGTGAAATCATTGTTCTGACTGCTTATCGTGAAATTTTATAATGGGCGTTGTAGGCATAGCACAGGGAATGAGATACATTGGATTAGGGTGTGCTTGGCAAATTCATTAGTGGAAGATCACTGAGAAAACACGTGAATTTATGATTCACGTTCCTGACGCTAATTTCTTTCCGATTGTCTGACCTTGCAGGGAACGTGAACTCTTATCGGAAGTCTCGTCATGAATAAAGATAGCGTAATGAGTGTAATGAACATGGTTCAAAGGATAAGTTTTATTGACTTGAGCTTTCGCGAAACGAAGTAGTATGACAATTATTGTAAATGGCCTTCTAGGGCTGTACGTGGAGAAAGATTACAGTTGAAAACTCGAAATGTAATCGAGTGAATTGAAATGAAATTGACAATGAATTTTCAAATTTGGAAATTCTAGAGGATTTTAGTTAAGTATGTAGATAGGCATTTTGCGGTTCGGGGAAAACTACAAAATTCGCGTCTCGCTGGCGTATTCATCTTGTTGACTTGCAAAATAAATGAACACACTCAGCATTTTTTGTATGAAGTTCAAACCTTATTTTGGCAACTTGCAGGTGAATGAGGTGCAATTTGAAAATTACGTGTTCTTGTTTAGACTTTTGAATGAATTTTTTTTATAGGTAATGGGTATGTATATGCATAGGAAGTTCTCAATTAAATTTTTTTATGCATTTTCCTTTGTTTTTTCAACGTCTGAGAGAAGGCGAACTAATCAACTTTCAATTTCAAGAATTTTCGATTTTCTTCAGAAGTTGGACTGATCGACTGAACAATCACTCAAATCAAATTTGTCATCCTTATTTGAAAAAAAAAACTGAATTAGTGATTGAATAATCAATCCTATTGAAAATTGAGGACTTTCCTCGATTTTCTTTTCTCCAAAATATTGTTCTGGTTTTCGATTTTCGAAGTAAAATTGCTGTAAAATTTCATCAACTGAAAATGTTTTCGCTTTTCGATTGTCTTTCTCAATGTTTTTGAGACCCGCAAAGGAAAAAATTAATGCTTTCAAGTTCTAAACGCAAAATTTCATTCCATTTTTTCCACAACTTCATTTGGAATTTCAATTTCAAAAAAAAAGAAAAAAATTCGGAATTAAAAAAAAAAAGTTTTGATTTTTTGAGAAGTGACAAAATTTTTATGTTTCTAAAATTAAAATTAAAACATTCATATAGTCGGGGAGCCCGCTGAAGGATCTATTGAACCCCCTCCCCCACCGGTCGATCCTCCGTGACAAATTTTTTCTTAAAGGGTGAGTTCTAAGGAACATGTCTAACAGCCCTTGTATAAGGACTTGCACGATATTTTTCAACACGTACAAAGGTAGATCGGATAAAAATTCATTACCTGTCAAAATTTCAAGTGCTAAAGTGCATTTTTCGATTTTTGGTGAATTTTTGGAAATCAAATTTAGGCCAAAAATGAGGGGAAAAATCAAAATTTTATCAAATTGACCAAAAACACTGAAATTTGAGATATACCCTATTTTCGAAATGCCAAATCGATTGGAAACGGTTTCAAACCGTTATGAGCAGTTCTGGAGCCTCCAGCAGATTTTTAGAACTCGAAATTCCCACAAAATTTCATCAAATGGAGTTGGAAAGCTGAAATTTATTCTGCAAACTAATTTCAATGCGCAGCGAAGTACTGCAGGTGAATTTCAAGTCGTTTTGGAGCCTCCAGCGACTTTTTGAAAATCCCTGGAGCCTCCAGCAGATTTTTGAAACTTTGAATTTTCACAAAATTTCATCAAATGGAGAAGGAAAGCTGAAATTTACTCTGCACTCCAATTTTAACACCTTCTGAAGACGACTTCAGGTGGGTTCAAGTCCTTTTGGAGCCTCCAGCAAGTTTTTAAAAAGTTCTGGAGCCTCCAGCAGATTTTTGAAACTTTAAATTTTCATAAAATTTAATCAAATGGAGATGTAAGGCTGAAATTTACTCTGCACTCCAATTTTAACACCCTCTGAAGACGACTTCAGGTGGGTTCAAGTCCTTTTGTAGCCTCCAGCGACTTTTTGAAAATTACTGAAGCCTCCCAGTAGATTTTTGAAACTTGAAATTCCCGCAACATTTTATCAAATGGAGTTGGCAAGCTCAAATTAACTTCGCAAACTAATTTCAATACGATATGAAGTCGACTACGTGATGGTTTCAAATGGTTTCGAAGCTTCCAGCTACTTTTTGGAAATTTCAATTTCCCAAAAAACGCCATACGACTGATACGACCTTTGAAAAAGTTGCTGGGGGCTCTAAAACGACTTGAAATACACCAGCAGTCGACTTCGTAATTTTGGGGAAATTTCAAGTTTAAAAAATCAACTGGAGGCTCCAAAATGATTTAAAATATCGAACAGAGTTTCAGCAGATGAAATTTTACAGCTAAGTATAGTAGGTATTTATTTTCTATCAACATGGCTTTTTGTTTCTGTCTACAATTCTGCATCTCCGAATTTGGCTTTGGAAATCAAAATCAACATAAGTATGTAATCGAAATCGTTTGAAAAAAATTGAAGAAAATCCTCAATTTCCGAAATAAGAAATTACTCAAGTCTCAAATTATTTACTTTTGTTCAGTCCAACTTTTCTCTAAAAAAAATTTCGAAATTTATCAATCCTAAAATCGGTAAAATTCATTTTCGTTTTTTGAACATTGAAAAAATTCATAAAAATTCAGAATTGAATTGATCATTTAGCAATCTCATTCTCATTAGTTGAGTGTTGAGTAATTCATGTTAATTGTTTGATTTGTTTGTTAATACATGATGAAAAAAAATAAAAATAAAAAAAAATTGAAGGTTTAGAACTTTGAAGGTGGAAGATTGATGATTTAGATTTAGAATTAGGAGAAGAAAATTGGAAAATGAAATAAATTCAATATTCATAATAATATTTATGTAGGTACATACATTCAAAATCAAAATTGACATATGTAATTGGCATTATTTGACAGTTAACACTAAATTATTATCAGTATACCCATCCTGAAGGCTGAAACTGAATGAAAGCTAAAAGCTGAAAGCTGAGGAAGTTTGGGATTTTTGAAAGCTAAAAGCTCTAGCCAAAAGCTTTATTTATTCAGCTTTCTTTCAGCTTTTTTACAAATTCTGAACTCATTTGGTTCAGTTTCTATTTGAGTTCTGAACTTCTGACTTCTGAGTTCTTTTTTGGTTTTCACATTTTACCTACTTTTCTCAATGTTGGTTTCAGTTTTCTTAAAGGATTCTTGAAAGCTAAAATTAAAGCCAAAAGTTTCATCTTTCATCGTCGACCGTATATAATGGACGAATAATTCAAATCGCAGGAAATGACGGCCACATTTTGGATGCAGAATCCTGGAAACGTTCTGCACATGCGCCAAACATGATGCTTACGGCGTTGGTGGAGAGAGAGACGGGTCTCTGGTACAACCCACGTTCAACCAGTACACCGTCTCTCTCTCCACCAGCACCGTAAGCGTCATGTTTGGCGCATGAGCAGAAGGTTTCCAGGATTCTGCATCCAAAATCTAGGCTTCACATTTTGTCATTTTTTCACCGTTGAATTATTCGTCCATTATATACGGTCGACGTCTTTCATTCAAAGTTTCTAACTATGAATTTTAATTTAATTTAATAAATTAATATTCAAGTATGAAGAATTGAAGATTTTCCGATTTTTGAAAAAAATTTAAAATCATAAATCGGCAAGTGGCAACCCACTTAGACTTACCTGCGACCTGACAAAATAACTTCTCGTACAAAAATAGAAATTCAGTAACACTCCTATGAATAATTTCATGTAACTATGGTGTAAATTTAGCAACCTTGCACTTTTTAATTTGCCAATTCTTCAGATTTTTTGATTGATAATTTTCTGGATAATTTGAACTACATTTCATTGAACGAAAATTGAAATCAGGTTATTAAAAATGAATTAATTTCTAAAAATGTAATCATCATGATTAAATTGGTTATCGAAATGTGAACTTTATCTGATCAAGAAATCATCTAAAAATGAATATACTCGTCATATTCGCTTTGAAGATCATCTTATGCGTTACCATAATCCAAGTAAGCACCACTATTTCTTCACTGATAATTTCCGTTCATTATCGGATTATTCATAATTAAATATTAATTTCGAAATGTATATATTTCAGGGCCAGTCTTACGAGGATGCTCGATGTAAATGCATTTGTACCGTGATCAATGGAACTCAGATTTACAAAGAGTTGCATATTCGTAACGTCCCTCCCAACAAGTAAATAAATATTTCTTCACATATACCTACTGATATCGATTACATTCAAATGTCAACATCAACATCGTGATGTATATTTTTCAGTGATTGCGATTCGGTTGTTATACCTCCGACGGAAGGTAAAGCTCAAAATAAAACAGTAGAAACTTGTCCCAGATGTCAATGTAAATACGAAGCTAGAAACACTACTACAATCAAAGTGAGTTTTTTTGTCTCAAAAATAAATGTTATGTTTGTCCACGATAACAATATTGATATTTCTCTCATCTTCAGGTCGTTGTTATAATCGTCGTTTGGGTGATATCGTTGCTGTTAGTTTATATGATGTTCTTAATCTGTCTGGACCCGTTATTGAACAATCGGCTGCGTAGAAGTAATTACGTGGAGCACACAAACGAGGAGGTATGCTCTTTAATGGAAGACTATTACCATGCTGAACGCCTTGTAAGTGCGTTATACGTGTTACAACAAAATCGGTGGAATAATTTGTTCGAAATTGACCTACGATGAAATTACTTACTCGCTTAGGTGTTTGTTGCCACACATAACCCAATCGAGACATATATAAGTAATTGCATCAATATAATGCAAAAGCATGTGTCAATGTTCTGTGTATATTACGCTTAATTTCCCTCGTTTTGGAAAAAAACCTCAACTCATCCGCTTACTCCAACTTTCTGGTGTTTTGTCGTCGTGAAATTTACCCTGCAAGCACGTAACACGTACTACAAGTTTTAATGAATGTGCAACATTCAATTAATTGCTTTATTCAGATACTAGATTGCAAATCATCGCGCATGTTTTTTAATGTTCGCATCGTTAATGCTTCGTTGCACGTTCATTTGTGTCATTTCAATAATCAGCTGTGAATTGAGTTCGTCACTGAATGAATATTTTTTCGTAGGACGAAGTTCCTGATCAAAGAACTGAAACTTTCGGCGGACCGCAACAAATGACTATCAGCGGTGGAGCTGGAGTCTCAGCAGAAGGTGGATCCAATACTAATGTTCTGCATAGAGTCAGCGCCCAGCAAGATAAATGGAAGAAGCAGGTTCGCGAGCAAAGGAATCACATCTATAATCAGCACACCATGCTGAATTAGATTCTCCAGCATCCTCGCCTCTTTCATTTCATTCCTCTCTATGATTTACTTTCATTTCATATTACGAAATTATTTAAAACGGATAGATAAAAATTACCATGTGTTAGATTCTAAGATTATTGGCGTGTATTATTATTTTGCGAACGTCTTGTGATTTATTTTGTATTATAATTATGTTGATATTGTATTTATTTGTTGTATGTAGTGTTTTTTTTTTTAAATCGTGTAATATATTACAATTAAAGTATTATTTTCATTTAAACATTAGCGTTTATTTTCAAATAAGATTGAACAGTCGAGAAAGATGGGTAACGCATAGATTCTTGTAAAGGTACGATAGGTTTCGACATGAGCTGCTTCAGTTCAGCTTTTAATCGTTTTATCGTTAGTTTTTGGGTTTTCTTCTCACGATCGTCGAGTTTTTCTGGCCTGTAACGTTGAAAAAAGAAATTGTATTGATTATTTAATCGTACGAAGGGTTCAGAAATACTTTGAAATACGTACATGTCTTCGTCATCTAATAAAATATCCATCTCTTTAGCGCATTTCTCCACCCAATTGGCATTCGATTGAACTGTTTTCATTTTAGACTCGAGCTGTTCGATTTTTCTACCAAGATTAACAAGACGTTTCGATGCAGCGAATACTTCGGGGATGGCCATCTTGTACGATGGTATTTTTTCAGCTAAAAATTGAGAATTTTCGATGAGTTATTTCTAAGAAATCGTTCGATGATTATTTACGATGAAAATGGTAGCTTACTTTTGCCCAACGTGTTTCTGATCTTCTCGAAGTGATAATTTTCAGAAGGACTGACAAATAGTATGGAAGTTCCTTCAGCTGTTAGCCCACGAACTGATCTGCCACTTCGATGCACGTAAATCTATAAAAATTAACATCTTAGTAAAACAAAAGCAGAAATTTGGCTAAGATTTTCGACTAATTACTTACCTCACTAGCTTTAGGTACTTCATAATGAATAATATATTCAACATTAGGAATATCTAATCCCCTAGCGGCGACATCAGTAGCTAAAAGTAATCCATTCGGATCTTTCTGAAAGCTGAACAAGATCAACGAGTTATAATTCACGTGAGTCGATCGATAAATTAAACAAAAAATTAATTTACTTTTCTAAATTCTTGAGCCTTTGATTTTGAGCAATATCGGCGAATAAGATCTTAGCGTTGCATTGTAAAACATTTAGTAATCGATGTAACCTTCGAACACAGTTGATACTGTTGGAAAATACTATTTTTCTACCGGTGTGCATTTTCAACAAGTAATGCAAGTAGTAATCTTTTTCATCGGCGGGGCATTGGATACAAGACTCGGATATTCGAGAAGGCAGTACTGAAAAATACATCACAATTTGAAAAATGATCTCTTCTAATTGTATGATTTTTTTCCAAATATTTACCATGTTTCTGGGTGATATCGATGATGGCTGGGTTTTTCAAATTTAAAGATTTCACGAATGATTTCAGTTTCTGTTCCGGCGTCATTTTCATTTGATCATTTTTCATTTTACCTACGAAAATAAATCATTTTTGAATAGGAATGCAAATCAGTCGCCAAGTTATTAATTGAGAGAACGTTGGATACCTTTCTTTTTTTTATTATAAACGTACGAAGGAGGTGCGTGAGTCAAACTAAGAGTAGCAGAAAACACCAAAGTTTGTCGTCTATCGGACTTCTTCGAATTTAAATTCATACGCTCGAGTAAATTGGTGAACTCGGCGAAATGAAATTTTTCCAGCATACGATCAGCTTCATCGATGACGAAAAATCTGCGAAAACGATCGATTAGACGAATAATCCAGCATTACAAATAAAATGAAATAAAACCAAACGTACTTGACGTGATCGACTTTCAACAAGTGTTCATTTTCTGATCGAATTAATTCCCATAAACGACCAGGAGTTCCGACGACAATTTCTGGTTTCTCGGATAGCTTTCTGTCTTGTTTCTCGATCGATAAACCTCCAACGATTTCCAAAACCTTGATCGTGGAAAATATCAGTTAACGATGAAACGAGAATAACAAGAGAGAAGAGTGAAAATATTTACTTTGATGTCGGTAAATTTGCACAGATCGGAGAGATGATTTTTAACTTGGATGGTCAATTCTCTGGTCGGTGTGACTATCAATGCCCATAATTTATCGTCTTTCTCGCTTTGATTAGCTAAGTAAACACAGTAATGCAAAGATAATTAGGGAATTTCATTTCGATGATAATTTATCGAAGTGTTGTTGGGAATTAACTCACCTCGAGCTTCGAGAATCGCATTGACAATGGGTATCCCAAAAGCTAACGTTTTTCCACTGCCAGTTTCTGCAGCTCCTAATACATCTTTTTTTCTTACGATAGCTTCAGGCAACGTTAAAGACTGTTTTAAAAAACACACGTAAGTACAATAATAACAACATTTTTAACGAATTCAAGTTAATTGGTACTGATTTTCTCAAGATTTACCTGAATTTCAGTAGGAGTGGAGAATTTCTTAGCAGCTAAAGCTTTGATAATTTGATCAGCTAAATTGAACTCCATCCATGCTGACATATCGGTATCATTTGTATCAACATTCGCTTCTTCGTCATCTGGTGCAGTTTCTACGTTAGGTTTCATCTTTTTATTCGCAGGACTTTCGCTTTGATCGGTTAATTTTCGTTTCTTAGAGGCAGCTTGTTTCTTCTTTTTTCTTTTTTTCGCATCTACGCTCGGTTCTTTATTATCAGGTGACGTTTCTGTTTTGGATTGTGCTTTCGAAAGAGTAGGAGCATCCTGCGTTTGCTCGGATGATTTGGACTTGCCAGAAGTGACCGGTTTCTTCTTCTTTTTTCGTTTTTTTGCATCCACGCTCGGTTCTTCATCATCAGGTGGCGTTTTTCTTTTGGATTTTACTTTCGAAAGAGCAGGAGTATTTTCTGTTTGCTCGGATGATTTTGGTTCACCAGAAGTGACTGGCTTCTTTTTCTTTTTACGTTTTTTCTTCGTTGATGAGACGTCATCGACGACTGGATCGGAGTATTGATCTTTACCTCGAATAGCTTTGTAATCCACTAGTTCTTCTATACTGATAAGATCTGGGAAAGTTCCAGTAACTCCGCCGGGATCGACTACTTTCCATTTGTTCTGTTTTGGTTTCTTACCCATATCGGAATAACGACCGGAACGAGTTTGAAGATTGGCTTGAAATGTTTCTGGAATGTAACTCGGGAAATTATAACGTAGAATGTAAAAATTACAACGATTGAATCGAAAATTTCACAAACGATTTCCGAACCACGAGTGTATAATTTTTACTGATAGGATATCACTTCGTCTTCACGACTCACGTGCTCGGATTTGCAATGTTGCCAACTTTGATGCTGAAGAGGATGTGTCTAAGAAGTTGCCTGATTCGAAAATGAAGGAATGAATAATAAAATAATTTACTTTGGAACACGTTTACACGTTTCGAATCTTAAAGATATTTACGGCGGACTGGTTATGCAAATATATTAACTTATTTATTTTAAACATTTATCTCCAAAAAACACGGATAAAGCGTTTGTAGAGAACTCTTGGATTTTTTATAAGCTACTTGGTGTTAGTCATTAATTTTAAATTTGATTGCGATAGAGAATAATTAATTGCGTTGAAAAATTCTACTCCTACTTTTGAAATGTTGTCGTTGAAACTTTATTGCACATCAAACTCTCAATACATTGTTTGCAAATTGATAAATAGAACGAATCGAAGCAGGATTAAGATTAAAAACTTCATGAGGTATAGCTAAAATACAAAATGGATAATTCGATCGATACGATGGCACATTCTGGGATTAATAACATGATTAAGAAATTCGAAGAAAACCAAATCCAGTAAGTAGGTACCACAGAAGTTGAAATCTACCTACTTTAAAGGTACAAAATATAATGTATCCAGTTGTACAATATATAGATTTTCATTTCTGTTCCATTCATATAATTATAGATGATAGAAACCAGTGGGAATGTGTAATTTTTTTTTTTAATTTTCAGGACTAGAAAACAGAAAAATAAAAGTTTCAGTTTTTAGTTTACAATTTTTTCAGTTTTAGGTTCTCTTTCCTTTAAAAAAATCCCAGAATCCAAACTGTTCAAAATTCAAATTGATTTTACGATTTTTAGTAGATGAGATTTAAAACTTTAAAAATACCCATTTTCAGCAAATTTTTTTCAATAAGTACCTACGTATTTTGTTTTAGTAAAAGTGATGCAAATTTGTTCTGAAATTAATATAGACTCCCTCCAACCGAATTTTACCATTTTCGGTCATTCATGAAACCTCTGGTGCGATTTTCAATTTCTGCAGAATTTTGAAATTTCTCTAGAAAACGTGGAAATTAATTTGGCCAGCAAAAAATTGAATTGTACGCAGTTTATTTTCGATCTGATTCACATTTGGTTCCATTTTCAGGTGAACTTCTCAAATGCATTCTGTTGACCATAAGTAAAGAATTTCAAAAAAACAAAAATTTCAGGAATTCTGCAACCTCCTTGCGCGGTTTTCACTTGTTCCATGATTTTTAAATTTGTTTCCCTAGAAGAGCCAGAAATTAACCTAGGCAGTTGAAAGATAAATGCTTCAAGTAGATTGAAAGTAAGCCACAACTCCATTTTTAGCTACCCAAATTAATTGTTATGCCTTCGAAAGAAATTTTGAAATCATGGAGAAATTAAAAATAACGCTGGAGCTTCAAGAATTATTTGAAACGTTGAAACTTACAAGGAAGCTACCTAAAGTGTGACTCGCCAATCGAAAAAATGTTTTCACAGGCGGATAGAGCATCAAAAAATGTATTATGAGCCAAAATTTTAGCTGCTGAAGTTCACGGGGGGGGGGGGACTTATGCCGGTTTGAATGTCGAAAAATAACAAAAATATTCAAAAATGCACTGAAAAAAATATAAAAATTGAAATCATTCCGCCCCCGTTCGCTTCAGCACCTAATTTTTCGGCCACGATCTACCATCGATATATGACGCCTTATGGTGGACAAGTCGCCGAGATCTGCGTGTGTCACGGGGGGGGGGGTGAATTTTTCTCCACCCCCTAATTTTGGGCGAAACTTTTGAAAGAAAATCTGGGGCATGTGATATATCGAATTGTATGTTTTTGGTGACGCTGAACACGAATATGACGACAGATTTTTGATTGGACCCCATCCACGGCCCCCGCACCTCCCCAAAGGGGTAAAAGTTCAAAAAAGTGTTTTGTTTGTGCGACACCTGAAATAGTAGGTAGGTATGTTTTTTTGTGACGCTGAATACGAATATGACGTCAGATTTTTTATTGGATAAGCCGCCGTTTCAATCCGTGTGTACAACACATTGGGGGTGAATTTTTCCCGACCCCCTAATTTTGGGCGAAACTTTCAAAAGAAAATCTGGGGCATGTGATATATCGAATTGTATGTTTTTGATGACGCTGAACACGAATATAATGACAGATTTTTGATTGGACCCCATCCACTGCTCCCAGCACTTCCCCAAAGGGGTAAAAGTTCAAAAAAGTGTTTTGTTTGTGCGACACCTGAAATAGTAGGTAGGTATGTTTTTTTGTGACGCTGACTACGAATATGACGTCAGATTTTTTATTGGATAATCCGCCGTTTCAATCCGTGTGTACAACACATTGGGGGTGAATTTTTCCCCACCCCCTAATTTTGGGCGAAACTTTTGAAAGAAAATCTGGGGCATGTGATATATCGAATTGTATGTTTTTGATGACGCTGAACACGAATATAATGACAGATTTTTGATTGGACCCCATCCACTGCTCCCAGCACTTCCCCAAAGGGGTAAAAGTTCAAAAAAGTGTTTTGTTCGTCTGACACATGAAATAGTTCCTATGTTTTTTGTGACGCTGAATACGAATATGACGTCAGATTTTTGATTGGACAAGTCGCTGCGAACCGTGTGTAACACCTTGTTTCTTTTTTCATATTTTTATCCTTTTTAATAACGAATAAGTGAAGAATTTCATCCCTATGGTGTTACACACGGATCGCAGTGACTTGTCCAGTCAAAAATCTGACGTCGTATTCGTATTCAGCGTCACAAAAAACATACTATTTCATATTGTGTCGCACAAACAAAACACTTTTTTGAACTTTTACCCCTTTGTGGAGGTGCTGGGGGCATTGGATGGGGTCCAATCAAAAATCTGACGTCATATTCGTGTTCAGCGTCACCAAAAACATACAATTCGATACATCACATGCCCCAGATTTTCTTTCGAAAGTTTCGCCCAAAATTAGGGGGTGGCGAAAAATTCACCCCCAATGTGTTACACACACGGACCGAAGCGGCTTGTCCAATAAAAAATCTGACGTCATATTCGTATTCAGCGTCACAAAAAACATACCTACCCACTCGAGACTCGAGTCATTTTTGCCCCTCGATTACAAGGGGGGTGGTACCAAATTAAAATTTGGAGTAAATGTGAACAAAATCGAGTGTGGTGTCAAAATCTTGGTACTTTAGGCTAGAAACCACGATTTCCAAGTCAATTTTTCCCCTAAACCCTCGGGGGGGGGGGGTGGTACCAAATCAAAATGTGAAAAAAATCGAGTATGGTGTCGAAATCTTGGTAACTTTCCGTTTCCGCTGAAAATCCAGAAAACTC
Source organism: Planococcus citri (assembly GCF_950023065.1). NCBI lineage: Eukaryota > Metazoa > Arthropoda > Insecta > Hemiptera > Pseudococcidae > Planococcus > Planococcus citri. The sequence goes on along the minus strand of NC_088678.1, from coordinate 21,773,297 downwards.
GATTTTTGAGTCAATTTTGTCCCTCGCCCCTCAAGGGGAAGGGGGTGGTACCAAATCAAAATTTGGGGAAAAAGTGAAAATATTGAGAGTGTTTGATGTAATATTTTTAATACAGTAAAGCAAAAGTTTCTCCTGTCAGCATCTGCCAAAACGACGAATATGAAAAATTATGCATTGTGGTGTAAGTAAAACAACGACGATCGATTTTTTTGCCAGAATCTGCCTGCTCTCATACTTGAGCCATGCATATATGTGAATTGCGAGTGTTTACTCGATTTTTTTCACTTTTCCCTCAAATTTTGATTCGGTACCACCCATACCCTTCCCCTCGGGTGGAGGGGGGGGTGAGGGACAGAATTGACTCAAAAATCGGATTTTTAGGACAGAGTACCAAGATTTTGACACCATACTCGATATTTTTCAAATTTATCCCAAATTTTGATTTGGTACCACCCCCCGGGGGTGTAGGGGGAAAATTGACTTGAAAATCGTGGTTTCTCGCCTAAAGTATGTACCAAGATTTCGACACCATACTCGATTTTTTCACATTTACCCCAAATTTTGATTTGGTACCACCCCCCTAGGGGTCGAGGGGTAAAAATGGCTCGAAATTTGAATTCTGCGTTGAAAATTACTACCCGAGAGTGACTTATGATATAGTTGTGAGTAACCATTTTGAAGAACATGCGCGCGTTTTCCAGCGTGCCCCTGGCCCAGTGCGGGGTGAGGAAAAATTCCCCCCCAAGGTGTTACACGTAGATCTCGGCGACTTGTCCACCATAAGGCGTCATTTATATCGATGGTACGTGGCCTGAAAATTAGCTGCTGAAGCGAACGGGGTGCCGAATGATTTCAATTTTTATATTTTTTTCAATGTATTTTTGAGTATTTTTGTGATTTTTCGATATTCAAACCCCCATAAGTCCTCCCCCCCCCGTGAACTTCAGCAGCTAAAATTTTGGCTCCTAATATATTTTTTGATGGTCTACCCGCCTGTGAAAAATTTTTTTCGATCGGCGTGTCACACCTTGGGTACCTAGTTCCCTTGTTAGTTCGATCGAGGGAGTCGATATTTCAGGACTAATTTCTATCATTATTTTACTGAATGAAATATAAATTTACCAAAAATATTGAAGAATCATTTGGGTAGCAGAAACCTGGGTTATGGTGGTTTCAGACCATGCTCTCTCCAAAAATTGCAATTCAATTCGTTGAATTTCAAAACACTTACTTTCTTCATAGTTAAAAATGAAAAAATTTGTCATTGCACTCTACCTGAACATTCTTCCAAAAACTCCATATTATTTTGAGTTGAAAACTACTTAACACGTTCGAGTAGGTATCGATGACTCATCCTGCATCATAAAAAAGATAGGTACTCACTCGACGTATGAGTAATGTTACTATGAAAGTAGCGCAAATCCTATTTCGATACAAAGATAGTACTTCAGTGAACTGTTATCTTCTCTATTTGCTCTAATACTCTGGTACCACTCGATGACAAAAAATTCGAGATAACGCGGCAGACTATTACGCCACAACATCAAAAGTATCGAGTAGGCAAATCAAACGATCAGTTTTCATAGTTAAACATCAACTTGGCTTCGTTTCGTTGGGTTGGAATCTTTCCAATAGTTTAGTTCGGTTTTTTCAAAATGCAGTTCAAAATGAACAGAATAATACAATCTATTTTAATTTCGGTTTCGATTTTATATATCAAAGGTGATGATTCCGATTATTGTTACTCTAAAGATACCTCACCTTATAAATATTTCTCAGAATGGACATCTTACGATATTGTGAAAGGAGCAACGGTCATCGAACAAGGTAACAAATTGATTTCCTATAAATATTTTTAAATTTCTGAATAAGTAGGTACCTATTTTTGTAGTTCTAATGTCTTAAAATAAAATATTCAATTGAACTCAAATAGGTTGTAGTCCGATCTACGTATGGGGTTTGGTGAAACATGGTGTGAAGAGTTTAACCAACGAACAACTTGAAAGGAATAAACTTCTATCTGACCTTAAGAAGGATATCATTCAAAATAATAAAGAAAAACGTAAGTTGAATATACAAAATTACAACGTAGAAAAATATGACTCATGTTTCATTTTTTTTTTTGTAGGTTGTACATTGTGCTCTGATGATTTCCAAAATATAAATAATTGGGATAATAGCTTAACTGAGAAACAAAACGAAGATTTGTCCAAGATAGCCTACACTAATCACGAAACATTCGCTACTTACTTGACAAATTACATCGATTCTACTACTCAGAAGCCTACCAAAGATAATTTCGAAGTAAGACTAGAGTCCTGTAATTAATTCTCAACGTACGTGGGCGATTAAAATAATATTGCAATTGAGTAATAAAATTATTTTAACATCAGTTTAGGACGAGCAAAGTTACGGAGGCTGCGGGCAGTGCTCTCAAGTTTACGAATAAGCTTCTAGGAACCAGTTCTGAAAAAGCCCAGGATAATGGAGTGACAGAAAATAATGTGTTGTTACGGGTAAAATTGTCATTTATTCGAGTTTAATTATTAATCTCCTTTTCGTTCGTCTATTTGCTTTTTATTCGAGTGCCTATACGTATCATCTAATTATACCTATATATTATTACAATTGTAGGCAAAAAGTGACTGCTCCAAGTGGTCTGAAAATAATAAAGAAAGAGATGACTTCATTTCAACTCCTATTTATCAAGCTATGAGTTACAGAATAAGTAATAGATTAGGATTCAAGTCTCAATTACCATTCGGTAAGTAGGTTGCATCAACCACACCTGTTTACCAAAAGTTCTTTTTTTTCACTCAATTAAAGTTGAAAGTAAACATTTATTTTAGAATATTTCAATTTACATTGAAATTGAACTCGATTTTCGAATGTTTTCAGATAAAATTTTAGCAATGTACGAGTCGTGTGTTATTGGAAATACTCTCTCCACTACAACTAAACCAGCATTTTGCGCAGCTTTCTTACAAGAAGACATGAAGGTATAGATGAAATTTCATAGATTTTATTCAAAAATTGATTTTTGTAGGTACCTAATTTATCTAAATTTACTCGATGATAGGTTATGGAATACCGGGAAGACTTGAAACACTATTACACTTCAGGATATGGAAGCACATTGAGCGAGAAAATAGGATGTCCTTTGGTTAAAGATATGGTAGATAAACTGAGGTAGGTAGTAATCAGAATTAGGTACTCGAGTATACTCATTAGATATTCTGAAAATTTCGCTCATCCTTGACACAATTTAACGCGTTTATACAGTAAAGCTTCGACCGGAAATCTCGAAGGAAAGAAAGGAGCGTTCTATTTCGCCGATGATGAAAATGTAATGGGAATGGTTACGAAATTGGGATTATATCGCGACGAGGAACCAATCAAACATGATAATTATCAGTTCCAAAGTACCAATAGAAAATGGAGGTCTTCTTCCTTGAGTCCATATACTGCAACGATGCATGCAATCGTGTTCAAGTACATATTTTTATTTACTTTAATATCGTTTTTTAATAATCGTTAAACAGCCATCTCAATTTATTCTTGATTGAAATAAGTACCTGAGTAAGTGTCCACTTATCTTTTTCATTTTTTATTTCAGTTGCGCGAATAATGAAAAGAAAGTGGAATTTTACCATAACCAAAACGTAGTTAAATTTGACGCTTGTAAAAGTTCCACTGGTAATAAATGCCCTCTCGATACATTTTTGACTGAGGTTAAGAAAACAATCGCCAAAGACGACAAATGTGAAGAAGATTATTGCGACAACAAATCTTCCGGAGCTGCCAGTAACATGATGGGCTATAGTTTCATAGTTATGGTTGTTTGTTTCTTATTCAGTCGATTGTGATTTACCTAGTTAATTTATTTAAAGAGCTACCTTTGTGTTTAGTTTGGTGAATTTTTTAATATTTGTGTAAGTAAATACCAGTTCCTCGATTATTACATTTACTTATACCTACCTATCATTTTTTGAAGAACAATATTACCTAATGGTCTCATTTCAATGGAAGAAAAGTATATACTTACGAATACATCCGTATATCTATTTTTAAAAAACTGAATAATAAAGATGCAGTATCATATGTATAGATTACTTGTAAGGTTATGTATTTTAGGCTAATCAATTAAATAACACATGTATAAGCATTTTTTATGGAATTTCTCGGAATAATTTAGAAACAATTGTTGCGTTTTTATTTCAGTCAAATAGGTAAGTAGGTATGTGAAAATTGACTACTGCCCATTGAAGGTTGTATTGTGAAATGTATGAAATTTGAATTTCAGAATTATACCTCTAGGTATGTGGAAGAAAAACTTTTAAAGTAGAAACTATACAGCATTACACCAAGATCAAATCGTCTCTGTAAGTCTGCTTGCCTAGCTCTAAGCCTCAGGCATAGAGCAACTTACCCAGGAGAGAAGAAAATTGAATCTGGTTTGAACAGATTTAATCCGACTAAATCTGTGATCTGATTAGATCAAATTGGATGCAGGAAATGTCTGAATCTGATTTGTCTGATCTGATCTGATTAGATCCTATCCGATTAAACAGGTCTGATCAGATCAGATCAGATATGGTCAAATTTAATTGAATTCAGGGATTTTCCGAATAATTGATCTGATGTATTTGTAGATGTGCCTAATAAAATCCACCTAATCATTTTCAGCTGGGTACTCACCTATGAAAATTTAACGGAATTTTTAATCGGACTACTTTTACTCTTTAAATGTCCAAGCTTCTAAGTCTCTATGAGGAAAAATCGTTTTTTTTCCTGAGGTTTTGAAGCTTTTAAAAATTAGCTTGATCAAGTTGGAATTTTGATTACCAGGAAAAGCGAACATTAATTTCCAAAGCATTACTTAGGTACTCATTCAAAAAATGATATGTAGTTCCTAGTTTGTTATTGTTAAAGTAGGAATAACTGGGATAGGATGATTCAGATAAGCGTGATTACATGAGAAACTACCTAAGGGGGTTGAATTTAGCCTATGTCTCCTAATGTCACTAGACATGGGTATCCGATCCGATATTAATGAAAACAACTAAAAAATGTTAGAATACTAATGAAATGAACACCTAACATCATTATTCCGATAACACTATTTTTATTGTACTAAAAGACATCAATCCTATTATAATTAATGAGTTTAATTATAATATACTCGACCTTCGTCCCAATATACCAATCTATGATCCTTGCCATAAGATTGTTGTCGATCATGTAGTTCAATAGGACATCTATACCATCACGAGATAGTATAGGTAAGCGAATAGGTATCAATCAATATACCTATACCTACGAGTCAGGATCCTTGCCCTAGGCCTGTGGATATACGATATTATTAACTAATTGTGCTATACTTATAATTAACCAGTGGAGACACCACCATGTAAGTACCTACTTACCAAACACTACCCATCGTCACTCCACCTCTTTCCCTTAGCCTACCCCAATAATAGTGGCTGTCGGTGAATGCTTGGTTCATGAGAGACACACGTAACACACACCCTACCTGATGATGTCTAGAATCATCTCAGATAGTCGCAAGAAGAGATACATAGGTATTCGCGATATGTATTAATTACATTTACGTTAATTACTCTACCGACGAATGAGTAAATCAATATAGAGAATTACCACATTAGAAGTGGGTTAAACACGAGTTAAATATCTCATCGAGAGACTATACATTTAATTTTACACTATGAAGACACAATGCCACTTGATACTTTACGCTGCAGATGATGGAAAACAAGTGAGGCTCGTGGCCAAAGTCTTATACAGAGAAGCCACGATCCAGAAGATCTGAGCTCACCCCTTTTATACATGGTTGACAGACTTATGTATAAAACGGGTGTATTGTGTAAAGATACACGTACCAAGTGATTTATGTGCAAATAGTTCCCACGTTACGACGATTCCCCTAACCAGGTAATCTTTCTGAGAATGTCCACCTAGAGGGTGAAGGCATATTACACTATATCAAGTTCACAAGAGTAACTTTTTGAAAATTATCCTATAATGATTAAAATCCAAGAATTTAGTACATATTTTTCTCTTGACAGCTTCCTACTGAGAATCATAAACTGATTTTTTTTTTTTAATCAACAAGGGTCTATACTACAGGTAGGTAGGTATAGCTGACCTTAATCAAGGTGATTTCAGATTCAGTTTAGTGGTGTTTGATATATCGAAATCTACTTCAATGGGTACCTATATCGATTTTTTTAATACCGAAATTATAGATATTTTCAAAATGATAAATTGGAAAAATCGAGAAAATTCTGGTGGAAAACCCATCACTTGAATAAAAAATTACTTCAAAATTGAGTAATTAATCAAATAAGCCAGCTTCTTTTTCTCTCAAAGGGTAAAAAATTTCATTTCAGAATAACGATTTCGAATTTCTTTCCAAAAAAACCTAGTCAACATAAGTACTTACTACGAGTAATTTAGAGTTGAATTTCTGCTGTTTGTAATTTTATGGAAAATTGATACATCGTCGACATACCTATCGATAGGTACGTATTTTAAAATCTGAAATATCAACGCCACACCTCTAATTCAGGTTAAAGCCCATCACGTTGTACATGTGTTATGCCATGCCAGTCTCCAACCAGAGGCGTGGCGAAGTGGTGTGTCCTGGGGGCAGTGGGGGCGGGGGGAACTCTTCACCACTGACTCCCCCTTTTTTTCCAACGAGTTGGTCAGATGTTGTTTGATCAAATTTGGACGGGGCATCGGAAATGAGAATGTTGAATAATTTTAACTTTTTAAAAATTAATGCTTTACCTATACCATATACCAAGAACTTGAATTTTTCTATTGATGTGGTTGGGTTTTCAAAATTTCTCAAATTAATTTTTCTATTCTTGAAAATTTTTGAAAAGTTGCACAGCAGAATGCCAATTATTCCCAAGTTTTTCTAATTTACCCTATCTATATGTATCTACTTTATAGGTACCTACCAAAAATTCTCAACTTTTTGCTTTTGCCAACGTTTTTAGGTCTGTGAGAGGACATTCTCCATTTCCAATATAATTTATGAATGAAATCAAAACACAAAATGAATCTTGTAAAGTACCTGTAAAAAAACCGAAATTCACATGAAAATCGTTTTGATATATTTCTGAAAAAAGAAATTGAAATATTTAACGAAAAACTACCTACAGGAGTAAGTATGATATGATTTATGACAACAAGTCAAAAATCGCTGATCCTTGTACCCGCAGCTCTTTCAAACATATTGTGTTGTGTCCATCTTGAAAAATTTTTGAATTAGCTGCTGATTTCTCCGGATGAATAAAAAAAGAGGGTCTATCAAATAAAGAAAGCATGCTTCACTACTGCAACACCCAGTGAAAGTTATTTGGTTGAAAATCTCTCAGAAGATGTGGTAAGATTGCATGTGTTGTTTTTTGTAATATTGTGTTGCTGTAATTGCGAATCTAAAAACGTGTTGAACTTTTTTTTCTGGGGTGTTTACACATAATAATTTTAACTTGAGTTGCCAGATAAAGGTACCTACTTAGGTATGAAAACCTCCATTTATTCTGCATGATTGCATGATTGATTGCAAATACATACAAAACAGCGTGACTGAGAACAAATTTTAAATTTTGAAAATTTTTAATCGGTGACTCATCTTATAACTTGACATGTCAAGTTACAAGATGAGTCATCAACGTTCGTTGTTGTTGTTTTCGTATTACAAGGTGTCTAATAATGCTCGGGAACATCCGACACAGAAAATTCCAATTTAAAAATAATTTTAAATAGGTAGGTAATTAAAACTTCTTGCAATTGAACGGTCAAACCATTCTTCAGAAGTTATTTATTTGGATCAAAAAGATATTCTTTACGACTCAACATATACATTATTATTTATTAGTCTTTATTCTCATCAGTGAAAAGAAAACCAATTTTCGTGTTGAGATATCCTTGACTTTTTGTGTCGGCCTATAAAGATAAGCTGTTGAAAAAGATTTGGACCCAAACCGCGTCTTTTGGCCAGTTTTCATCCGGAGATATCTCAATAAATGCAATTTTTTACAACTGTACAAGAAAAATCCTAAAAAGTATTCCAAAGTACATTACCAGGATAAATTTCAGACACTGAATTTCGTTTTTCAATTTTTGGAGAGTTTTTGAAAACATTCCCCTCGAGCAAAAAGTGCAATTTTTGAACTTTTTATGACCTTTACTTTGATAGTCTATATTCTATGGGCCGAAAAGTGTTCAAAAAAAATTTTCGGTATGGGGACTAAAAAGTTTTACATTTTATGGGTATTCACAAGCACCCTCGTTCCAAAAATGCAATGTTCCCAACCCTAAGTCTGTGGGCTCACCCCCTGGGGGGCTCCCGAAAGTCGACTGTAAATACTTTTCGGGGACTATGGGAACATAATATTTTTGAAAAGGGCATATACCACTGATTGAAAAAATAAAATGTTCCCACCCCTCCGACCATGGGCTGAGGTACCACCCCCCTAGAGGGGGTGTGAAAGACCGTCTTGTGGTGTGTATTTTCGTAATTTTTGGGTGAAATCTACACTGTCGTATTGTTATAGTTTAAAAATAATCAATACCCCCTTCCTCCCCCACCCCTGAAAAGGGTCCACCCCCCTCAAAATTTAAAATGCGTATATTTCCTGATGTAATGCACTTATTTGAGTGAAATTTTTTTTGTTAGGTTACAATTAATGCTTAGAATTTGAGAAATATTTTTTCCACTCTCCCTCACCTCCCACTCACGCCTCATCTTCCTACTCAGATAATTGAGATCACACAACTTTAGCTGTAATGCAGTTATTTTCGCGCGGTTTTCGCTATTAACCTTCAAGTTAAACCTGTAATGTAAATAAAGGAACACTTACATCATCCTTTGTACTCCTGTTTCATCCTCTCCCCTCCATTACTTCAAAATTATCTATTTTTGGTCACATTTTTAGCAGTTTTGCCTTCTTTTTTTTTGGTTGAAATTTTTCATAATATGTAGTACTTCAAATAGGGAACTAGCTTCAGATGGTTAAGTATAAAATTTATTATTCAAAAAATAGAACAAAATCATTTTAGATGCAAAAATTTAATTTTGCCGCATTTGAAATTTTTAAAATTTCAACAATTATTCATGCTTTCAAACATTTTAATTCCAGAACATAAAAGCTAATTATCCCGAGCAAAACGAGAAACGAAGGCAAAAGTTCCAGAAAATTGGTCATTTAAAAGATTGAATAGGATCAATATGTATAAAATGAGCAGGGCTCGTATATTCTTTCCCTAAAAAACCCAAAATATGCGCTTAAATATTCCATAACGATATGGGCATTGTTTTACAGGAAAAATCAATTCCTATAGGATTTTATATACCTACTTACTTTATATTGTTGTGTAATACCAAGAATTCACAAACAAAAATACAAAATAGAGCGTTTTAAAATCACGAAAAGATGATTCGAATTTCATTATTAAAGGAATAAAAAACAACTGAAATGAACAAAAAATAATAAGTGGGTATGGGTGAGCTATATTGACAGTTTTACAAATTTTGCGGGGAAAAAATTAAAAATATCCAGATACTTACTAATATGATGCAAAAATTTGAAATTGAGCGAAAAACATTCCCTAAGAACTGTTAAAAACGTAAAATAGGTATTTCTTAAATATGCTGAAATTCATGCTTTTATGGTGAAATATGCCAAAATATGCTCTAACAAATTAGGTTCATTCTACTTGAAATTTCATAAATCGTGGAGATAATTGAAAAATTCCCTATCCCCTATGCATACAAAAAGTATGCTCCAGCATAAAAATCCGAGCCCTGAAAATAAGTTAATTTTATGGACCTTGAACCGTGACATTCTTCTAGTTGAAAAACTCAAGAATTGAGAAAAGGAAAATCATGTACTTTGTCTTATTTTCGAAAATAAGTCAACTAGAGCAAAGCAAACCTAAAAGCTTTTGAAAATTTATAATTCAGAAAATTGAATACATAGCATTACTTTCAATGTAAATAATAAGTAGGTATGTAAGTTGATTCTATTGACTTTAAAATTCTTCAAATTTAATGGTTGGTAAATTTTGAAACGAAAAACGATTAGCCCAAGCGAAGCGAAGGCAAAAGCTATCAAACATTTCTAATTCTAGGATTAAAAAATCATTTTTTTAGTCTTGTTCCCTGATTTAAAAATGTCAATTTCAGAATATTGAAGAAACTTTGGCCTTAGAGCGAAATGAGGGCAGAAGCTTTCAAAAATTCATAATTCAAGAACTAAATAATAGGCCTAGGTATCTTTTTAGACGTAAAAATACAATTTTTCTGGTTTTAACATTTTAAAAATTTGAAAAATAATTTTCAAAAAATTTCAGTTTTGGAATAAAGAAATGAATGCGAGTTCAGTATACTCTACATTTCGCACACCTTTTCCTATTGTTTTCGAATTGTAAATTCCCCGAAATCTCTCAGCCTCGCCAATTGCTATCCATCCATTACGTACATGAGAATCTCATTCAACTTTCAAAAATGTGAAGGTTCGCTAAAAAATTGACAAAATGTCAAGAAAATCGACCACTTCATTAAAGATGATGTAGTTTCTCTTCAAGAATTACACATTTTCTAATAAATGACCTATACTTAGTTATAGTAGTTATCTCGTTTTTCGTTCCAAAAAATTTAACACCTGTAGGAAATTAACAAGTGAAATTTAAAAAATTTTAAAGCCAACAGAATCAACATACATAGGTACCTATTATTTACACTGAGAGAAATGCTATTCAATTTTCTGAATTATCAGTTTTCAAAAACTAATGTATTAGGTTTGCTTCGCTCCAGTCAACTTATTTTCGAAAATAAGATAAAGTACCTATACATGATTTTCCTTATCTCAATTTTTGAGAGCTCCGCTGGTGCTGATTAATTTCTCTTTCAGAAATTGAAATTTTTATAAAATGCCAGCTGCAATTAGAAGAATGTCAAAGCTCAAGGCCCATAAAATTAACTTATTTTACTCTTATTGATGCTAATCAAACTTATAAATGACCAATTTTCTGGAACTTTTGCCTTCGTTTCTCGTTTTGCTCGGGATAATTAGCTTTTATGTTCTGGAATTAAAATGTTTGAAAGCATGAATAATTGTTGAAATTTTAAAAATTTCAAATGCGGCAAAATTAAATTTTTGCATCTAAAATGATTTTGTTCTATTTTTTGAATAATAAATTTTATACTTAACCATCTGAAGCTAGTTCCCTATTTGAAGTACTACATATTATGAAAAATTTCAACCAAAAAAAAAGAAGGCAAAACTGCTAAAAATGTGACCAAAAATAGATAATTTTGAAGTAATGGAGGGGAGAGGATGAAACAGGAGTACAAAGGATGATGTAAGTGTTCCTTTATTTACATTACAGGTTTAACTTGAAGGTTAATAGCGAAAACCGCGCGAAAATAACTGCATTACAGCTAAAGTTGTGTGATCTCAATTATCTGAGTAGGAAGATGAGGCGTGAGTGGGAGGTGAGGGAGAGTGGAAAAAATATTTCTCAAATTCTAAGCATTAATTGTAACCTAACAAAAAAAATTTCACTCAAATAAGTGCATTACATCAGGAAATATACGCATTTTAAATTTTGAGGGGGGTGGACCCTTTTCAGGGGTGGGGGAGGAAGGGGGTATTGATTATTTTTAAACTATAACAATACGACAGTGTAGATTTCACCCAAAAATTACGAAAATACACACCACAAGACGGTCTTTCACACCCCCTCTAGGGGGGTGGTACCTCAGCCCATGGTCGGAGGGGTGGGAACATTTTATTTTTTCAATCAGTGGTATATGCCCTTTTCAAAAATATAATGTTCCCATAGTCCCCGAAAAGTATTTACAGTCGACTTTCGGGAGCCCCCCAGGGGGTGAGCCCACAGACTTAGGGTTGGGAACATTGCATTTTTGGAACGAGGGTGCTTGTGAATACCCATAAAATATAAAACTTTTCAGTCCCCGAGAGGTTTTAAAAAAAGTCGATTTCTAGAGCACTTTTTAGGGTATAGAATATAGACTATGATCACTGTTCACTTGTGTTATGAAATTGTTCATTTTTGTAGACTTTTTAGTGTAGGTGGTGTAAAACCAGCATTTTTTTGAGGAGAGTCAAAATGAGATTTTTAGATATAAAATGGTGATAATTTGATTCCTATTATATCAAAATTCTTCGTTTCATGCGATTATTGTATTTTACCAGAATAAAGATGTGCAAAAGAACTGTTTGAGCGATCAGGGGTGATTTTTTTTGAAAAAATTGGATCAGAAAGCAAAAAAGAGCCAGTTTTTATACATCTTATTCCACAATTTCACTCACTTAAGAAAAGCAATTGCACCCTCCATCCTCCAGGTGACACCCCCTGTCTCATTTTTCAATGTTGGTTCTATTTTGAACTGAAATGTGATTTTTAAATTACTGTTATAGCCTTATTTTAAAGCCAGCGTCTCATTTTTTTTAACAATGGACTCGTGGCAACACGTGGCACATTGCTTGAAAACAATTTTTTTTTCATTTCCGAAGTGTTTAAATAATCGATTTTCAATCAGTTCAGAATTTATAAGTGGCGGAAATTGGGGTGACGGTAATTGGAAAACTGAAATTTTGGGATGGCGGAAATTGGGTAAAAAAAACAATATTTTGAAGAAAAAAATTTTAAAATACAAAACTTCACATTTTAATGAAAACAAACAGCTCCACATGTTACACAAGACTGGAACTTCAAGTCGATACCATCCCCATTCAAAAATATTCATCAGGTAGAAAACAGCAGGCAAAATAAGTGAAAAATGTCTGAATATGTGGCGGCTATTGGCGATTTACCTTCCTTATACCTATACGTTGGTAATGATATTTTGCTGAAATTGCAATTTCGCCTATTAAAAATGGCATTGAGGGTGGGAGGGGGAAAGCTTCAGACGATAAGGAATACCAACATCCTTTGACAGATCTCAAAATACGAGGATATGACCATTTCTTCAATTTCATCCCGTGATGCTCTTTTCACGATTTCATTTTTTTGGATCAAATTCAAAACCATCTTCAGTGATTCTTTTTTTTTTAAGGAAAAAAATATATGAGTTATCTATTTGCCATTAAAATTTGGAAAATCTAAAAACTCACTGAAATCGCCGGATTAGCTCGAAGTCTAGCTCCATCAAATGATTTGGGAGGTCTAAAACAGAATAGGTGGGTGAAATCAAAACATGTGGCTTTTTGTGAATTTTTTCATACAAAATAGGCAAAATTTCAGCTTTTTGGAAAATCATCAAAAATCGAGAAATGAAATTTGGGTTGATAGTGTTTTTTGTATTATGTACTCGTACCTACTTTTTTCGCTTTTTTTTTTTTTTTTTTTTTTTTGTTCAAATTGTTCTACTGGTTGGAACGCCTTCCTTGTAATAAGGTTTGAATTTCATATTAAATTTCTCCGTTTTGAAGACATGTACTAGGGTACCTCTATAAATGACTCAAAATTGAAATTTATAAGCCCCACGCACTTGTTGATGATTCATCTGCCAATTCACGAACATGAGTTACGTTGATTATTCTGCGAATATTCAGCTTGTAAACGCTTATCTTTATTTACTCAAGTATTACTCAATGTAAAAATTTTGACATAATAGATAATTGGCATACGCTATTGCGCATGTTTCAATATCTAATCCCTATAGGTACCTAACTTAAATACGACATCTTAACAGTATCGCAAACAGTTTCGAAAATAGTAAATAATTACCATAACGTGTACCTATACCTATATTCGTATAATAGTTTCTTTTTTTGTTTAAAAATCTCTCGTTTCATATGATCAAGTATCCCGTCGTTTCTTTCGGTACAATGAATCTCGTTTATCAGCTGAGTATACTTTTTCTGTTCGTTTTACGAATCAAAGGCGATGATTTTGATTATTGCTATGCCCAAGACAAAACTCCGTACGAATTATTCTCCACGTGGACCAATTACGATGCTGTGAAAGGATGGCCAAATCGCGAAATAGGATTAGACTGTGAACCAAGATATATATGGGGACTGGTAAAATCCGGAATTAAAAGCTTCACGGATGAAGAAATTTCAAGAAGTGAAAGTCTATGGAAAATCAAATGGGATGTTGAACAAAACGACAAAGACGGACGTGAGTTTAAAAATATTTATTCTAGGTACCTATCTACTTATACCTATATTTTTAATAATGAACGCAACACGTGTACAAGAAGAAAAAATATGGAAAAATGTCTTAAAAAATTGATCTAGCTCCCCCCTCCCCTCGCCGTCATACTTTAATATTGCCACATTAAATTTCCTTTCGTATAGACCATTTTCGACGTACCTATACTGGTATGTATGTTGAAAAATATGAACATGTGGTCATCTGTGAAATATCAACTTGCACAACACTGTGCTTTCTTTCCACGATTTACCTAAAACATTTCTTCAGGAACTGAAGATCAAACGATTTCTTGCGCGTTATTTAAATTATTTACTTGTGTGTTGAAACAGGTGTTGCATTATGCTGGGAGGATTATCAAAATATACATTCGTCTCGTTCGAGATTTAGCTTGGATAGAAAAAATAACGAAGATCTTGCAAAATCAGCCTACGGTAAGCTCGGAATTTATGCTGCAAATGTGGACAATGCTTACGAAACATCAAAAACATTCAGAAATAAGGATGAATTTGAGGTAAAAATATGTAACGAATACCTATCCATAATACAAAGTACCTATCTATCTTATCTATTTCACTTTGATGAAGATGTTACCTATAATATATTACTAATAAAATTTATTCTATTACTAGTTCCAGATAAGTAAAGTTAAAGGAGCTAACGACAGCGCAATTATATTTTCCAATCAGTTATTAAAAACTAGTTTTAAAAATTTGGAAGGAAATGGCATTATAGAAAATGATCTACATACTATTGCGAGTAAGCTAATGTTTTAATTACTTACTTACCTATACCTGTGTGAATTCTGCTCAGCGTGCGCTTCTTTATGTTTAAATGATAATTTTATTTTGTTCCTATCGTAAATGCAGTCAAGAAAAGATTGTGCCAAGTGGGGAGCTAATAATAAAGAATCGGATGAATTCATTTCGTCGCCTGTTTTTCAATTATTGCGTTCAAGAATCAGTTACAGATTAGGATTCACTTATCCTATATCGACTGGTGAGTAGTGACCTTGAGTACTATATTTTTCATCAAAAATGCAAATGATTTTCTTCCCAAAGGTGGAAAATAAATTCATATTATGTAAGATTATTCTAATCAAGTAAAATAATAATTTCAGAAAACGTAACAGCCTTGTACGAATCGTGTGTGTTTTGGAACAACCTTCCAGCTATTTGGAAACCTCAATTTTGCGCAGCGTTTACACCAGATGATTTAAGAGTAAGAGATACCTATTCAGATAGGTAGTTTTTTTTACAAAGAGTTTTAAAATAATATGGGTGTTACTACACGTCTTTGTTTTTAATCCTCTAATCAAGACCTACCTACATAATTATACTAATCTCTAGAAGTACCTACATAGCATATGTAACCCAACCTATCTCTCACGTGAAAAACATTTATTGCAGATTATGGAATATTATTTAGATTTGAAACACTTTTATGAATTCGGATATGGAAATCCTTTGAGCCAGAAAATGGGCTGCCCTCTCGTCAAAGATATGATGAACAAACTCAGGTATCTACACATTACCCTTACATACGTATATTTATTTTGAAACTCCTCCCCTATTGGAATGTCTGGATCTGATCTGATCTGGTCAAGTTTAAGCAGGTCTTCTCTATCCCATGTGAATTGTGATCCGGTCTGATTTTTGAATAGATTTAATCCGATTAACACTTCGATCTCATCAAATCTAATCAGATCCGATTATTTTCCTTGGGATATTTTTAAAATTTTGAAATATGTAAAATAAAATTGAAAACAAAAAGTTAGGCATCAATAAGGATGACTTTTCCTAATTTGAAAAGAGGCCTTATGGGGAGAAAAAATTTCAAAGCAATGTTGAAAAAAATTATAGGGTAGAAAATTATTGGATGTGATATCTGGAGAGTAGGTACCTACTTGGATTCAATGAGACCTGAATATAGGTAGGCCAGATCAAAATTTTGATCGGAATGGATCTGTTCTGATCTGATTAGATCCAATAAGAGAGACCTGATTGGATCTGACCAGATCTAATCAAGTCAGAGTTTTAATGGAATTAGATCTACTCAGATCTATTCACATCTAATCGGATGCAATTATTTTCCCCTGGCTTTATTCGCAAAGAAAAGATTTGAATTTCGAGGAAACAATTTTCTGAAAAACTTCAATGGTTTACAAATGCACAACCATTTTAACCAGCAACAAAACTGAAGAAGCCAGGGAACATATTGCCCCCTGGACATCTGGAAAGTTGGAAAATTTGACGAAATTATTCATATTTTTTGATACAACATTGCAAAGTTAACATGTAACTTCTGGATAAGAAATCAAAACCCAACACCCAACTGCATGAATTGACACAATAAAATATCAAAAAATAATGAGAATTTCTCAACCATTTACAAGTGCCCAAATTTGAAAAATTGGCTACAAAAAAAAAACGATACATTTAAAACTTTTGACAACTTGAGTAAAATCTTCCAAAAAATTTGAAGAAACCACAAAATTTGGCAAGTTTTATGATTTTGACGAGTTACTTGCACAAAATTTTTCAAAAAAAAAAAAAATTTGAAAATTCACTACAAGTTTAAAAATTTTATGATGTTGCCAAAATATTGAAAAATTGTGCAAACCGTTTCGAAGGAATTTAAAAAATTGACAGAATATTCGTCAAATGTTATTACAGGAAAATTTACACGAATGAAAAAATTTTAAGAGTTTGGAAAGATTTGGTCCGTTGTAAATTTTGCTCTTATAACGTTAATATTTCAGTGCGAGTATTATTATCTTTTAGTGGTTATAATCACATTTGGAGAAACAGTCAATACCGAGGGGAGGGAGGGGTGTCAACTATTGGCGTATTTACCCTACCTAGAAAAATATCAGTTCAAAGTTTTAAAAATTTCAACGGTGCAAAATTGACTTCTCATAAAAAATACACATTAGGCATATTTTACTTCTTGAATTTTGTACATGAATTTTCGAAAACTTCTGCATATCTACCTTTGCTTTGTTAGGACCTGTTTGCTTTTATTCGTACTCAAAAATTGAAATTCCTAAAATATAACTATCATTGAAACTAGAAAAAATGAATTCATCACGTAGTCGGGGAGCCCACTTAAGGATAAATTGCACCCCCCCTCGTCGATCCTCCGGGACAACTTTTTTCTTAAAGGGGGAGTCATAAGGAACATTTCTAGCTCTTGTACTCAAAAAAAAAAAGTGGCCCTACTTACAAAATGGCGGCCATTTTGATTGACAGGTCAGTCGAAATCGCAGATTTTGCGTTCCAACATAGGACTTGCAGAAAATTTTTCAAACTGTACAAAGGTAGATCGAAAGATCAAAAATTTCAAGAGCTAAATTGCGTTTTTCGATTTTTGGTGAATTTTTAAAAATCAAGTTTAGGCCAAAAATGAGGGAAAAATCAAAATTTTACCAAATTGACCAAGAAAGCTGAAATTTGGGATACACCCTATTTTCGACATGCCAAATCGATTGGAAACTGTTTCAACCCGTTTTGAGCAGTTCTGGAGCCTCCAGCAGATTTTTGAAACTCGAGATTTCCACAACATATTCACCCAAATAGAGTTGAAAAGCTGAAATGTATTCTGCAAACTAATTTCAATACGCCTCGAAGTCAACTGCAGGGGAAATTTCAAGTCGTTTTGGAGCATCCAGCGATTTTTTAAAAATTACTGGAGCCTCTTGTAAATTTTTGAAACTTTAAATTTCCTAAAAATTTCATCAAACGGAGATAGAAAGTCAAAATTCATTCTGCAAACTAATTTTAATACGCTACGAAGTCGTCTGCTGGTGGATTTCAAGTTGTTTTGGAGCCTCCAGCCACTTTTTGAGAGGTCTTATGGTGTTTTTTGAAAAATTGAAATTTCCGAGAAGTAGCTGGAAGCTTCAAAACCATTTAAAACCACCATGTAGTCGACTTCATATCGTATTGAAATTAGTTTGCAAAGTAATAAATTTCAGCTTGCCAACTCCTTTTGGTAAAATGTTGCGGGAATTTCAAATTTCAAAAATCTACTGGAGGCTCCAGTAACTTTCAAAAAGGCGCTGAAGGCTCCAAAAGGACTTGAACCCACCTGAAGTCGTCTTCAAGAGGGTGATAAAATTGGAGCGTAGAGTAAATTTCAGCTTTCCATCTCCATTTGATGAAATTTTGTGAAAATTTAAAATTTCAAAAATCTGATGGAGGCTCCAGGAATTTTCAAAAAGTCGCCGGAGGCTCCAAAACGACTTGAAATCCCCCTGCAGAGTACTTCGTAGCGTATTGAAATTAGTTTGCAGAATACATTTCAGCTTTCCAACTCTATTTTGGTGAAATGTTGTGGGAATTACGAGTTTCAAAAATCTGCTGGAGGCTCCAGAACTGCTCAAAACGGTTTGAAACAGTTTCCAATCGATTTGGCATGTCGAAAATAGGGTGTATCCCAAATTTCAGCTTTCTTGGTCAATTTGGTAAAATTTTAATTTTTTCTCTCATTTTTGGCCTAAATTTGATTTTTAAAAATTCACCAAAAATCGAAAAACGCACTTTAGCTCTTGAAATTTTGACAGGTGATAAATTTGTGCTTGATCTTTCGATCTACCTTTGTACAGTTTGAAAATTTTTCTGCAAGTCCTATATTGGAACGCAAAATCTGCGATTTCGACTGACCTGTCAATCAAAATGGCCGCCATTTTTTAAGTAGGGCCACGTTTTTTTGAGTACAAGGGCTAGAAATGTTCCTTAGGACTCCCCCTTCAAGAAAAAAGTTGTCCCTGAGGATCGACCGGGGGGGGGGTGCAATTTATCCTTAAGTGGGCTCCCCGACTAACATGAAAAATATTGTTTTTTTACTCCTCGAAATACAAATTATCAAAATCGTTTGCTCTTGCTTCGCTCGCGTAAATTCGTTTCTCTTTTTCAAAATGAAAAAACAAACATTTAAAAAGGAAAATTAAAATTTTGAAGTCATGTGAATTCAGGGTCGTTCAATGAAAGGTCAGCAAAACTTCAGCAGATTTGGATAAAACCGAGAACCACTAAAAAAATAACGTGTTAGATGAGAAGGTGTTGCCTATCTTTAAATTTGAAGGGGCAAATTCCGTTATTTGAAACCAATAGACAAGATCCATTTTAGACTTCGGGAGTGAGCAGAGCATCGATAACTAAACAAAATGACATATTTTTTTTGACTTTTTGCCTGACTAGCAAATTGAAGGGGCTACGAATGAATTTTTTCAAAATCTAGCAATTTAAAAAAAGATAATATAATAGGTACGTCTACAAAATATGATCAAATTTTTGCTGAATTTTTCTATTTTAAAATTCTAAAAACCAAAATTGGAATTTTTTTCTTAAATTCGTCAATTTTTAGTCCATACTGGATGCCTTAAAAAACTTCGAGTTTCATTCCTCAGCTCATGAAGCAAAAAAGCTCTTGTAAAATTGGAAAGTAGGGAATTTTGGAACTTCCTCTAGGAGAAATCTCTTCGGTTCTTTCTTGATTGTAACGTTATGCATAAGTATGGTTGCCTACTAATCCACTTGAAGGAATCAGATCACTCAGATTTCATTTTGATAAGTACCCCATGATTTTTTGCCATAGGTACTGTAGTTGTAGGTAGTAATCAAAATATTTTGTACGTTTATACTCGTTCATAATACTGTTTTTTTTTTCACATTAGCAACGCTGCCAAAGGTACCTTTGGAAAAAAAGGAACGTTCTATTTCGCCGATGAAGAAAACTTTATGGGATTCATCACAAAAATGGGATTATTCCGCGATGAAAAACCACCCAAACATGATAATTACAATTTGCAAAAACAAAACCGAAAATGGAGATCTTCTCTATTGAGTCCATCTATTGCTACGACACACGTAATTCTTTTCAAGTGAGTTGAATGATAATCATTTTTTACCTACTTAAAAAAAATACCTACCTAATCATTATCTTTAGCAAGTCATCATTTTAATCCTGCGCCGTGATAAATTAAATACATACCTACTTATGATTTTTTGGATGTGTTTCAGTTGCAAAAATGTCGAAACGAGAGTAGAATTTTACATTAATGAGAAGCTAATTAAATTGGATGCTTGCAAAAGTACGTCGGGTAATAAATGCCCTCTGAATACTTTCCTAAAGGAAGTAGAGAACAATTTTAAAGGAGAATGTGAAGAAGGTTACTGCGGTAGTTTCCCAAAATCTGCGAGCAGTATGACGAGTTGTAGTTTAGCTGTTGTGATTTCGTGCTACCTTTTCAGTAAATTGCGACTTGTTTAAAAACTAGGCTGTAATATTTGTTTTTTTCTTTTTTTATATTTTTATGTATTAATTATTTGTTTGTAATTTTTCGTATAAAAATAAAACTTCCTGCATTTTATATGTAATGTTACCAGTTTTTGAATAAAATAGCAAAAAGTATACCTATTTAATCAACTGATGTGGGTTCTTAATTGGCGATAATTAATCAGGCGCCCAGCCTGAGATACCTATAAGTGCTTATGCTCTATTCGAATTCAAAATGAAAACGTACACGTGTTTACGACAACTCTGTAAATTTATGGAATGAGCAAACAGTGTGTTAAGTATACCGAGAAATATTGCCCAATAAAATAATATCTCTTTTATTAGCTCGAGTACTTACCATTGGAAATAAGAAATGTATACTAGGTACATGAGAGATAAGCGTTCGTTATTAATTACACATCTTCAAATTTTTAAACAATAACTAGGTAGATATTTAATCCTATCTAAATGTTATAACAGTAGGAATAATGTGTATAAAATGAGTTAGTTGTGTGTTTACCTATCTTTATTACAGTTTACGTAACCTTGCTTAATTCGAAAGAATGAAAATATTGTTTGAATTGGGCGTACTTTTGTTTTTCATTTTACGTGTTAATGGCGATGAAACCGATTATTGTTACGAAAAGGATGAAAATCCTTACAGAAACTTTTCTACATGGACAGCCTTTAATGATGTGAGGGCATGGTGGTATAAAAACGAATTAGGTTAGTAGGTATAAATTAAGTCTAGAAATAATTATATAGTCTATGGCAAGTTTTAATAAAATAGGTACCTAATATATAATTTTAAATCACTGTAGAATCTGGATGCAAACCAATTTATGTATGGAGTTTGCTGAAACATGGAGTGAGAAGTTTCACAAGTGAAGAAATTAAAAGAAGTAACGATCTATGGAGAATTGTTTGGGATATCAAAAAAAATTACGAAGAAAAACGTATGTTGAGCAATTGAATTCTTCATTCATGATTTTTTTTTTAACACCTACCTATGAATCTTTCCTCCTTTGACAAGACAAGGTGTTTAATAGCTTTTAAGAAAAAACAAATTATTTTGTTTTAAAGGCAGCACATTGTGTTGGGATGATTACGATAAAATACGTTCATCTTTTTGGAAAAAGGCTTTCGATAAAATCGAAAGTGAAAAGTTGGTGGAAAGAGCATACTTTGATCATCAATTTCATGCTTCTCATATGAAAGGTTTCATCGACTCCGCTCATATAATACTCACCAAGGATTATTTTGATGTAAGTATTCCTATTTAATTTTTTATTAGCAGACTTGGAAACTTTTTAGCCACCGTATAAGATGTGCTAAAAGTACAGTTTAGAATCGTTCAAGTTCAACGTGTAGTTAATCGAAGAATCTAACAATAGTTTCAGATCAGTAAATCTAAAGGAGCAAATGACACTGCAATTAAATTTTCTAACGAGTTATTAAATACTTACCAAGTCAAAGATTTGAAGGAAAATGGAATCGTTGTGAATGATACGTTGTTACGGGTGCTTACTTTTACCTATACCTACCTTATTCAAAAATTATTTTTTCCGTACCTATTTGTTTGGTGATCCTTATTGAAAGCATAAACAATTTACCTATAGACGAGAAGCAATTGTTCCAAATGGACTGCCAACAATACAGAAGCCGATGCCTTTATTCAATCATCTGTTTTTCAGTTCGTGCGTCTAAAAGTGAGCACCAGATTAGGATTTACTTCTCCACTCTCCGTTGGTAAGTTGATACTACCATATGCACTTACTACATGAGTACAACTTTGCAGAAATTTTCACAAGACGTGAATCAAATATAGAACTACGCCTATGGAAATTTATATTGATCCACTTCTAAGCATAACAATAATATTATTACAGAAAATATCACAGCAATTTACGAATCATGTGCGTTATGGAGAAATCTTATACTATTCACGAAGGCTCGACCGCTTTGTGCAGCTTTTACACCAGATGATTTGAAAGTAGGTACCTACCTAATTTAATATAGTACTTACTCTACTTAATTTTAAAGTTATGCCAACAGTAGGTAAAAATGAGATTTTTATTAGATTGAGAAGTCAAGATTTTCCAAATGTTACAAATATTTTTGTTATACCTACATATTCTATTCTATGACAGGTTATGGAATACTATCTAGACTTAAAACACTATTACGAGTTCGGATATGGTAATTCTCTGAGCAAGAAGATAGGATGCTCATTAGTTAAAGATATGTTGAATAAACTGCGGTAGGTATACTTGCCTTCCTATACAGGGTGTCTGGGAAGTGGCGGTACAACCTTCAGATTTGTACATATATTCCAAACCGGATGCGAGTAAAAAAACGTAAGATAAACAAGTTGCCTATTTTGAAAATTAAATGGGTAAAATGACTAAGTAATAAAAAAAAAATAAAAAAAAAAAACAAACAAACAAACAGATGAAATGAAAATTTTGATAATGGGAACTGGCAGTAAGTACATACTGTTTGAAAACTGAGCAAATTTTGTCCTCACAAATTTTTGCCCA
Organism: Planococcus citri; assembly: GCF_950023065.1. Taxonomy (NCBI): domain Eukaryota; kingdom Metazoa; phylum Arthropoda; class Insecta; order Hemiptera; family Pseudococcidae; genus Planococcus; species Planococcus citri. The sequence goes on along the minus strand of NC_088678.1, from coordinate 21,750,255 downwards.
ACTTGAAAATTGATGGGGCTACAACCATATTTCTGATAAAAAAAATCAGGGGAAAAAATCAATAGCAAAAATTGATTGTACATTGAAAATTAATCAAATCCTGTAGGTACTCGTCAATTTTTGGCCCAGGTCAAAATTTGAAGAAACTAATAGTAATTTCAAAAAAGTTGAGCAACCCTTGGAATTTCTCATACTTTGAATGTCGCGTAGCTCCTCCAATTTTGACCTGGGCCAAATATTGAAGAGTACAAGATTTGATTAATTTTCAACGTACAATCCATTTCCACTATTGACTTTTTCCCCTGAATTTTTTTTCATTAGAGATATGTTTGCAACCCTGTTATATCCGCATATGCCTAACCTGCCTATGTAGTATTATTTGGTATTACTCCGTATAGTAACACTGCGTTGTCCTACTCAGAGCTACACCCCAGACGTAGCTACAAGCGTGTGGAGCAGTGTAGTTCTCTGTTCTCTGGCCAAGGCAATGGACTATTGGGTCTAATTACATTGCTTCATTGCACACACATCTAAATTACCAGTTCAACATGTGCTTGCTACTGTGAATCTCAGATAATCTATGCTTATTTCGGTTAATGTATGCTTAAAGTGTTAATTTGTTCTTATTTATCGTCTATTGTGAGTTGTGACATAATTTGTGATTTATGTAAATGTGCGTATTTTATCCACACCTTGTGGTTTATTCTTATAACGCTGTCCTGCTGAGCTAGCCAGATAAGTTATTCTCTTAGGAGTATTTCTTAGTTCTCCCCTTTGAAGCAGTGATTTAATCTCTCATGGTAACAGGCACAAAGTAAGAATATTCTCACAACCCGATTGGCAAGAGCTGTTGAAAATCTGACAATCATTTCTTTGGTCATAACCTCATAGTCAGTCACATTTTTCAGTTGTGACTACCAAAAAAAATCAACCAAATATGGCTAATTCCCCATACAACAATGACCATGCTAATTTCGATGTGAATGTCGACCCATCCACATCCGTCACTTTTGGATGCCACATGTCGATGTGAATTTTGATCCTGTGTCGAGCTAATTGTCAATGTAATTGTCGACTGATGTTGATCTACATTCGTGTCAACAATTGGCTCCACATAGGGTCGAAATTCACATCAACATGTGGCATCCAAAAGTGACGGATGTGGATGGATCGACATTCACATCGAAATTTATGTCGACCTCCTGCTTCGTTAAATTATAGAATACGAGTTTAAAATTTTTTAATTTTTTTCCCCAAAAATTATTTCCTCTGATGTGGCTATTGCTAGTGCTGAAAACAGCATCGATGCAAAGTCCACTTCCAAAGAAGTACAGACGAAAAGTCTGTATAATCAAGAAGTTCAACAGAAATCCCTTATATCAAAGATGGTGCAATACTTTATCTGCGAATACTAAACTAATCCATTTTCATGTTGACATGTCGATGTTAATGTTGATGTGAAATTCGACATCAACAAATACATCCACAATATCAACATCATATCATCTACATCTCCAAACTGCGGAAAAGTGAATAATTTCATCAATTCCCTAAAAAATTTGTATTCCACATTGAACAAGATCATATTTTTGAATGTTTACTAAAATTTTAAACACTGAAACAGAAATTTTAATTCTGAAAAATTGGTCGACACAGTTGTAGATGTAAATTTTGAGCATCGAATTTTACATCTACATGTTGATGTCAAGATGGCATGTCGAGGTATCAGAAATAATGAGAAAATTTCGAAAATTTTCATTTACCTGGCTTTTGTATGGACAGAAGATTCCTACTAAATAATTAATTGATCACTTTTCCATCATATGTTGGAAAAAAACGTAGTCGATGTAAATGTCGACGTCTACAATTGTTGTGAGGGTCCATTTTTGGACCAGTCAGATCACCAGTCATACCCATACCACCAGTCATTTTTTTCTTTTCTGACAACCATTTGGAGAAAAACGTGTAAAAGAGGTTAATTAATTATTCAAATGAATTTTTAACAAGCTGTGGACTTACATAAATGATAAATCAGTAGTTTTAGATAAAATATCCGCTATTCTGATCTCAATAATTTGTATACTTCCCTAATTAATTACAGTAGTCATATCCTCAGTCAGAACCCCAGTCACATTAGTTCCGTTTCGTCGTCAGATTTATTCTGATAGTCATATCCCAAAATCTGACAACCTCAATTGCCAATTGGGAACTAGTGTTGGGCAAATTCCCATGCCGCATATTCTTTTCAAAAAATTAGAACAATATTACTTAGTTTAGAGATGATAGAAAACATTTCAGGAAAAGGTTTTGGTAACTTTCAAATTATTAAGAAAAATTGGAAATTTATAAAGAAAAGTAGTTGTGAAACTTGTAAATTGTGGGAAACTCGGGCCTTCAAACCCGTACCAGTACCCGTACCTGAATACCCAAACGAAAATCCAACAATTTCTATACCCAAACCCGTAAGGTTACCCATACCCAAAAAATTAAATGAGGAATACCCGAACCTGTACCCGTACCCGATAGAGACTATTTTGAACCCAAATACCCAAAAATACCCAATAGATCGGGTACAGTTCGGGTATTTTATACCCATACCTGTCCCCGAACCTTTAAAATTTGCATACCCATACCCAATACCCATACCCGATTCTCTGAGAAATCTGACCCCTACCCAATACCCATACCCAAAAACGTTCAGGTATGAAACCCTGGGGAAAATTGTAAAAAGAAACTTCATTTTTTGAAAAAAGTCATGATTTTTATTTTTTTGAGAGAATATTCTCCTAGTATTTGAGAATATTCTCAGATTATGCGGGAATATTCTCAGATTATGTGCATTGAGAATATTCTTAGGCCAACACTACTCACAATCCCTTCAATTTTCAAGTTGGGCAAACATTTTTAAGTACATACAAAATTTACTCAGTTTTCAAAGTACTGCCAGTTCCCACTATCAAAATTTTCATTTTATCTCTATTTTTTTAAAAATTACATTACACGTATTATTAAAGTCATTTTGCCCCTTCAATTTTCACAATAGGCAACTTGTTTCTCTTAAGTTAGATATTTAAAACTCATACCAGGTTATATCCAAATCTGAAGTTTGTACCACAACTCCCCGGACACCCTGTACAATATCCAATTCATGAAACATCTGAATGAGATGTTTCAATTCTAAAAATACATATGAATGATATCTATTTTAAAGGTATCATGGCGAACTTCCTGCTGGAGATTCAGTTAATAAACAGAAAAAAGGAACATTCTATTTTGCTGACGATGAAAACCTAATGGGTATGATTACAAAAATGGGCCTATACCATGATGATGTGCCTCTGAAACATGATAATTATCAATTCCAAAAAAGAAATAGAAAATGGAGGTCTTCTTCGTTGAGTCCTTTCACTGCAACTTTACATGTAGTTCTATTCAAGTTGGTGGCATTATTTTATTTTTCCTTCAAAAAAACGTATAATTATACGTACGAGTAGGGCAGATATCTGTATACCTACGATACCTATAATATGAAATATTGCTCAAATTTTTTCTGTTTCAGCTGTAACAATAACGAAAAAACGATCGAATTTTTCCTCAATCGCAACAATATCAAATACGGTGCGTGCAAAGATATCGCTAGCAACAGATGCCCACTGAAAACTTTCTTGGCAGAAGTGCAAAAAAATATTGAAGAGAAGGATTGCGATGAAGACTTCTGTAAAGCTTCTGGGAACAGTACGATTAGTTATAGTTTCATCGTCATGATAGGATGTTTCTTAGTCAGTCGATTGTGAAATTTGAAATACCTATCTAGGTATGTTGAATAAATAGATTTATTGTATTTTCATTAACAATTTTTTGGGGTAAAAATACATCATTTTGATTCGAATAGTATGTATATTACAATCATTAAAACGTTCAGCTATGTGCTCTATTCCAATTCAGCACACACAAAAATATACCTACCTACATCCACTGCGGATCGGAAGCGGATTAATATTTTGGCAAGCAAATAATTAAATGAAGATTCCATCTCCAAAATACGTTAGCAGGATTGATTAAAATGTCATTCCTGTTGTCAAACACACCATACGCCATTTCACAAATAAACCGGTGTCTATTTTCTTACAAAATTGCATTTTGCATCGCCTCCTACCACAATACGCTTTTAATTTGGCTGAGTTTCTTCATCCGATGCTTCTTCTTCTGCTTCTTCTTCTACTTCTTTCTTTCTTTCCGGTGCCGCTGGCGGTGTTTCAGAAGTAAACTGAGGAAAAATTTTGCAAACAAACAGATTGTTACCTATTTAAAATGATGATTAGTAGGTATAATATTTTTCAACACAACGTCGTCGTATTGCCAGGTTTTTGAAAAAAGATATAATCGTGAGTTCTTTCGGAGGGCTCTCACAGACCTGCAGATTTTTCAAAATAGTGCCTTGATGGGATCTGATTGGATCTAGGTATATGTAGCTTACCTGATCAGATTCGATCTTTTACCGCCGAGAGCTTTCATTTTATGTACTCATCACAAAGAGATGCAACCTTCCCAAATTTCGATTCCTAATATCAAATTCTCTATAGATTTCATTTGAAAGTGAACGAACAGATTGGCTCCGACTTCAATAGGTTTTCGAAATATCACGACTGTCTATGCCCCCTCCCCCCCCCTATGAAAATTTCCCAGCAGAAAATGATTGGATCTCAAAAGTGATTCATACAATAATTGAAACACTCGATAGGTACTTCTACCTATATAATATATCCAACATCGACTTACTTTTTCGACCACAAACATCGCTACTGCGAAAATGAACGACAAGATTAAACACAAGATGACAATCCACAACCAAAATAACGAACCCTTTTGGGAATCTGGCCCTGGCACTGGCCCTTTCGCAGCTTCAGTTTTATTTTCCAGTGCTTCCAGATTGGTCATACATCTGGTTCGATTTTTTTTCGCCTCTTCTAGAGTATAATTCGTACAATCCATTTCTTAAAAAACAAAAACCAAAATTCTCGTTTTACCTACTTCAAGTGCTTACGTGCATATCTATCATTTATCATCAAATAGGTAGGTATACTTCTTTCTGCAGTGCATCGAAACGGCGGAGAAAATTCCAAAGTGAAATTATTCTCTTTCAAGTACTGTTTCCATTTATTGTAATTTTCGCATTCGCAGTAATTCTCCGCGAGGGTCAAAAGTTCAGTATCGAATCTAAATGACGTCAAGTTGCAATAAAAAGCTATGTCGTGAAGTTTCAAAATATATTCGGAGTCTTCTGTATTTAAGGATTGAACTGTCGGATAAGTCAACTGTGGTAAGCCTAAGGCGTACACCGAACGATCATTAATCCTCAACGATTCCAGTTTTTTCGGTTTCGTCCAGTCGAAATAAGTATGAGAACAGGCTATCAAAATGAGATACTCGACATTTGGCGGCAATACCCATCTCCACGATAGATCGGTCATCCCAAAATCACACTGTTGTATTTCAAACGTCTTTACCGTTGGTACGTTGAAAAACTGCGTTCTTAATTCTTTTAAATCGAGAAGTTTCTGTGTAAATCTCATATAACTTTTGATTGTTATTTCAGTTAGATTGGGAAAACGTTTGAAAGTGTCGAGATTTATCATCAGCCATGGTCGGAAATAATTACTTTCGTCGCTGCTCAACTCGAGCACCTACATCAAAAAAATCAAGTCAATCGAATTTCAAGCTTGAAAAGTTACTTAGATATACATATATGTATGAAGGTATATTTCTAGTTCATTTTGAAATCGTTACCGTGATATTTGAACTTATGGTATCTTCCGGAATAACGAGATTCTCAAATTTGATTTCCCCTGTGATCTGGCAAAGAACCTTATTTTCAGTTTCATAAGAGCATTTACCATATTCAATCGATTCTGTGGTCTGCCTTTTTTTGTTGAAAGTTGACGCTGCGACGATTTTCACTTGAAAACAAACAATAATACGATGTTAATTTTTAAGAAGTAGATAGAAGGGACTTAGATATGGAAAGAAAAGGAAAAAAATTTAATAAATATAAGTATAGATAGGTACATAATATAAGTTCAAGTACCCATTGAAAATAGTAAAAAATACATAATTTTTTTCATTTCTTATCACATGGTGTAGGAGAAAGCACAAAATATTATGTACGATGATAACAAGCAAAAAATTTGATAATATTAATAGCCAACTATAAATTGGTCGACGAGTAGGTATATTTGAAGTTGGCGAAACAAATATTTCAAGAGTAAAATTCTGTGGGAACTTGAGCTTTTTAAAAATCTGCTGGAAACTCCAAAACAGCTGAGAACGGGAGGGGTGGTTCTTTTAAAAAAATTCTTTTGTTTGTTCAAAAGTTGAAAAAAATCAGAAAAATGAAAGGACATAAGAATATAACTGAGGGGTTGAATGGAAAAAGGGACTTAGTCATTTTTTTTACTTTTTGATTTTTACATGTTCTACGAGTAATATAGACTTGACATTTTTTTCTACAAGGAAATATTTTCCAATTCTGTTTTTTTCATGGAAGAACACTTCAATTCAATATCACTGAATGTGGTGAAAATAATAATATTCAAAATTATGAAAATAAAAATAAAAACAAAAAAATGACTAAGGCCCCCCTTTCCATGGAACCCCTCAATTTTTTTCAATATCCGATTTTTTGAGAGAATTACTCTAAATATTAGGTAAACACTTTTTTCAAGAATGAAACCTCCCTTCCCTTGGTAACCTATCCAACGTTGGTTCCGCTGTTCGAACTGTTTCGAAGCACGTCAGAGTGAAAAAATATTAAAAACACAAAATGAAGAAAAGAAAGATATAATTTCTGAAATTCGGAGAATATTTTGGAATACAGCGATGCCAATTTTTGAATCATTATTGTCAATTTTAGAAAAACAAGAAAAATGCTTACATTGCTTACAAGGAAATTAACCTCACTCGCGCAAAAATTTTTGACTGGATAAACTTATGGATCATTCAAAAATATTACTAACCAAAATTTCAGACGTTGAAGTACATTTTTGGTGAAATTTTAAAAAATAAAGTTTGAGCCAAAAGTGTGAAAAAATCGAACATTTTAACAAATGGACCCAAAAAGTTGAAATTTGGGGAAGGTGCCTTATTTTCGACCGACGCGCCAAATCGATCAGGAATGGTTTCAAATCGTTTTGAACAGTTTCTGAGTCTCCAGCAGATTTTTAAATCTTGAAATTTTCGCAAAATTTCATCAAATGAATTCAAAATAATGAAAATTATTTAAATTGGGTAGTACCTATATTTTTAATTTAAACCTATTTTTTTGTACCTACCTAATTATTAAGTATTTCGATTTTAAGATTAAAACTAATTGAATATCCATATGAACAAATTAATTATATTCTTATTGATCCAATATTTATTTATTTTTAGTGTGCGCAGCACACTATTACTTTCGTTCTGAAAGTTGAAAAATTTTTTGGCTCGAATGTTCTCTTAGAGGAAATGAGGAATGGACTGATTTTTTGAAACTTTCATACGTAGGTGAGGCTTAACTTGAGGCAGGGAATGTCGTAATTATAAATGTAATTACTCAAGTAGCTTCTTGAGAATTGCAATTATGTAATTATGAAAATTTGTACTTACTTACTTAAAAAACAATAAAAAAAGAGGAAAAGGGCCATCAAAACAGATGCTGACATCACGTTTATTGATTTATGGCCTTTAGAAAATAAATTTTGAATTCTAAAAATTGAACAATGGGATTCTTATCTAGGGTGTTGTCAATAAAAGATTTTTTAAAATTGAAAAACGTGACCCCTGTGGTGTTACACTTATAAAATAGGTACTTCACTTGAAATTTGAAAATTTCTTATCTGCGGTGTTATGTTTCCCATTGTTCAATTTCAAAATTTTCAAATTTAGGTACATATTTTCTGAATGTTAGGTATAAATAAATCAAAGTAATTTGTCGCCTGGGAAAGATGGTGTTATTGTGTTCTCTCATTGCCCCTTTTATAAATGTAATACTGCAGGGAATTTCAAAAATTGAAAAACACGACCCCTGTGGTGTTATATTTATAAAAGATGCGGATCAGAAAACACAACTGGCCATAGAAACCTTTTACATAAAATTTGAAAATTTGTTATGTGACCCCTGTGGTGTTACATTTATTAAAAAGGTAGATCTGCAAACAGTCAAGCACAATGGGCAATAGAAACTGCTTTTTAGAAATGAAATTTCTAAATTTATTTTCTAAAGATTAAAATCTTGCCCCTTTTATAAATTGATTTTAAATGACCCTTTGTATTTGCTTATCCGTCTCACTTATACATACTTACCTAAATGTAACACCACAGGGGTTATAAAATTTTCTCCGTTGTTCAATTTTGAGAAATGTTTTTAGAACTCCTGCAGCCGCAGGTGTTTCATTTACACAAGTTCAGTACCTAGACAATGAAAGCAGGTGGTTAGTGGTTACCCTTTCTGAATCAAATCCCACCAGTCATTTGCAATTTTGCTGTGCTCCCAAGAGGTTCTATCAGTAAGGGTAAGGTAGCCCAATATGAACCACATTTCGTTACCTTAATGCCAAATCCGAGTATGTCCATCCAAAAAAACATCGTCGTTTTGCGTCACTGAGAAAGTGATAAGACTCTGGGAAGCCCTGAATTGAAAAATTTGCATCTGAGTACAGATAAAATGCACCACCGAAGATGCACGAAGCTGACCGATGTTCAATCAGAACTCAAAGAACCCTTCCGAGCATATCCGAACCTTATCAGTGATGCGTAAAATCGTACTTTTTTTGTATGGACATACTCGGATTTGGCATTAAGGTAACGATTTTTGTTTTTGAATGCCGTGGCCGATGTAATTTCAAAAATTCGAGAATGGGGTCATTTCATTATTTTCAGCCGGAAATACCAAATTTTTCATAATAAATAGACTAAATCCTCATAATGCACATGCATAATCTTTAAATTATCTACCTACTTACCTGGTTTCAATTTTTCTACAGATTCCTTCGTAAAAGTAATTTTCTTACGGAGGAAGGAAAAGAGCGAAGGAATCTATATAGTCGGGGAGCCCACTTAAGGATAAATTGCACCCCCCCCCGTCGATCCTCTGGGGCAACTTTTTTCTTAGAGGGGGAGTCCTAAGAAACATTTCTAGCCCTTGTACTCAAAAAAAAGTGGCCCTACTTACAAAATGGCGGCCATTTTGCGTTCCAACCAGGGATGGAAGAACAAGAAATTTTGTTCTTCGTTCTTTGTTCTTTTGTTCCTGAAATGAATTTCACATTTTTGTTCTTTTGTTTGTTCTCAAACCTCATTCAAAAACTTTGTTCGTTCGTTCGTTCTTTCGTTCTTTCGTTTTTTAATTTTTTGGTTCTCCGTTCCCAGTGTTCTTGTTCTTTTGATCTTCATGTTATTTCCTGCATGTGGGCCAAATTATTGCACCTTTTTTTCAAGTTTTGACTCAAAATATCCCAAAATGATTGAAAAAAGTATAAAAAACCAATTTTTTTGTATGTTGGTCAAATTTTGGCCTTTTTTTCTCAAGTTTTGACCCAAAATATCCCAAAATGAGCAAAAAAAAAATAAAAAACTAAAAAAACAATGAAAACATAGTGAAAAGAAGAAGAACGGGAACAAGGTAAAAAATCAGAAGAACGGTTCTTGTTCTTCTGTTCTTCAAAGGCAAATAAAAGTTTTCGTTCTTTGTTCCCAATGGTCTTTACTGGGATTTTTCCAAGTGTTCGTTCGTTTGTTTGTTTGTTCTTTCAAAAATTGGATGTTCTTTTGTTCTTTCGTTCTTCGTTCCTGTTCGTTCTTCCATCCCTGGTTCCAACATAGGACTTGCACAAAATTTTTCAAATTGTACAAAGGTAGGTCGAAAGATCAAGCAAAAATTTATCACCTGTCAACATTTCAAGTGCTAAAGTGCGTTTTTCGATTTTTGGTGAATTTTTGAAAATCAAATTTAGGCCAAAAATGAGGGAAAAATCAAAATTTTACCAAATTGACCAAGAAAGCTGAAATTTGGGATACACCCTATTTTCGACATGCCAAATCGATTGGAAACAGTTTCAAACCGTTTTGAGCAGTTCTGGAGCCGCCAGCAGATTTTTGAAACTCGAAATTCCCACAAAATTTCACCAAAATGGAGTTGGATAGCCGAAATTTACTCTGCAAACTAATTTCAATACGCTACGAAGTACTGCAGGGGAATTTCAAGTCGTTTTGGAGCCTCCGGCCACTTTTTGATAATTCCTGGAGCCTCCATCAGATTTTTGAAACTTCAAATTTTCACAAAATTTCATCAAATGGCGATGGGAAGCTGAAATTTACTCTAAACTCCAATTTGAAGATCCTCTGAAGACAACTTCAAGTGAGTTCAAATCATTTTGGAGTCTCCAGCGACTTTTTGAAAATTACTGGAGCCGCCTTGAAACCTAAATTCCCGCAACATATTACCAAATGGTGTTATTGGCATGCTGAAATTTACTTCGCAAACTAATTTCAATACGATATGAAGTCGACTACATGGTGGTTTCAAATGGTTTTACCTAAATGATTTTGAAGCTTCCAACTACTTTTTGGAAATTTCAGTTTTCCAAAAAACACCACATGACCTCTCGAAAAGTCGCTGGAGGCTCCAAAACGACTTGAAATCCACCAGCAGACGACTTCGTAGCGTATTGAAATTAGTTTGCAGAATGAATTTTGACTTTCCATCTCCGTTTGATGAAATTTTTAGGAAATTTAAAGTTTCAAAAATCTCCTGGAGGTTCCAGTAATTTTCAAAAAATTGATGGATGCTCCAAAACGACTTGAAATTCCCCTGCAGTTGCTTCGTAGCGTATTGAAATTAGTTTGCAGAGTAAATTTCGGCTATCCAACTCCATTTTGGTGAAATTTTATGGGAATTGCGAGTTTCAAAAATCTGCTGGAGGCTCCAGAACTGCTCAAAACGGTTTGAAACAGTTTCCAATTGATTTGGCATGTCGAAAATAGGGTGTATCCCAAATTTCAGCTTTCTTGGTCAATTTGGTGAAATTTTGATTTTTCCCTCATTTTTGGCCTAAATTTCATTTTCAAAAATTCACAAAAAATCGAAAAACGCACTTTAGCACTTGAAATGTTGACAGGTGATACATTTTTGCTTGATCTTTCGACCTACCTTTGTACAGTTTGAAAAATTTTCTGCAAGTCCTATAGGGGAAAGTCTCCCAATAGTGCGCACTTAGTACCAAAATCGCTGTTATTCCGCCGCAAAGTTACCTAGGATCGTGATTTTTTGATATGTTGTAGCTGTATCATTCAGCTACATAATTCCAGAGTTTCAAAATTTTTCATTGATAACTGACTGAGAAATCCTACCTTGAGTAAAAAATGTCAAATGCGCACTATTAGGAGCCATGGGCTCCTTCAAAGTACGCAGTAGGGTTCCTAATAGTGCGCGATGTGTAAATTTACTTCAAAAAAATTAATTCTTGACAAAAATCGCAATAATACGTTTCATTATCACGAGAACACTGAGAACAGATATAAAAAACATGAGTACTTGACGAAAATTGCGAAAATATGTTTTACTATGAGTAGGGGTTATGTGTGAGCTTATTTCTGCATAGAAAGCCCATTGTTCAAGTATTCTTTCACTCTTAGGAATGTTTCTTCACTGAAAACTAACACCCTTTTGCCTTTTACAGGTATTTAACACTCCATTCTATCAAAACAAAAGTCAGGTAGTGAAAAACACAAGCGTGTTTACAGATTTTCTAGGATGCGCACTATTGGGAATCCATGGTTCAAAAATATCCTCTATTTCTTTAAAAATTATTTTCAAGAAAACGAAAGGATGAATTTTCAAACTTTTACAACAATATTAAAGAGGATAAAATTCCCTACAAAATGATATAATATAAGTTATCTCATAAATTTTTGCAATTCAACGAGAGCAATACAAATTGTTAACTTTTCACAAAAAAAAATTACATCAGAGATTGAAAATTCACATTTTTTAACTTTGCACGAGTAAAATTTAGCCAAATGGCTTGTATGATACATCAAAATAATCGTCACGACACGCTCTTTCAAATGAGCTACCTCGCGAATTTTTCAGTGGTACCAATCGCGAGATATGGCGCTGCGCACTATTAGGAGACTGCGCACTTTTAGGGGACTTTCCCCTATTGGAACGCAAAATCTGCGATTTCGACTGACCTGTCAATCAAAATGGCCGCCATTTTGTAAGTAGGGCCACTTTTTTTTTGAGTACAAGGGCTAGAAATGTTCCTTAGGACTCCCCCTTTAAGAAAAACGATTCCCAGAGGATCGACCGGGGGGGGGGGGTGCAATTTATCCTTAAGTGGGCTCCCCGACTAATAATGTTGACTATAAAAAAAGCTTCAAATCTTATTGAAAACTCTTTGAAAATATTCATTTATTGCGAAAAAATAAAATTTCATCTTGAAAATGCAGGGCTAAGTAATACATAGGTACTTACATACCTACACTTATGTAAAAATTCTCGAATAATAATGGTTCGATCAATACAATTATTAAATCGTTTGGCTCTGTGCTCCATTCCAATTCAGCACATACATACAAAAATACATCTACCTAATCCATTCGTCACTGGCTCGGAAACAGATTAATACGAGTATTTTTTCAAGCAAATAATCAAATGAAGATTCCATCTCCAAAATACGTTAGAAGGAGTGATTAAAGTGCCATTCCAGTCATCAAACACACCATAGCAACATTTCACAAATAAACAGGTGTCTATTTTCTCACAAAATTGCATTTTGCATCGCCTACTGGCAGAAAATCAACTTCACTGAACCACTACGCTTTTAATTTGGCTGAGTTTCTTCATCCGATGTTTCTTCTTCAGCTTCTTCTTCTGCTTCTTCTTCAACTTCTTTCTTTATTTCCGCTGCTGACGGTGTTTTAGAAGTACTCGTATACTGCGGGAAAATTTTGTAAACAAACAAATTGTTACCTTTTTAAAATGATGATTAGTAAGATATGATCGTGATTCGCGAGTAGGTAGGTACTGAGTTTTCTCAGGGGGGTTCTTTCAGATCTCCAGATTTTTTAAAATAGTAGCCTGATGAGCTCTGATTGGATCTATAGGTACCTACCTAAATCTAATATTTGATCCAGGGAATGTCCAGATCTAATTCAATCATTTTCCCCAGAGAGCTTTCAATTTAAATACACTCGTCATAAAGAGATGCGACCATCCCGGATGTCGATTACTAATTTCAAATTTTATAATATTCATTTCATTTGAAAGTGCACAAACAAATTTGCTCCAAATTCTTCAGGTTTTCAAATACTTATTACAACTGCACTCCTCACCCTATATGAAAATTTCCCAGCTGAAAACGATTGGATCTCAAAGGCGTTTCACAATAATTATTGAAACACTCGGTACTTCTACCAACTCGTATCCAACATTAACTTACTTTTTCGGCCACAAACATCAGTACTGCGAAAATGAACGACAACACCAAACACAAGGCGACAATCCATAACCAAAAAAACAAACTCTTTTGGGAATCTGGCCCTTCGGCTTTCGCAGCTAGTGCTTCCAGATTGTTCATACATCGGGTTCGATTTTTTTTCGCCTCTTCTAGAGTATAATTCGTACAATCCATTTCTTAAAAAACAAAAATCAAAATTCTCGGTTTACCTACTTCAAGTGCACACGTTCCCCTGCTTATCATCAAATACTCGTAGATGTACTTGCTTTGTTCAAAGCATTGAAACGGTGTAGCAAATTCCAAAGTGAAATTATTCTCTTTCAAGTACTGTTTCCATTTATTGTAATTTTCGCATTCGCAGTATTTATCCGCGACGGTCAAGCATTTAGTATCGAATGAAAATTTCGTCAAGTTGCAATAAAAAGCTATGTCGTGAAGTTCCAAAATAGCGTAAGAGGTCGTTGTATCTAAAATTTGAACTGTCGGATAAGTTAACCGTGGTAAGCCGAGGTCCAACGAAGGGTCCCTAATTGTCAACGATTTCAGTTTTTTCGGCTTCGTCCAGTCGAAATGAGCATGCGAACAGACTACCAAAACAAGATTATCGACATTTGGCGGCAATACCCATCTCCACGATGTATTATCAGGCATTCCAAAATTACACCAATATATTTCAAACTTCGTTACTGTTGGTACGTTGAAAAATTGCGTTCTTAATTCTTCTTTTAAATCGATAAGTTTTTGCGTGAATTTCATATGACCATTGATTGCTATTCGAGTTAGATTGGGAAAACGTTTGAAAGTGTCGAGATTCATCATCAGCCATGGTTGGAGATAATTATTTGGGGAGATCGTTAACTCGAACTCCTAAAAGCATTAAATTTGATTTCAGGCTTCTATAATGATCAATGAAAAGTTATCTTGTATACCTAGGTATTTAGTTCACTTTGAAATCGTTACCGTGATATCTGAAGTTATATTTTCCGGAATAACGGGATTCTCAATTAATGTAACATCTTCTGTGATCTGGCAAAGAACCTTTTTATTTTCATGAAAGCAATAATTACCATATTCATTCGATTCTGTTGTCTGCCTTTTTTTGTTAAAAGTTGATGCTGCGACAGTTTTCACTTGAAAACAAACAATAATACGATGTTAATTTTTTAAAAGTAGGTACGACGGTATGGAAAGAACAGGGAAAAAATTTAATATAGGTATAAGTTCATAATATAAGTTCAAGTACCCATTGAAAATAATAGAAAATACATAATTTTTTTCATTTCTTATCACATGGTGCAGGAGAAAGCTATAAAGCACAAAATATTTTGTATGGTGATAACAAGCAAAAAATTTGATAATAGGTACATATTATTGGCCAACTATAAATTGATTGAAGAGTGGTTCAAGTTGGTGAATGGTTGGTGAAAAGAATATTTCATTGGGTAAAATTTTGTGGGAACTTGAGCTTTTTAAAAATCGGCTGGAAACTCAAAACAGCTCAGGACGATAGGGGTGGGCGTTGCTTGACCTTCTTTTCAAAAAAAATGACAAAGAATAATTTTTTCAATATCCGTTTTTCTGAAAGAATTACTCTACATAATCTCTTTTTCAAGAAAACCCCTCTTTTGGAACACTATGCAACGTTGTTTCTGATGCTTGAACTGCTTCGAAGCACCTCGGAGTGAAAAAAATTAAAAACACAAGAAATAAAGAAATGAAAGATATCATTTCTGAAATTCGGGGAATATTTTGGAATACTATGGTTGCAATTGTCAATTTTGGAAAAGCAAGAAAAATGTTTACAAGGAAATCAACCTCACTCACGCAAACATTTGAGAAGCTTCATGGAAAAAGGGCCTTGGTCAATTTTTTTTTCACTGATTTTTACAAGCTCAAATTCAAGTTAAAATTTTTTTCTGTAAGCAAACTTTTTCCAATTCGTTTTTTTTTCCAAGGAAGAACATTTCAATATCACTGAATAAGTATGGCGGAATTATTAAAAAATAATAATTTTAAATATACAGTGTGACACAAAAGTAGTGCTCGGTGGCTTTTATTTCTAAGTGGAAATGAGCTAGCGAGATGAATGAAGCGGCGTTGAGTAGGGAAAAATAAGGGCTTTCAAAAGCGACCTTGAAAATTTCAGGCCCATGCACAGGGTGTCCACAAATTGTAAATGCAGTTTGGTCAAAAAATTCAAACCTGTTTTTATTTTCGCAATGCGTTCTACAAACTAAGGCGACAAAAACTTGATATGAATTTTTTAAAACCGGTTTATTAATTTGCACCTAGTTGACAAAAAATACCCAAAAATTGAAGATTAGAGAAAAAAACTTGTAACAAAAGTTGTAGAGCGTGAAAAATTACACAAATCTGTCTAATCACATTTTGAAACCGGTTCATTGGTTCGCATTTGGCAACCAGTTTTTGACAATCAACCAAAAATTGGAGATAGAGAAAAAAGCTTGAAACAAAAGTTGTAGAGCGTGAAAAATTGAACCATTTTCGCTGATCAGATTGTGAAACCGGTTCATTAATATGCAACCTGTTATCAACGATTCAAATTATTATTTTCTCTTTCAATTCAGTTTTAGAATGTTTTTTATCTGATAAGAATAGAGTTTTATGATTTCATATTGAACCTCAATTTTATTGAGTAAATTTAATTTCATTTTGTCTACCCTATTCGAAAACGATGACAAGAAAAGCAACGAGAGAACAACACCAATAATTATTTATCAAAACTTCAATTCGTGATATGAAAAATTGACATGATTCGATTCATGATTCAAATCATTTTTCGAGTGATTCTTTATAGATTGGCGATCCACGTCTACAAAATTGATTGTGATTCATGTTCAAAATGGGTTTTTTGTAAACGTGATCTTTTATTCAATTATCGATGTACTCCATTCGGATCCATATTTTTATAGTGACCTCAAGCATTTTCTTTGTTTGATGTTTTTTTTCTTTCTTTTTTCTTTCCAGATCACATTTTATAAAAGATTTCTTTTCTTTTCTTTTTTAGCCCTTTTTCTCAATGCACTGCTGGATGAAGGCCTCCCCAACTTATTTCCACGAGCTCCAGTTTTGGTCTGTACTCCACCATTCTCCATCACATGTCCGTATCTCATCCTCCCATGTCCGTTTTGGTCTCCCCAGTGCCTGTTTTCTGTCTGGTTTCCACTGAGCCCATCATTGACCCCCCCCCCACTTCTAGCAACATGACCAGACCAGCGCCACTTACTCCGCTTAGCTGTCTCCATAATGTCAGTCACGCCTGTGGTCTCCCAAATTTTCTCCACTGTCCATTTGTCTTGCAGTGTTATCGCCAGCATTGACCTCTCCATATACGCCTCTGAATCTTAACAATTTGATCTTCCAGCTTCTTTGTCAATGCCCATGTCTCACTAGCATATGAGGCCACTGGGATGATGCATTGATTGGCTACCTTCCTTCTCAGACACATCGGTATTGACTTCTCTCTGATAATTCCTCACAGCCTCTAGTATGCTGCCTATGATGTCTTTATATTCTCCTGGATATCTCTCTGTTGAAATCGTTATTCATTGTCATATCTTGGCCAAGGTACACAAATCCATCAACCATTTTCAATTTTATCATCCTCCAGCTGAACACACTTTGTATCAGTTACAAACCCATTGCACATAGTCTTGGTCTTCCCTTTATTAATTTTCAGTCCTACTTCTAGACATGCATCTCTCACCTTGTCCAGCATTCCCTGAAGTTCGTCCATATCCTGTGCTATCAGCACCACATCGTCAGCATAAGTATAGCAAATGGGTCAATTTTTCTCCAGAGATTTCCAGTCCTCTTTCTCCTCATAGTATATCTCTGATGCTATTATAGAGTGCATGGCTGTGAACAATTTAGGTGAAAGAGCATCTCCCTGTCTTATTCCCTTTTTGAGCCTTATTTTTGCTGTCTCTCCATTGACTGTAAAATAGAAGCTGTGGCATTTCTGTAGATATACTTGATCACACGTAGGTAAGCAGGATCAATTCCAATCTTTTCAAGAGCTGTCATCATAGACACCATTTTCAAAGAATCAAATGCTTTTTCAAAATCAATGAATGCTAAACACAGGGGCATTCTAAATTCGTTGGTCTTTTCAATGATCTGGTGCATAGCATGAACCTACTTGACAAGAGATTTGCCGTTTAAGCCGAAACGCCGGTTGATTTTTGTAAATTTGCCATTAAATAGGCGCGCAAAAATGACAGTAAATTTGCCATAGAAAAAACGCCAGTTAGAAACAACTATGTACTTTTTATAAGAACAGCAATTAAAACAGCCGTTTTTGACCAGCGAATAGCAGAATTTTTTATTTGCCGAACTGCTGGTGTGCTGGTTCTCGCAAGTGAAAAGTCGCTCGGCTACTTTATTAAAAACAGTTGTTTTAATCAGCTGTTTTTTATTCGCCGATTATAGTGCACATGCGCAATGGGTATTTGCAACTTCTTTTTAAAAAATTGAATAAAAGTGCAAAGTGGAGTACATGTATACTGCTTGAAAACAAAAATATTCATCTTTCAATGATAGCTGTGTGGTTAGAGAATTGGACCGGCAAGCAGGAGTCCTGGGTTCAATCCCTGCTCGGGCTAGAAATTTTTTGTAGATTTCAGGTTTTTATTCGGCGATTTAATGCATTAGGTATTTAAGCAACCAGCCGATTTTTCCCTGGCGTTTTTTTAACGGCAAAGGGTACCCCCGGATAAGATAGGCAAAATGCCCTTAACCTCAGATTTCGATGAAACTCACAGGGTATGTTTAGTACCCCCAAAAAATAATTTTGGGCCCATAGCCCGCTCCCCACCCCATCCCCCTCAGCCAGGGGGGCCAAAAAACGCGTTTTTCAGGAGAAAAATTCTGTATCAGCGAGTAATTAAGATAAATTGATTCTGTAAACGAATATAGTTAGAGGATACATGGGTGTACCTCCCTGAATTTTTTCAAAATTTTTCATCACATGGGGGGAGAAGGGGGGACAAAAGAAAACTTTAAATCGACATTACTCCGGAACGAAAAAACATACCAAAACGATTTTTTCGTCAAATATGTACAATTAGGTCTACTTTCTATAGAAGTCATCACCCGGCCATTTGGAGTGGTGGGTCAAGCTCAAAAGCTCAAAAAACTCTCAAAAAACCACGTTTTTTGCGTTTTTCTCCAAAAATATGGACAAATGGCGGAAATCGAAGAGCACCAAGTTGTTCAGCGTGAAATTTTACCTCAGAATTGTGTAATTGAAAATTCATTTACACCGCGTGATCGTAAAACTACATGCGCAGAAGTATTTGTGCTTACATCAAGATAGCTGAAAGGGTATTCCTGGGTAAAATAGGTGAAATGCTCCTGTCCTCGGATTTCTGAAATTTTGATGAAACATTGTTGGGTACCATTAAAAAAAATGTCGGAGGCAAAAAATCCTCCCACCCCATCCCTTGCTTACAATAGCGAAAAAACGTTTTTTTGGGGGAGGGATCATGCTTCAACGAGTTTTGAAAAAAATCTGTATTCACTCAAAATGTATGGAGGAGACAGTATAATGAAACTACATAGGTATTTGAGATTCTGCGTCAATCTATTGCTATTGCCATCAAAATCCAAGGCCACTTTTAGGGTTCTACTGAGCAATTGAAAAGTAAATCTTTTTTTTTGAAGAGGGGGTATTAGTACTTAGTTGGTGTTTTGAAAATATTTTCTTCGCAAAAATTTCGCAATAATGACGAAAAAATATTGAAAGATACATGATATATTTCTGAAACTGAGGAAATATTTTGGAACGCAGTGATGCCAATTTTAGGTTTCAAAGAATCGAGAAAGATTGGCAAAAATTTCTAAATTTTTGTTGATTTTTCGAAATTGACAAAAACAATTTAAAATAATAGCATAGAATAGACGAAGAATCTCAAATATAGGTATTCATTTAGGACTGGGTCGATCGTCATTTTTCTCAAAACAAATTGGGTACAGGGGCTACAGTGAAAAAAAAAACACTTTTCGAAAATACACCCACGTTGAGGGTACATGTTTTCCCTTTAGGGGCACTTCTGGAGCCAGCATTTTTCTGTACATCTTTCAACTCAAAATGACGGTTTTTGCTGAAATTGGTAAAAATCCACCGTTTTTTTTTCTTTTTTTTTCGTGATCTACCCAATCTACTAAGTACATAGTACGTAGGTATAGGTATACCTATGTTTTCAATGTACATTGGTAACTCACATAAAAATTTGATCATCGACACCAAAAAGAAACCTTTCTGATAGTTTTGAGTTAGATACCCATTAGGTACTTGAAAAGTAGGCTATTTGTAATTCAAGAAAACCTTGATTAAGAAGTTGCATGGCGTAAATAGCGCTATAATGAAACATTTTTCACAAAAACTCTAATTTTTGGGCAACCCCTCTCCCCAATGTGACCGTTAGGAAGGTCCAACTGCAAATCAAACTTCATATTCGTGTTCAGCGAGTGATAACGATACCCATATTGTCAGTCTACTTTCGCCCTAAAATTTGGAGAGGGGGTGCCTATGGCCAAAAAATTGAAATTTGAGGGTCTACTCTACGGAGAGCGTTCTAATTCGACAACCAGTCGAAATATGAAGCCGATTTGTTTGTTATTTTCATCATTCGTTCGTAAGACTTCGTGTAATCGATTGAACGAATTTAGTCGTGCTTATGTCCCGCAACCCACTCCTATCTAAACTTCAGACGGGGATTTCTCCGTGAATTTTCAGAATTCTTCCAATTTTTTTTTCATCAATGCTGATATTTCATCTATGAAATCGAGGGTATGTAGCCATATTTTCTAATTTTGCTTTTCCAACAGAGATGTGAGCATCTAAAGTACCTCCATCCAATTCCCTATTATTGCCATTAAATGTCCTAATTCAAAACATACCCTCGCTTTTGAATGTTTTTTTAGCAAAATAAATCAAACCCTAGAAAAATCTGTTGTGGTTTGGGACGTCTTTACTTTGAGGGAGACCTCCTCAAGACCAGCGTGCATATAGTAAGCCCAGGGAACCTAAACTTGCCCGATATCCTTGCGAAAGATATCAAATTGCAGTGATGTTGAGACACCTCATAAATGATCATAAGACCGCTAAATGTTCGTAATGTTTTATTCACTTCTCTGGTATAACACACGCGAAGAATTATAATAAAACACACTACACATTATTGAATAAAATACACTTGTAGTATCGACTACAAGCGGAAGCTCTGAACTTGCTACCTTACGCTAGCACCAGTGAAAATATACCTAACGAGCTTTCAAAGCTCGAAGCTCGGAGTGGCGCATCTCGAACTAGTTCGATAGAGTGCACTACTCGTAAGCAGTGCTGCCACTCCGACAGGAACACAACTTCCCTCTAGGTGGAAGCTGCGGGCGCATCCCCTACCGGTACATATGCCCCGCTTCCATTGAAACAGCGTGGACATCGGAGATGCTGGATCATTGAAGCCAACTTGGCCAATCGGACAACGGACGGTAGGGCCCCTCTGCCCCGCTTCTATGAACCCGCAGCTTCCAAGATGTTGAATAGCTAGGTTCTTCGGCATCCATCCATGACTTCCAATAAGTCGAATTTCCAATTTTTTTTTTTTTTTTTTTTAAACATCTCTGCTGTTTTTTCACGGCACTAGCGACTTAAAATTACCTTAGATGCAAACAATTTGTCATATAAATATTAAAACAGGTTACATCTTAGTCGCTAAAGTGCTACAAAATTCACAAACACAAAATATTTACATAAAAAGCAGAGAAATGTACAAATTCAAAATAAATAAAAAAAATGAATCAAAATCTACAATTGTGCAAAAAACACGCGCTGAGCTGCGTATCAACTGGTTCGAAGTAAGGCCAAAACTGCGCCAAAAGCTTTGCCAACACGAGATCGATGAACTCTTCTGCTGGAGCAATTAACAGGTACTTTTTTAATTAATTACGCGTTCCGAATCGTATTTCTTGATGTTAAGCTAAACAGGGACTTTCTTCTCTTTCTACAGCAACTTTCCCGGATTCAATCAGCATCGAAATAAGCTCACTGGAGCCAAACGGGGATGACTGTTTTCACCAAGGGCAAACGATCCAAAGTTCATTGGTAATTCCAATTGATCAGAGATGCCGGAAAAATACTCCGATAACCGGGAAAGCATCAGAGAAATTACAGGTACGTTGAATCTTGGTTACGATTCATTTTATTTTCTCTAACATGTTGGCGATATTTTTCAACCTCTCTGTTATCAGCAAGCTGACATTTTTCCAAATTGGAAGTTTTCGGAGCTGGAACCGGAATCCTTTTTTATCATCTCTGCTGCAGTAAGTACCCTATTTACACATCTCTATTTACGCGTACAAAGTGATCTTGTTAGCTTTAGATCGCGTCGCGTTTGTTTTCTCTCGTGTTGTGTTGATTCAGTGCCGCGTTATCGTCACAGACAGCTAGTCGCTTGTTGCTATGTCCACACACAGCTGGGAATATTAGGCTATTCCCACGGACAGCTAGGAACATCGCGCTCTATTCACTGACAGCTGGCCAGTTGCGATTTTTCCAAGTTCAAAAATTGCGATTTTCTCTCATTTTTTCGCAATTGAAAACCTTCTTGCGCCTTTCTCGACCTGTGATCGAACCTGGATTTTGAACATCTCTATTTTTTGTGAAAAATTACTCGTTCAAAATTCCCCAACACATGCTCACGCGATTTTTCAACTTCTCTTGGAAAGAAAAAAATTTACAATTATTTACAAAAAATTCTAAACCTATGTGAACTAATAGTTACGATTAGTCAAAATAAATTAAAATAAAACTAGTCATAAATTAAACAAGACTAAATTTTATCCGAAGTGCAACTTTGAAAAAAGAAAAAAAATTCTAATAACAAAATGAATAACAACGCTTAAATTAGCACTAATTCCCAAACTATCGCGAAAAATACACAGTACTACTTAATCTGAGCACATCAAATCAACGAATGAAAGCTCTAATGCTACAGTTGTGTATCGGAAATTCCATAACAATAGATGAGTTTTTCAAAATGGCGATTTTAAAGATAAACTTTCACATAGCTAAAATTATCTTACTTTTAATCTCATCAAAAATGTTGCACTCGGAGATGAAAGTATATTAACGCTACATGTATGCTAAAAGTAGTTGGCCATGAACGTAACAAAAGCTCATTTCTCACTTAGTTTGGCCTTGGATTGATATTTCGTGAAAGCTTTCACAAAATATGCACGTTCAAAACTTTCCAACATCTCTAAGTGAATAAAATTCACGGTCTTTTTTCGCTTCTTTTTGTTACGAGGATTATCAAGGCCATCCGGTGCATTTTTATCTCGCAAATTCGAGCTTTCAACGTTGGTAGGTACCTGCTTCGTTCTCGAACGCGTTTCATATCTCTCCCGCGCCGCTTCCCTCTTCTCTTTGTACTCCTCTTCGTCCGGAAACGTTTGTTTGAGACAATCTTCGAGCTTTTTCTCTAGGAGGGGGGGAGCTTTTTTCGTAATCTCTTTTTTATCTGGCGGAACTCTGCATCGTGTTTTGTAACATCTCTTTTAGGTCTCTCTGCTTCGCAATTTTGGCGAATTTTTTCCAGGGTTTTTTCAGGCTGCTTTCGCGAACCTCTTGGTAAATATTCCTGATCTCTGGGGTCATCGACCTCCTCCTCATCAGTATTTTCTTCTTCCATTTCAGCATTTTGACTTGTGGTTTTTTTCTTCGAAAAATCTCTGATTTTTTCCACCAAATCTCTGTTGTCGAATTTTGATCTCTGCTTTAGGTCATTTTTGAGCTCTTCCAACTGGTTTTTATTGAGGTATGACGTCATTTGGCGAGTGTTAACAATCTGCTCGTCGGTAGGGTCAGCTACATTTTTGACCATGTAACAATTGCTACCTACATGCTGTTCGACTGTATATGGACCATAGCGTTTTTGAAATAGCTTTTTTGAAAGTCCTTTTTCATATGATGACAAACGATGAGAAGTTAACATGACCAATTCACCATTTTCGAAAATGGTAGGGGGCCCATGTAATTTATTGAAAGCGACCTCATTATTAATTCTCTGCTGCATTCTTTTTTCGCGAATGAAATTCACTAAAGCCTGCTGCTGGGTCATATTTTCAATATTCTCATCAATCACTTCTTGAGTATAAACAGCCTTTCTGGCCAATTTGTCAGCTACGAAATTATTATGGTCATATTTTCTCGCCCTTACATGTCTCAACTCGAACTCCTTGAATTTTTTGGAGAGTTCAATGACCTGCTGAAACGCTGCTTTATGATGAACTGGTTTTTTGTTGGTGTTTTTCCAGTTATTTTCTACCCATCTCTTTGAATTGTGATTTACTGCAGTGACCAAGTAGTTGGAATCCGAAAATACTTTGAGCTTCTCTATCTGGTTATTTAGGGCAATTTCCATCGCTTTTATCAGTGCAATGATTTCTGCCAAATTATTCGAATTTTTATATTCTGGGTACACAACTCTTTCCGAAACATTGAAGTCTCCACTAGGTGTCCAACTGATTCCGATACCCGCTATTGCTTCATCTGTACCATTTTGGGAACAGGCTCCGTCTACAGCTACCCAGATAAATCCTTTCTTGTCAACAATGAGCTTTTTTGGGTCCATTTTGAGTTTTAGAGCTTCTTCTGATGTTATTGATGGAACATTATTGGCACGTTGCTCTTCTCGTAATTTACTCAATTCGAATTTGGCATTTATTCCAGTATTAGGCACTGGCAAATCTTGAGCCAAGTTATCAGGAATTCCCCAAACTTCATTTGGCTTCACTCCGAACTCTGTAGGTGTATTATTTATTTCATTTTCCACCTGTTTGGCATATTTGTGCCATCCATGATGAGTATAATCGAAGTCCTCAGCTGATTGGTTGATTTTTACTCTCAGCCTGTCGCCAATTATTCTCATTGTTCTTTCCACTAAGCTCGATTGTGGATTGTACTTGGTGGTGTGGCCTATTTTTACACCATAGGATTTGAGCAAATCATTCCAGGTATCACTCACAAACTGAGTGCCATTATCAGTGATTACTTTGCGCACCTTGTGCCCCAGTTTCTTTATCTCTTCGAGTATCTCTTTCATCGCTTTTGAGACCTCTTCTTTGGTTGCCACAATCAGGGTTTTGAGCCACACTTTGGCAGTAAATACACATTTTACTACTAGCATGTATTTTGGGTCCTTGGCTTTGTTGGCGATTTGGCCAATTAAATCAGCTGACAAGACATCTGCTATGCCATAAGACTCAATTTGAGCATACTCTAGCTTCTTTTTCTGCCCAAAGTTCTTATTGTGCTTGCAATCGAGGCATTCGCTTGTGGCCAATTTGGCAGATTTTGGCACGTTTGGCGAATAATACATGCGTCGAAATATCGAGTCAATTTTGGCAGCTCCCACATGACCGTACTCTTCATGTAGGTACATTATGGTATCTTTATACAACTCATCAGGCATGCATGGCACTCTTGATCCATCTTCTCTGATTCGATGCAGTATTTTTACACCTTCTTCTTCTTCCAAAATGACATATTTTTTCTCGAGCTGTTTTTTCGCTTTTCTCTGCTTAGAAGTCATGTCAATCTCGTCTGCTTGGAGTCTCCGAATGACTTTTGACCAATTTTCATCTCTGTTTTGGTACAAGTCCAGCCTCTTGAGACAATCAATCAACTGCTCTTTAACCAAATCTTTGTAAACAACGCCAAGTGGCACCATATGAGTCCAATTCGTGCTGTATAAGGTCAATTCAGGTGCTTGTCTATCCCACCATTTTCCAACTCTTTTTGGCAGGTCATAAACAAGGTCGTGGCAGTTAAAATGCGTTATCCACGCCGCTGCTTTGCGATGTATTTGAGCCAATGTGTTAAATCGGTGCACAACTGACATTATGTCTTTTCTGACATGCACAGTATATCCATGAAGCCACATTTCGAGTTTTTTTAATGCATTCGCGAGCGAGTACATCTCTTTCTCTATTACTGTGTACTTCTTTTGGTGCTCTTTAAATGTATTGCTCACAAACAGCACAACGTGATCTACGCCATCTTCGTCTTTCTGGTATGCCACCGCATTCATGGCATCTTGAGTGAAACTCGTTTCTAAGTAGAAATCTGCACCATCAATTGGAGTGGCTAATTTGAATTCTTTACGATACTCGTTTTCCAACATCTCTAATGCATTTTGCTGCTCTTCACCCCACTTGAAGTTTTCTTTTCGAGTCACTTCATAAAGTGGCACTGCTAGCTGCTGATAATCTGCAATGAAGCGCTTGTAGAATCCAACAATTCCCAAAAATGCCATAACTTCTTTTTCATTTTTGAGTTTGAATTCGCCTTTCTTGTTGGTGTGCTTCTTTTTGAATTCATCAAGCTTTTGGAGCTTTTTATTTTGCTTCAAAATTGCCCCAGGCTGGAGTTGAAAACCAAGATGGTTGATACTTTTCTTGAAAAACTTTGATTTTCTTGGATTGAGCCTAAGTCCATTGTCTCTGATTATTTTCAGTGTATCAACTAGTAATTCCATCATCTCTTCGAAAGTCATTGCCTTGAGTAGCACATCGTCTACGTACTTCGTTCTGCCTTTTTTTGCTTTCATGATAGTATTTATCATTTTCACAAATAACGCAGATGACACTTTCAATCCATATGGCACCCTTATAAACTGGTGGACTTCTCCATCTACTATGAAAGCACAATACTTCCTATATGCTTCATGTAGTACCATCTGCCAAAATCCTGCCACAAAATCGAGGCAACAGTACATTTTGGCACGTCCGTCTGTTGTTATAATTCTATCAAGCAATGGAGCTTCATTGTAGTCATTTTCGAGTATAGGGTTCAATTCCATAGGATTCAAGCATAATCTCACCTCGCCATTTTTCTTGATATTTGCTACCAGCGCATTGATGTAAGGTGAGGTCGAAGGTTCAACGATCTTTTTGGCTATCATCACTCTGAGAGCTTCTCTCACGAGTGGCATCTGTTTGTTAGATGGAGTATACTTCGGACCATGGAATCTTTTGATATTCTTGGGATCCTTGAATCTCAATTTCATCGGCGGTCCTGTCCATTTTCCCGGATACTTGCTGAACACACAGGCAAATTCTTTGAGTATGTCAAATGCTTTTTTAGCCTGTTTCTTCGTAATGGTTTCTTCATTTACAGCTTGCTCCAAATCCGATCTCAGTGTTTCCAAAAATACTTCTGGACCATCGTCCACATCTTCAGGCTCCATTTCCTGGTACTTATCAGCTGTGTTTGCTCTTTTGGATATGTGATCAATTTGCTCAACGCTCTTTTTCTTTACTCTGGTTCGTCTGAGTGTAATCTTCTTTTTGTACTCCTCCTCAGTCATAAAGTTGAGTGTTTCAATCTTCTCTTGGCCTGGAGGGCAGCATGTGGCTCTTTTATTTTCCACATCAGTCTTAATTCCAAGTACCTTCATGGTTTTAGTACCAATTATAAAAGTCTGGTTACACCCTTTCATAATGTAGAATGGAATTTTGAGCTCGCATTCTCCAAATTTGAGTTTTGGCACAATCACATATCTGTATGTCTCTACCTTTGAATCGTCAGCCAAACAGCACACAATAGGTTTTTTCAGCATGATATACTGAACGCTGTCATAGTGATCTCTGAGCAGGATGTTCGCAGTTTCTTCTGATATTACATTAGGGGTTGCCCCGGTATCGAGCTGCGCTGGGTAGGTGGTGCCATCCATCGTAAGTGGCACTACACACGTGTCAAATTTATCTTTTTCTCTGAGGATTTGCTCTCTAACTCGAGCCTCAATTTCCTCTCTGCGTAGCGGTGGTTTAGGTGTAAGAGGTTGCTGGATTGAATTCATTGAAGTTCCTGCTGTCGGTTGTGCACTCTGAGTTGTGTCTTGAGGCACATGTGTTGAATTTTGAGATATACATGTTGTGTTGGGGGGCTTAGGCGTTGCCCCAGTCACGTGATTGACTGTTATTTTTAACTTCTCTGATGCCCCAGCGGATTTAACAGGTGTTTGTAACGTCTCTGATAAGTTTCGTTCCTCCTCATGGGGGGAGGGGATTCCTATCTTGTTGAGTAGCTTTTGGAGCGCTTGAGGTTTCATGAACTTTTTTAACTTCTCTATTTTCTTTACAGCATCAGCGACTTCCTTTTCGATGTTTTTAGGAATGTCTGAGTTTTTCTTTTCGATCAGGGTTTTCTTCTTTACTACTTCATATTGCAAGCCATCTTCCTCAGTTATAACTTCTCTACTCTCTTCAGTCTGAGTGCCATGTTGCTCAGTACCATTCTCAGGAGATTTCTTCTGATGCCAATCATAATTGTACATTTTATCCATCTCTTGGAACAACTCTGTTTTGCGTGCAAATCTTGGATAATATCTACCATTTTTTCTGCTTAAATGGAATTTATGCATCACTGGCATCATGTTGTAGTCTTTATCAACTCGAAATTGACGTTTAGACTGATCTTGTGAGTCTCTTTTCAAGTCCAAAAATAAGGCAGCAGGAGACCACCAAAATGACACAACATCATCTTCCAGTGACTCTAGCGCTCTTCTGTATGCAAAGTACTTGTCCATTGATACTGGATTACTTGCAGAAGTTTTTGGCTTTACCAGTGGAAACAGCAAAACAATTTTCTCAAATCCTTTCTGCTTTAAATTCTCCACAATTTGCTTTGCATAATTTTTCACAACACTCGAAGCCATGTCTGAGTAGTTCAGTTCATATTGAGCCAGTGATAGAATGGCTTTTTTCTTCGTAAAGGTGGCTGCTCTGATGGCTGTTTTCAGATCGCTGATGTTGATCTGTTCTTTGAGATAAGGCTGAGTGATTTCAGGCCTTCGTCGTGGTATTATATTTGCTAAAAATACAGCGAGTGAATCTCCAATGAGTTCAAACTCTTCTTGTGGTAGCTCATGGAATTGCTCCACTTGTGCTAATTTGCACGCGTCAGCTACTCGTTTCCCGACGGCAATCCTGCTGAATCAATTGATCCCTCAGGTGAGGTAGGGGGGGACTGTTGCTCCTCTGAGCTTTCATTCTCTGATGGTGTTTCTTCCTTGTTTATTTGATTAACACCATGTGTCTTTTCCTTCGGTTTTTTATACTTAGACTCATCTTTTCTGTCTTTTTGGTAAGTTTTGGCAGTCTCTGATTTGGTCTGACTTTTGTTTTTATCGTAGGTATGCTTTTTATACTTGTCATGTGTGCGCTCGCCTTTGTTTTCATTGATATTATTCCGCACTGTTTGTGAATTGGAACGCCTATCAGTGCCGCCAAAACTGGATCGGCGATTCTCTGACCTTTGTTGCACATTTCGAGTCTGAGTAGCAGGCCTTTCTGGTTCAGGTGGTCTCTGAGCAAACTCTTCAACACGAGTCATTCCATTCAGTCTTTTCTCGAAAATGTTGATATCTTGCAATTCAATCTCAGTAAAACGTGGTCTGAGACTGGGTGTCATTTTGTAGTATATCATCATAATGATATCCTCGAATGGTGAATTCGTTGTTTTGAGCACTTTCAGCCATATCATCAATTCTGAGCATTGTGTGGTCGAAGATGTTTTGCACACTGGCATATTTCTGAAGTGATTTCTAGCCTCATTTTGTCTCTGAGGACCCCAAGCACAATCGATGAAATCTTTTCTCAATTGGTAATAATCAGTATTATTTTCTTGCAAATCTTTCCAAGGTGCCATATGAATCAGCTTATCATCAATCAGGACCATTAGGGCATCGCAATACTGGCTTTGGGATACTTGGTATGGCTGCATACGTCTTTCAAATCGGTGCAAGAAGTTGTAAACTTGGTACTTATTATCTTCCGAATATCTTACCCCAAATTCACGCAATCTGTCTGGTCTTATGTTGAAATTTGAATTCCCAAATCTGATTCTATAATTCAGTTTACGTTCTGGGGGGTTGTTTTGCTGCTCACGTTCAGCCTGAATCCATCTAGGATCAATCTGCACTTCTTGATCGTCGTCGTTTCCGTGTCGATCATTCGCTCGATCATCGCGTCGATCATCTCGTCGATCATCTCTGTTGTCGCGATTATAGTTACTGCTATTACTGCTGCCGTCGAAGCTGTTACGATTGTTGTTGTTATAATCACTGCTTCGATCGCTATTTCGATCATCTCTGTTATCTCGATCATTTCTGCTGTCTCGTCGATCACGGCTGCCTCGATCGTTGTTTCTATTATCTCTGTTATCTCGATCGTTGTTTCGGTAATCTCTGCTATCTCGATCATTTCGATGGTCTCGATCGTTGTTTCTATCATCTCTGTTTGATCGTGATTCTCTTGACGATGATCTATCGCGATTAGGTCTGTTATCATGCGTTCGATAGCTATTGTTACTGCTACCATTGTTGCCACATCTCTCGTTACTGCGGCTGTCGTTATCGGTGTTGCCCCTGTAGGGGGCGGGGGACCTTGACTAGATCCTCTCCTTCCTCGGAAAAGATCTGCGCCTTTGCCTGGATTTACACTGCTGCGACTGGCAGTGTTATCGGCATTGCTACTGTTTACGTTGTGCACAACTGTCGGCACAACAGGGGGCTGGTAGGGTGGTTCTTCTGGATCATGAAGCTCTGCTATGAAACCGTCAACGTGATCTTTCCATGATAAATACTCGGCTCTTTCGATCTGCATATTTTCTTGATCTTCTAAGTACTGCATTTGAATCTGATGCATTAAATTACTCATGTACATATTTCTCTCTTTCATTTTGTTTATAATGAGCACGTGAGAGGTGAGTACTCGATCAGTAGTTTCCCTGTAGGCTCTGAAGGTTGTTCTCATCTCTGATCTTAGGTCATTGATCCTCTTCTCGTGATCTTTTTTGAGATCTGATTTCATTCTGGCCATTTGAGCACGTAGCTCTAGATATAAGTGACCTACATCCTCTCTGGTTCTTGAAATCGCCTTTTCAGAGTCAACTACTCGACTACTAATGGTGTCTTCATTTTTATCGTGATTATCAGATGCAGCATAGGCCCATTTTCGAAAAATTAACTCGTCCTGAGATAATGGCGCTGGATATTGCTCATCAGGCTTTTTCTCAATTTTCAAATCAATTTTCTTCTCAAAATTTACAGGATCAAAACTGCAAATTTGGGCCATTTTGGATTCAGCAATATTTTTTAAACATCTCTCTGATCGGTTTATTTCATCTTCGAGTTCATATTCCAGTTCATTTTGGTTTATCGATGCATCAAGATTTTCGAATCCTGACAGTAGTGCACTGCTTCCAGCTATGGCTTCGTCAGCACCATTCGCATCTATTTCGTCTAAGTCGGTTTTTAGAAAATCCAAGTCACCATCCTCGAGTGCTTCCTGATATTCCTGGGAATCGATCTGAACTTCAGCACTTCGCCATTCCCTTCTCTGATCCAAAATATTCTCGTGCAAGCTGCGCAATAATTTTCGATCTCTAATTTTGGCTGGCTTTGATTTAGGTGTTTTTTGAATTCCTAGTTGTTCACGGCGTCGAAAATCAGCATCTTTCGCAGCATTCCTGGTCGAACGTCTCAGCTGCTTTTTACCGTTATTCTGATTTTCATTTAAACATCTCTGATTTTCATTTAAACATCTCTGATTTACGCCGTCACTGTCATATTCTCTGATTTCAGGTCGCAATTGTGTCACACGTGTATCCAAGTTAATCGATGGAAAACTGGATCGTCGCGAATTGTCAATTCCAGGATTTGGAGAATTATTTTCAGCCGTCATCTCATATAATCGTCGCATCCGTTCAGGTAATAATTCGAGAAATTCATCCGATAAATATTCCAAATTATTCGTAGCCATTATCGAACTTTGTAACTTCTCTGTTTCAGGTACGTGGTACAAGCTTTTACAACGTTCGGCGCTTGACCTTGAGCTTTTGTGTCAAGCTTGTTCAACTGTGCTCGGTTTTTCCAAACCAAAGCTTGTCGAACTTGGTATGAAAGCTCTATTTATTACGCGATTTTCGACACTTTTTCGCGATTTTTTCGAGAATAAAAACTCACGTACCTGTTCTGATGAACGTTGCGGTCGCCAAGTTGACCGTTGGTTGATTGTTGCAGTCGCCTGGTTGACTGGTTGGTCGCCTCGTTGACCAAATTGGACCGAAATTTTTCCGAATAAACGATAAAAAAAATTCGCGATTTCTTCGAATCGTCTCTGTGAGGTGAAACCTCAAATGGAAAACTAGTTTCCAATGCAATAAATTGCAATTTGCGTCTTACGAGCGCAATTGTAGGCTAGGCCTGAGAACACGCGGTGTGCCTCGTTTTCGACTAAAACGTCTCTGCTTGCGCCTAAATATTGCAATAAATGCAATTTTGAAAAGCCCTGGGTTAGAGAACCACGCTTGGGCGCCAAATATGTGGTGGTTTGGGACGTCTTTACTTTGAGGGAGACCTCCGCAAGACCAGCGTGCATATAGTAAGCCCAGGGAACCTAAACTTGCCCGATATCCTTGCGAAAGATATCAAATTGCAGTGATGTTGAGACACCTCATAAATGATCATAAGACCGCTAAATGTTCGTAATGTTTTATTCACTTCTCTGGTATAACACACGCGAAGAATTATAATAAAACACACTACACATTATTGAATAAAATACACTTGTAGTATCGACTACAAGCGGAAGCTCTGAACTTGCTACCTTACGCTAGCACCAGTGAAAATATACCTAACGAGCTTTCAAAGCTCGAAGCTCGGAGTGGCGCATCTCGAACTAGTTCGATAGAGTGCACTACTCGTAAGCAGTGCTGCCACTCCGACAGGAACACAACTTCCCTCTAGGTGGAAGCTGCGGGCGCATCCCCTACTGGTACAAATCCCCCGCCCAAAGTTGACCATTTTTCATCAGAAAATGAGAATAGCCTTGAAGAAGTTAGTTGGTTTTCTATTGTTTTTGGAGGCCAGCATCCAAAATTATGGATCGATTTTTTTGGTGGTGCTGTGACACAAAAAACACAATTTTGAGTGTTTTTTGAGTTTTTGAAGATGGCCCACCTGGAGGGAAAATTTAAAAAAAAAATACCAATTATAGTACTCATGCAGATACATTTTTGAAAAAAATTTCATGTGCTTGAATTAGGTTCGGAGATATAGCGGTTTCAAATTTTCTTTTGTCAATATCTCTCCCCAGGAGGACCAACAATTTTTGAAAAAAATTCAATTTGGTAGAATCATATCTCCTTCAAGCATTTTGAGTGAATACAGATTTTTTTTCAAAACTCGTTGAAGCATGGATTTTTTCTTCCCGAAAAAGGCCCTTTTTTCGCTATTATGAGCAAGGGAGGGGGTGGAGGGATTTTTTGCCTCCGACATTTTTTTTAATGGTACCCAACAATGTTTCATCAAAATTTCAGAAATCCGAGGACAGGAGCATTTCACCTATTTTACCCAGGAATACCCTTTCAGCTATCTTGATGTAAGCACAAATACTTCTGCGCATGTAGTTTTACGATCACGCGGTGTAAATGAATTTTCAATTACACAATTCTGAGGTAAAATTTCACGCTGAACAACTTGGTGCTCTTCGATTTCCGCCATTTGTCCATATTTTTGGAGAAAAACGCAAAAAACGTGGTTTTTTGAGAGTTTTTTGAGCTTTTGAGCTTGACCCACCACTCCAAATGGCCGGGTGATGACTTCTATAGAAAGTAGACCTAATTGTACATATTTGACGAAAAAATCGTTTTGGTATGTTTTTTCGTTCCGGAGTAATGTCGATTTAAAGTTTTCTTTTGTCCCCCCTTCTCCCCCCATGTGATGAAAAATTTTGAAAAAATTCAGGGAGGTACACCCATGTATCCTCTAACTATATTCGTTTACAGAATCAATTTATCTTAATTACTCGCTGATACAGAATTTTTCTCCTGAAAAACGCGTTTTTTGGCCCCCCTGGCTGAGGGGGATGGGGTGGGGAGCGGGCTATGGGCCCAAAATTATTTTTTGGGGGTACTAAACATACCCTGTGAGTTTCATCGAAATCTGAGGTTAAGGGCATTTTGCCTATCTTATCCGGGGGTACCCTTTACTGTCATATTTGAGCCGGCTTTTTCACTGTTTTTTTTTTTATCGGCGAATCTATTGTCAAGTGGGAATGTGGTCAATTGTGCTTCTTCCCTTATGGAATCCTGCCTGTTCATCTGGTTGGGCTTCATCGAGCTTTTCTGTCAGCCTTGTGGTAATTTTCCTTGTGAATAGTTTGTACATATTGGAAATTAGGCTTAACGGATGATAGTTTTTTATATCAGCTTTGTCTCCTTTTTTATGAATCAAAACCACTTCAGCATCATTCCATTCATCTACTATTTTTCCTTCTTCTAGGCACTGGTTAAATAGCACAGTCAGGTATTCATATTTTATTTCTTCTCCACCCAGTTTTATAATTTCTGTTATAACTCCATCTTTTGCTGGTGATTTATTGTTTTTCATTTGCTTTAGATTCTTCTTTATCTCTTGTATTGTGATTGGTGGGACTGAGGGGGTGGATGGGGTTAGGAAGGGTGATCCAAACGGGATGAAAATTGTTTGAGGGACCAAGGAAAGGTTTTTTCTTGAACATGGGATAGAGATTTAGAGCAATTCCAACGTAAAAATAGAAAATGTTGACAAAATATTATTTTGGGGGGAGGGGGGATTTAAAAAAAATTGATAAGGCACTCTATTGATGGAGCAATTTAGGGGTTATTGTGGAATTTTTTAAATTAAAAATGAGACCATAATATAGAGAAACTTTGACGCTAAGAATGAAAAAAATTTGAAGAATTTTCAACGTTTTTTTTGGATTGAAGGATCAAGATACAGTGGGGCCAATACTGCTTGCGAGGATGACCAAAAGGGAAGTTCAGAAGAATTCATCCTGATGCAATAATTATACCTACCTACCTACAATTTTTCGTTACATTTTTAAAAAATGTTCAGGAATGCTCCCACGTTTAAGTATAGGTATTTTTTTGGATCTAGTGGAAAATATAAAATAGTCTAACAGTTTTCTCGTGGGCCTCATCATGATGTGCTTAGGTATATCCGGGCAGTTCGTCAACTTGATGTAAAATGTCAGCAGTAACGTGACGCAAATCGCGACGAAACCTGTGAGAATTTTTACCAGCGATTTCTCATGACTCATTTCATTTCCTTTGTTTTTTTTCTGTCTACATCGCGTCATGACAAACAAATTAGAACATTATGGACATATCGACTATTATACTTCCTCTTATTTACCTACCAGCTCCCACAACCGTTTTTAAAAAATCCTACTCTTTCAATTCGACTGAATTCTCGCAATTTTTAAATTTT
Source organism: Planococcus citri (assembly GCF_950023065.1). Classification (NCBI taxonomy): domain Eukaryota; kingdom Metazoa; phylum Arthropoda; class Insecta; order Hemiptera; family Pseudococcidae; genus Planococcus; species Planococcus citri. The sequence goes on along the minus strand of NC_088678.1, from coordinate 21,715,418 downwards.
TCTATTTCTATCATGATTCACCTTGCTCACTTAATGGCAATCTGTCATTCAACTCAGCGTAGGTAATCAGATATAGTAAAACTAATTTTAGAATTCAGCTATTAAATTTAGAACGCATATCTCACATTGGGAGCCCTGCAATTGCGCCAAACAGTTAAAATCGTGTACCCTGAATTGCGCCGGGTGTTCAAAAAAGTATACTGGCAATTGCGCCGAGTTCAGAAAATGTGAAATGAGCAAGATGTGAACGAATCGTTCAGTCGCATAAGTTAATCCGTCACCTCCCCTTCAGAATCTTCTTCCTCCTGTTATTTCTCTAGTTTAGATACTTGAATGCTAGCTGCGTAATTTTTTTTTGTTTTCCTTTTTTATTCAATTTTTCAAAAAATAAGTCAAACGGACAGGAACAAAACTAGAAGTTGTTCGGGTGGAGAAGGGTGGCTGAAGAGGTGGGAACCAATGTGTTTACGTTATTCTTCATCAAAGTTGCAATTGAGGGGCTTCACATGGAAAATGGGCCTTAGTCAATTTTTTTCACTGATTTTTATAAGTTCAAATGCACTTGAAATTTTTTTTTACAAGCCAACATTTTCCAACTCGTTTTTTTCATGGAAGACAGTTCAATATCACTGAATTATATTGTGAAATTAATAAAAAAAAACCACTCAAAATATTAGTTTAGAAATAAAATGTGGAATTTTATGTTTGACAATCTATCGCTGGAGCTGGACTGAAATTTGCAGTTGTAATACGTCATGTCCCTACACCAATACCTAATCATGAGAAGGAATTTTTTAACCACACCAAAATTACGATTCTGACAGTCTGCATTCCGAGCAAGAGGATGAGAAGATTCGTTCTTTTGATTGGCGCAATTCCCCATACACAAAATTTTTCTATGCGGCGCAATTCCGGGTATGCTTAATTTTTTACTCGGCGCAATTCAGGGTATCTTTGGCGCAATTGCATGGCAGCCACTTATACTGGCTTATAGTTACCTACTTTGGTATTTCAAAGTGATTGAATGTGAGGGCTGCCATGCAATCACTTTGAAATACCAAAGTAGGTAACTATAAGCCAGTATAAGTTCCTATTATTTAAACTCATAATTGATAAAGTGATTCACCATCACCACCGAATAAATAAAAACACCATCGACGACAGTTTTTTTTTCTATAATTACCACCGAAAACTAAGTAAACTTTATTTTCCAACATGAAGAGCTATAGAGGTACTTAAATTTTCAGTTTGCATAATGCATACCTACCTATTCTTTTTTTTTCAATGCCGAAATCCCGCAGTTGATGTGCCAAATCTACGTGAATAAGATGGGCAAGTTTTTTTTAATATTTATTTTTTCGAGTTTCGCTCGATTGAGTTATCAAGAAGAGTATTGTTATGTTGATGACCAAAACCCATATGTGTATTTTTCTTCGGCAACTGCTTACTCAAATGTGCGTTCGATGAATTTTGAAGCTGCGAAAAGTATGTACCTATACCTACCTTAAACCTATGATTAAATGGTTCAATTTATTTTCTGATTTATGATTTACTTATGTAATGATTTGATTAACAGATTGTGAACCAATCTACACATGGGGATTGATTAAGCATGGAACGACTTATATGTCAAAAGATCAAATTGAAAGTACTGAAAAACTATTCTCTATTAGGGATGAAATTTTGAAAAATCATAGAGAAAAACGTAAGTGCAGGAGGGTTATCAATTTAAATTCTACAGACTTATCACTCACTTTCTTAATTTTTTGTCACATTTTTACAAGTTTTTATTTTTTTTAGGAGGTAAATTATGCCAAAAAGATCTGAATAATTTAGAAAGCTGGAATTTGAAACTGGATAAAAATAAAGCTGATCAATTAGTTACTCCTGGAATGATTGATCAAATGCAATTCGCTCGACGTTTAAAATCTGTATTCAGTTCGTTATTCAAATCCACTGCTGAAGAATATTACGAAGTAGGTTCTTTCTAAGAGTTGATCGCTTAGAATTCTAATTTTAATTTTGAACTTTGAAAAAATTATACCTAATTTAGTTTCAGACGAGTTCCAGTAAAATTACTAAAGAGGGTTCCATCGCCTTCGTTGGAGAAATTTTACAAAAAAATGTCAAAGGCAAGGATGCGAAAGAACTTGGCATCATTGAGAATTCTTGGGTAAACAATCATTACCTACTAACGTCAATACAGCTGGACGTTTTCTTGATTTGCTACTTCTTTAAACCCCACGACATTGATTATCTATGATTAATACAGATAAACGAAGATGAAAATCAAAACGCAGATGTCGAAGAAATGAAAAAAATTCTCAATTCGGAGGAAACATCTCGAGTGATGAAAGAAATAAGCACCAGGCTAGGATTTGAAAAAGTGTTACCATTTGGTAGGTATACTGATAATGAATCTAGAAGACCATTTAATTCAACTAATGTCTCTTCTAAACCACCCTTGAAATAATTTTCAGGACTTTTGACATCAATGTACGAAGTCTGCGCTTTCGAAAATGCTTGGGGGACAGATCCAACTCCAGCATTTTGCGCTGCTTTTTTACGCGATGAGCTGCAGGTATTTATCAGTCAATTTTTATACTTACCTACTCGTATTTCCATTATTTGCATTGCTATCGAACATGAGCCAGTGATGATAACAGCTTCGTACTTGAAATTATCTTCAATTTTCACTCACACGATATAGATGATCGAATACGTATGGGATTTGGGAAACTATTACAGCTATGGATACGGTAACACAAAAAATGACAATTTTGGGAAACCATTATTCGAAGACATGCTGAATAAAATTATGTAAGTTATCTACTGGATATAGAGACAACTTTATATTTATTTTTCAAACTCCAGAATTTGGCACAATTGATTTTTATTTATTTTTCAGTGACGCTTCTGATGGAAAATTAACTAAAAAAGGATCATTCTTGTTTTCTGAGCAATCACCCATTAGCGCCATTATTAAAAAATTGGGTTTATACCACGATGAGCAACCCCTTAAACATGATAATTATCAAATTATGACGAACAGTCGAAAATGGAGATCGTCGATTATAGATTGTTTTTCTTCAAATATACTGGCAGTAGTATACAGGTATGTGAAAAGTTTTAGATATTTTATTTCCATTTACAGTAGGTACCTACCTATGAATTACATCGAATCAAATGGGGTAGGTAGTCGAGATGTCGAGAACTTCAAAGAAACAAAGTAGATTGAAAATGTCAATTCAATTGGCCAATAGGTATTCGTTAAGTGATTGTTGAAACTGTCATAAAATCTCTTCACTATATGAAAGATAAAACTCTATCTAAGTAATTGAGTGCCTATTGAAATTTCTGTACTCTTAGGTACCTATACATATGAAATTTAGCTTATAGAAATTATCATAAAAAAATAATTATTTAATAAGTTAGGTAGGTACCTATTACATATATCATTAGGTATTTTGTATTTACTTTTTTTTAATTGGAAGTTGAATATATTAATAAAATAATTATGATCAAAATATTTTTCATCACAAAAATTCTCCAGTATTTCTGATTACCTACTCTCTAAATTTGAAACAGTCAATTTCACTGCTTAGCAGTCACGACATTTTGCCTTTTTAAAGCAGTAGTTTTCTTTTACTGCAAAACAGTGAAAAATTACTGAATTGGTCAGTAAAAAATCATTTTGACTGACCAATTCAGTAATTTTTCACTGTTTTGCAGTAAAAGAAAACTACTGCTTTAAAAAGGCAAAATGTCGTGACTGCTAAGCAGTGAAATTGACTGTTTCAAATTTAGAGAGTAATAATTGCAACCTATCCATGTTTTTCAGTTGCTCGGGAGATAATCACAAAAGAGTAGAATTTTACCACAATGAAAATTCAATAAAGATACCACAATGTGAAAAAGATTACTGCTCGATCAAAGAATTAAAACAACTAAAATCTAAAATCAACGTGGAAGCTGCAGAGAAAAAGAACCCCGAAGAAAAAACAGACGATAATTCGCCGCCCAAAAGTGATGGAAAAAACAAGGATGATACGCCAAAAGACAAATATCCCGAAGAAAATAAAAATAGCGATAAATCTCAGCCAACGAATCCCGATGATGGGAACAAGAACAGAGATAAATCTCAACCAGGAAACACTGCAGCAGAAGAAAAAAATCAAAATTCTGGAGCAACCGTTATTCTTATTAACTTGGGGGTGTTATGTTTATCTTGTTGTTTCTGTTTGCTTGCGTTTTATACTAACTACAACTAAGAGTATTAATGTCCAGTACCATTTGTATCTGAAAACGATCTTATTCAAACGACAACTATGGTATTTCATTTCAATAGTGCGAAGACTCAAGTATAGGTACCTATATTTTAATGCTGTCACTTTTATTTATGTAGGTAGGTAGTAGGTACATACGTGGTGCTGATATTTTATTATAGTACCTACCAAGATACATATCTGCCTACTTGACCCATTTAATCCCCAGTTGATCGATTTGAAGAAAAAAACCTTTTCAATTACCTACCTACACCTGATTAGATAAAATTAACGCTTTTCGAACGTTCTTGATATCAAATGCAAAATAAAGTCAAGTTAGTAATTCGTGTTAACAAACTCACGGCTAACTGTTACTTTGCATACCTAGGTAGGTATACTAAATTAGGTGTCTTTTTTTTTGTTTTTGATAAGAAAAAAACGACGCCTAAGCACACGTAATGATGATGCTGAATTTCTTAATATTAATGATGTTATCAATTTTATCAACCAAAGCATCAGAACAATGTTATGCTGAAATGGAATCACCCTACGTGTATTTTGCTTCAATGACATCTTATTCTGCTGGCCGTGGTTCCCAAATGAATGTCCCTAAAAGTAAGTGTTTTTTTTTGTCACGTTTTACAAAAATGAAAAAATTATGGTAGGTAAAACGTTTGGAAAATTATGAGTTATGGGACCAAAGTTTCTTTTGTATCACATTATGCAATTTTTCATAATATTGTTACTTGTGCCCAAAAATGTTTAAAGGTTCGATGATTGAGTTCATTTATTTTACAATGATGCCCAAAAATTTCACTATCAAAACAAACGTATTTTTTTGTATTTTTTTTTTTGGTTTTAAAACAGTTTTTTTTGTTGTTTAAAACTAATGTGTTTGAAACACAAATTCATTTCTTTTGGATTCAGTTTTTCAAAATATCTGTTATCCAGTCATCAATTTTTAAATGTGACGTCATAAAATAGCTATAAGTATATGAGGCTCAAGAAATACTGAAAAATTGAAATCAAAACACAACATTTTTGTCTAAAAAAAAGTACCTACAGGAAGAAAAATAGAAATCTAAAAATACAGTTCATTCAATTCCACTTCTTTTACAACGAGAAACTGAAAAAAACGTGTTTTTTTAAAAAGAAATTGGAGTTGGAAAAAAAACACGTTCAAACACTTTTTTTAAATTGACATTTTTGTTTTAGACATGTACAAACACTGGATTTTACCAATGAGGTGGCAGAACCACATTTGTAGGCACAAAAAATTTAAATTTGAGGTAATTTTTCAAACATCCTTCATGATGTGATCATTTTATGGATAATAAGGTACAACAATTACAGCTAAAGCGAAATTTTTTTGAAAAAATTGGTTCAAAAAAAAAAAAAAAATTCTCACTTTTGCGTGCTGTATCTTCGATTTTCATCTGCAATGCGAAGCAATTGCCCCAGTGCAGCCCTTGACTATTACGCCACTTAAAGGGAAGTACCTTAAGTGTTGGTCGGATAAGCGCTAATCTGTTCGAGCGGTTGCCTATATTTAGGTCCTCAAGGGGTAACCTTGGGTGGGCCGACTTTGACTTTTTTTTTTGGAAATTTGGTGGGGATGGATGCTAAAAAGTTGTGGAAGGACCTCTAAAGACTGTAGGAAAAATTTGGAGCCCCAGACTTCACCCAGCATTTTGCGACCAGGGTTCAAAATTTTAAAATTTTCAAAAAAATCAAATTTTTTTTTTTAAAAATATTTTTGAGTTTTTTGATGGTTATTGATCCAATTATGCCTACTGATTAGTAAAAAGCCATTTTCAATCTTTTTTTCACTTTATTGGCGATTTTATCTCGCTTTTAAAGTAGGCAAAAACAGATATTTTCAAGATATTTCGCAATTCGTTTTGATTTTTACAAATTTGTTATTCATTTGAAGTCTAGGATGCCTTTTGTCACTATATGACTTGAAATGACCCCTACTGGCAAATCAATTTTCAAGGATGTTCAAAATTTCTATGAACTACTTTTTCCAGCTCTTTCAGCTTCAATGTTGAACGATGTCACGAAATAATATTTTTTGCTCGTCTTGGTGAAGAGTTACACAAGAATTTACTTTCAACATTGACAATTGAAAATTTTGAGAAACTCACCACAGAAAATTTATTCTATTCGCATGGTTGCTCGTAACTCCTTCAGTTTTAGAGATAAAAAATTTGATCGAAGAATTTTTTTGTTCCTCTCAAAAAAATATGCCAGAATCCAAGGTCAAGAATAGGATTTTCGAAAATCCATACACCCCTGCCCCTTCAATTCCCATGGAAACTTATCAGCTGCACTGCAAGTTGCTCTGCAAAGTTTCGTTCTGATCGGCGACTAGCGTATACGTTCTCGTGAAATGAACCTAACGCTGTCATCACCTTTGATTTCAACTTTTCAATCCCAGTTCTGAATCATTGTTCGTATTATTGCAGATTGTGAGCCAGTTTACTTATGGGGATTGATTAGACATGGCACCAGATACCCAGAAATTGGAGTTATTAATTCGATGGATAAATTAAACGTATTAAGAGATGAAATAATCTCGAATCACAAAAAAGGAAGTAAGTCTGGAATTAAATAATTAGAAGATAATAAGTAGGTAATATTCTTAATATTATCTATACCTATACCTACTTTTTTTTCCAAAAAACTACTCAGCTTATTTTTTACAGAATGTTTGTAATAATTTTAACAGGAGGAAACTTATGCGAAAAAGATTTATTAAATTTAGGAAAATGGAGCTCTACTTTACCAGCTGATGTTGTGAGTGAAGGCCTAGCCCCTCAGGGTGTGAAAGATCAAATTTTCTTGGCACAAAAAATGAAAGAAATTTTCCCAAAATTACTCAAATCGTCTACAAAAGATAATATCATGGTAAGCAATCTTAATCTAATGGGTAACTGATTTTTTGTATGTAGTTTTAATTTTCTTCCATTACATTATCAGTTTCAAAGCTCTGGACAAAGTCGTACTAAAGACAGCGCTATCGCATTTTCAAATGAACTAACTGGAAGTAATTTTACCACAACGGAGGGAAATAATATTACAGAAAATCCAGAACTTCTTCAAGTTAGTGCAAAATTTAACTGATGCAATTGCTTTTTGCTTATATTGTACCACTTAAAGCACCTAAGTATAATTAGGCTAGGTGTAATTATTATTATTATTATTATTTTAATTTTATTTCAGCTCGCTGAACATTGTCCGAGATATGGTAAAGAAGTTGAACAAAACTCCTCAACTTACACGGAGGTAAATTTATTCAAAAAAAGCGCCTATTTTCAAAAAATAATTGCTGAAATAAGTATCCGCTTGGGATATATACAGTCGTTGTCATTTGGTATGCATACTTATACAAACAGATATGTACCTTCCTAATAAATGGATATAGATTATAGAGTAAAAGCTTCTCAATAAGAAAATTTTGAGTAGGTAACTGCCTTTTTTTAAAAAAAAACGTAGATTCAATAATATTGATGTATACTGTTTGCGCCTATGAAAATGCCTGGTACCCTGGATCAAGACCACCATTTTGTGCTGTTTTTTTGTCGGATGAGTTGAAAGTATTTGAATATTTGTACGATATGAATAGATATTATAAAAGAGGATATGGTAGTCGTTATGTTGACCAATTAGGCTGCCCGGTCATGCAAGACATGATAAAGTCTCTCTTGTAAGTGAAACTTTATACTATGGTATCAAAAATATACCTACCTACATGTTGAATAAATCTATCAAATACATACTTAAGTCTGCAGAAAACAAAAATTGTTTTAAAAAATATTTTTTATTTCCTAAAAATATTTTACAGACATGCTAATCAAAAGCTTTCAAAAACACATAAAGGAAAATTCTTATTTTCTCACATGGAAACAATAATTCCTACGACAGTCATGTTGGGTTTATATAAAGACGAAGAGCCGCTGAGACATGATAATTATCAAAAAATGATCAAACAACGCAAATGGAGATTAGCTCAATTTGATCCATTTGCCGCAAACATCGTTGCAGTTTTGTATAAGTAAATACCCATACATAACTTTTTTATAGACCTAAGATTTGATAAAACCAAGGGATAAAAATATCTATAATCGTGTAATAGTCACAATAAACATACCTTTAACTACATATTTACCTATAGGTTCCCTATCATTTTGATTTTCAGGTGTTTTAATCAAACTAAAGTGGCAATTTACCAGAACGAACGGCCATATTTTTTTCCACAGTGCGATAATTCGAGTTTTTGCAGTTTGCAAACTTTGCAACGAATGTTTTTGGATGTTATCAATGAAGATGAATGTAACACGGAATTCTGTCAATTGCATTCAGATGAATTGCATTCAGATGAAGTATCTTCAGCATATTCGGGTTTTTTGAATCGGATCAGCACGACAATGGCTTTTTTAATGTTATTTATAAGTAGACATTTTTTAATGTATTAAAAAATTATTGTACCTGACCTTTTCTGATTTGATATACATTTTTTTTTGAAACTGGAAATTGTGATGAGCAGATATGCCCTGATCACCTTAATAGTTATTGGTGTAATTTCTATATGAGTGTGGGTTATTGTACACATCCTGTGGGAGGAGCAATAAACTACGTAATGTACTCGCAATCCGAACCTTGTTGCAAGGATCGTGATGCTAGAAAAATCACTTGGTCCAGGTATCTTGAGCTCTCCAGACCAACGTCAGTCACGACAAATGTGTACAAGTCTGGTATGGCTCGTTTCATACTCCCTAATTTTAATATACCCATCTCTGGATGGTACATATCTTTGATTTATTTCTATAATGCGATACTTTGTTAATTTCCTCGTAAGATAGCGGTACTTATTGGCTCATCCCTGATCAATCCAGATAACAGGGATGATAACCCTACAAAGCAGATCTACTAACCATACCTGCCGATGCGACTAGTAGTGGGGTTGCCAGGGAGAGGCAGGCAATGTGTACAGTAATAGTATATTATGTGACACTGGTGACAGGAGCAGAAAGTATGCGATTAACAAGTGCGAAGTTTAAGGAGCGAGGCAAAGCCAAGTGACTTAAGACTTGAATCGCACAAGTTAATCGCGTTACTGTCCAATCCTGTCGCGTATACTATTTTAATTTCATATGAGAGGAAAATAAATGCTGAAAAGTGAAATTCTAAAAAAATGTTAATTTTGAATTTGTAAACATATGCGGAAAACAGTTACTTTCCTCCCTGAGGAAAGTAACTACTTTCCACACTTGTTTTGATAGCTGCGTTAAAGACGTATTTTCCAACCACAAAACTGTCTGGGAAACTACTCATTTTCCGATCATATGAAATTAAAATTATATCTATCTTCATCATCTAAGGTAAATTGTTTAATTCTTTTATCGGGGTTGCGTTCGCCCTTACATAGTGCCATCAAGGAAGTATGGGGTTGACGTCATAAATGTCATCTGAATACTTTTCCTTATTTTTATGTTAAGAAGTGAGGAGCTCATTGCAAAAGTAGCCCTTGTCACATGAACTTTTAGACCCTTTTCACTCGATTGCACCTATTGCCAACTGCGGAGATCATGTTGTAATGATGAAATGACCGTCAAGTTGGTCTACCCTGAGTAGCCCTGAGAGGAATTGCTTTATAGAGTTTACATTCATGATACTGAGTATGCTCAAGGGAGAGCTTTGGAGATTGCATAGGTTCATGTGACAAGGGCTACTTTTGCAATAAGCTCCTCAAGTATACTATTGCCAAGTATGTTGTATTCACACTAGTGTTGTCTACCCCGCTTTTAATTAATCCAATATACCGAATGCTAGGTGATGATGTGTTAATCACCTTAGCATTTGAAATGGAAAGAATACAACTACATTGTATTCTTTCATTTACAATCGCTTCATAATAAGTTGCCAGGTTTTCTTGTGGACTTTTATATCACCTACTCGTAGAGTCAGAAGATAGGTAGTTTGTATTGTGTACCTATATCTCACACACAGATTAATAATTATAAGTTTACTTGTGATTAGTGTCGAGAGAATAGAATTCTCACGAGCAAATTATTGTTAATTGCGAATTAATGAGCGAAATAAGTACGCGAACATCTTACCATTTTGATGGTTTATTAACAACTTTATAACAACTTAAAACTAGGATCACAGACACAGTTCGATAAATAGCGCGCCTAACGGCATACTCGTGTACTATGTACACGACACTGGGGGGAAAGCGAGAAAAAAAATTCAAAGTGAAAAAAAAATTCACAAAAATTGATCAAAAATGAACGTGGGAAAAATGAACAAATTGAAAAACAAAAATACATCGATCGAACAGTGAAACTGAAACACTTATTGAATAAAATGATAAACTAAAACATAAATGGCGATTGGCGAATACAATTTTGAAACTAATCACTAATCACTAATGAGAAAAAACTATGGAAATAAACTATTGAATAATATTATCAATGATAACACTTGAGGCGTTATAAAACTAAAACATCAATTTGATTTTCAACTTACAAACTTAAAATTGAAACAGATTAAACTTCGATTACATAAAACTAAAATGATTATACAAATCATTGAAAAACAGGCGATTAAAACTAAAATGAACAAATAAACTTTCAAAACAAAATTCAAATTGTAAAATAAACTTATAAATGAATCGAATGTGTATTCAATGACACAAAAGGACTAAAATTAAGCGAAAACGAACATGTTTAAACGATGCAAAGCGCGATCACGATCTTTAAAACGATTAAGATTACACAACGATGAAACAGTTGAAAGAAACACTTCAAATTTGAATCGAATATGCTTAATATTCAACTCATTACCTGAGTAAAATCGAAATGATGATGTTTTCCCAAAAAACGAAACAAATTGATGATCATATTGTTGATCTTGAACAGAGCGTTTATCTGAATTCGATAATAAAGTTGACATCGAAGAGCGATTTATTATTGGCGGAATGATAACTTTCAAACTTTCAGGTGCCGGATTTTCAATCACATTTGGTTGATGATTCGTTTTGGCAATAACCGAAGTAATAAATAACTGTATTTTTCCAATTGATTCGGATTCAGCATGATGATGTTGAACTAATGACATTAATTCAATACTCGATTCGGTATTCACGAAAACAGATTCGGAGGTGAATTCTGCCTGTTGTGATATTTCGTCGAACGGTTCGGATATCGTTGATGGCGTTGATAAAACAGCGGTAGAAGCGACTTCAGTTGTTTCAGCTGATTGTTGATCAGACTGAAGCAAAATTGGCGATGAATGATCATTTTCAAAGCGAATTGTTGTCAGATTTTCCGTTTCAGTGATGGAATGACGGACGTTGGCGAGTAAACGTTTGACTGTTGGAACCAGGTGTTTGGCCTTGATGATTGAAGGTAACGCGCAAGTGAAATCATGCGGTGAATTCTTACTTTGTGATGAGCGGCAATTTTCGACTTCTTTCAAGTCTACGGACATTTGTTCAAAGGCGAATAGGAGCGATTCGGTGTTGATTGATGATGAGTTGATGAATGATGCAACAATTTCAATTGATTGGTTGAGGCAATCAAGCCACATGGTGAATTCGGCGAGTTCTATATCCATAGTAGCGACAGGATATAGTCAATTTTGAGCGAATAGCGAATTGAAACGAAATTAAAAAGCAAATTGAGCGAATTTTATATCCATAATAGCGACAGGATATAAAGCGGAAAGCGAATAGCGAAATGCGATGTGTTGACAAACACGTGGTGCGAAAAGTGAGTGTCACATTGATTACGAAAAAAACTAATTAAAACTAGAATTTTCGCGACGCGGATAAATTGAATCGTTACTTCTCTGCTACCATGTCGAGAGAATAGAATTCTCACGAGCAAATTATTGTTAATTGCGAATTAATGAGCGAAATAAGTACGCGAACATCTTACCATTTTGATGGTTTATTAACAACTTTATAACAACTTAAAACTAGGATCACAGACACAGTTCGATAAATAGCGCGCCTAACGGCATACTCGTGTACTATGTACACGACAATTAGTTGGTATAATATGCTCAATTACTTGTTTTACACTAACAACACTATAAATAAAAAGTAGTTAAAAACCATAAGTAATTGGTACAAGAAAGGCTTTCTTTATTTATAGTATAGTAACTTCTCACTGTGTACAGGGTGGCCAGAAATATCGGGTACCCCTAAAAAAGTTTTCTAACTAAATACTTCGGTTGGTCACAGTGAATGATAATAATGATAACACATGATTGGTTGTTGGACTGGAGAGATAACATTCCACCAATCATATGCATCTATTTCACGTTGCCAACCTATATTTTTAATGAAAAACTTTCTTAGGGGTACCCGATATTTCTGGCCACCCTGTACATTGAGGTAGGAAGGATTGCCTATTCTAGAGCTACCTAGGTATTTATTTGGAAAATGTTCCTTCTCAAAGGAATATTTCTCAGAAAACCACCTTAGGGGAAAATTATCATAATCCATTCTCTTAGCTGTTACGTCTAACCCCACTGCTACAAAATTTGCGATTTATGTACCTACTTTTACCTTGTTATGAACTAAACCAACAATAATTGACAAATATTAAAACTGATTACTTCAACGAAAAAACAATACCTACAAACAACAATAACGTAACCATCATGACCTAACAGAATACGTTCCTATTGGCTAGTTGGTTGATCCTCTGTAATTATAAAATACAGACGATTGATCACCTAGTCGGTAGTGAGTTCGAGAGAGAAATTGCTCAAGCTTTATCCGTCTTTGAAAAGTTAAATATTAATCCTATCGAATGTAAAAAGTAATTGTCTTTTAATAGCATTTTATCGTTTTGTGTTTTAATTGCATTTTTATCGTTTTTTTCGTCGAAGTAATCAGTTTTAATATTTGTCAATTATCGTTGGTTTAGTTCATAACATACCTATTTTTAAACCTACCTATTCGTTTCTTTTTTTGTGTGTGTTTGCTTGCGTTATAACTGCAACTTGTATTAATGTCCAACACCTTTGTACCAATTTGAAAAGAATCTATTCAAATGACAACTTGGTATTTCATTTCAATTGTTCGAGGATTCAAATAGGTACCTACGAGTACATTTTAATGTTGTCTTTTTGAATTATTACCCAGTCACATTTATTTATGTAGGTGCGGTACTTACTGATATTTTATAATACATAGTACCTAGATATATATCTGCCTACTTGACCCATTTAATCCCCGGTTAATCAATTTGAAGAAAAAAAACTTCGATTAGGTACCTATAGGTACCTGCCTGATTAGATAAAATGAATGTTTTTTTGAAACGTTCTTGATATCAAATACAAAATAAATTCAGTAATTCGTGAACTGTTAGGTACTTTGTAATTTATTATAGTTACTAAATTATTATATTTTTTTGATAAGAAAAAACTACACCCAAGTACACATAATGATGGCGCTAAATTTCTTAATACTCGTACTAATGATGTTATCAATTTTATCAACCAAAGCATCAAAACAATGTTATGCTGAAATGGAATCACCCTATGTGTATTTTGCTGCAATGACATCATATTCTGCTGGCCGTGGTTCCCAAATGAATGTCCCTGAAAGTAAGTGCTATTTAATTTATTCATTTTTTACTTTTGTCACGTTTTACAAAAATGTACCTACGTCCTCCTGAGATGAACCAAGCCCTGTCTTCATTTTTGATTTCTACTTTTCAATCCTCGTTCAGAATCATTGTTATAGTACATATTATTGCAGATTGTGAGCCAGTTTACTTATGGGGATTGATTAGACATGGCACTAGATACCCAGAAATTGAAGTTATTAATTCGATGGATAAATTATACGTATTAAGAGATGAAATAATCTTGAATCACAAAAAAGAAAGTAAGTTTGGCATTAAATCATTCAACTTTTTCCTCCAAAAAAACTACCTACTCTACTTATTTTTTACAGAATGTTTGTATGTACCTACTTAATTTCAACAGGAGGAAACCTATGCGAAAAAGATATATTAAATTTAGGAAAATGGAGCTCCAATTTACCAGCTGGTGTTGTGAGTGAAGGTCTGGCACCTCAGGGTGTAAAAGATCAAATTTTCCTGGCACAAAAAATGAAAGAAATTTTCCCGAAATTATTCGAATCACCTACAAAAGATGATATTATGGTAAGTAATCTTAATCTAATAATTGAATTTTTGTATTTAGGTAAAATACTTAGTTTTTATGTTCTTCCAAATTATAAGCATTGATGATCTGAAGCACATTTTTGTGTTTCACCTGCATCAGTTTCAAAGCTCTGGACAAAGTCGTACTAGAGACAGCGCTATCGCATTTTCAAACGAACTAACTGGAAGTAATTTTACCACATCGGAGGGAAATAATATTACAGAAAATCCGGAACTTCTTCAAGTTAGTGCAAAATTTAATTGATGCAATTGCTTATTGTATCCCTTAAAAGCAACCATAATTAGGTACTTGTTTTTTTTTCTAATTGAATTTCAGCTCGCTGAACATTGCCCAAGATATGTTAAAGAAGTTGAACAAAACTCCTCAACTTATATGGAAGTCAACTTATTCAAAAAAACCGCATATTTTCAAAAAATAATTGCTGAAATAAGTATTCGTTTGGGGTATATACAGTCGTTGTCATTTGGTATGTAGATATTAAATAATGGATATACTCGATAACAAGATTTTGAGTAGGTACTTGCGTTTTTTTCTTACTATAGATTCAATTCTATTGATGTATAATGTTTGCGCCTATGAAAATGCCTGGGACCCTGGATCAAGACCACCATTTTGTGCTGCTTTTTTGCCGGATGAGTTGAAAGTATTTGAATATTTGTACGATATGAATAGATATTATAAAAGAGGATATGGTAGTCGTTTTGTGAACCAATTAGGCTGCCCGGTTGTGCAAGATATGATGCAGTCTCTCTTGTAAGTGAAACTTTTGACCTACCTACTATGGTACCTGGTGCCCAGAAATATCAAGTACCCCTAAGAAAGTTTCCATTTAGAATATACGTTGGAAACGTGAAATAGATGCATATAATTGGTGGAATGTTATCTCTCCAGTCCAACAACCAATCATGTGCTATCATTATTATCATTCACTGTGACCAACCAATTAAGTACCTATTTTGATAGAAAACTTTTTTAGGGGTACTCGATATTTCTGGGCACCCTATAGTAAAAATGTTTTCAACTATACAGTAAATCTATCGAATATGTACCTGAGTCTGTGATATAGTTAGATCGTGCATAACTAGGATAGATTGATATAGATAATAATACCTACCTACTTATTTAGATTTTTCCTCACATTCTCTAAGGGAAGAATGTGAGTAGTTTTTGCCTGGACTAGCTCAGTAAGAGACATTAAACAGTCATGCAGTCTACTATAGTCAATTATTATGTAATTAAGAAAGAACTTATTCCAACATTCAAGATAAATTACAAACATTTTATTGAAACGTAATTTACATAGGAAAACATATTATCTTTTGACAAACATAAATGGTTGCCTAAGGACTGTTTCAAGGCAGAATATAAACATTTTCACATCATGGTACAATAGTCTAGAAATGATACACATCGTAGCTAAATCTAGTTAAAAGTTACCCAGCTCCAATAAATATATGATTAAAATCTCAAAGAAACACGATGTAACAATGTTTGAACTCCATTTGAACAAATAAATAAATAAATTAAAGTGATTGAACCCACAAACCCCCGCATTTGTAGATTAAATCATCACCACCAATTAATCGCTATATTTAAATTAATTAGTACAAGTAAGTTACTTCAAACCTACTTACCAAAACTGTACACTTTTTCCATCTCTTCTGATGCCTTTCCAATACCAAAGGCTTCGATGGAACTATAGACACTGGAACTACAAGATGAACACCTGCAGGTCACAGCGGTAAGGGGAATCACGTAAAATTTCATGAAAAGTTTTTCCAAACAGTCCCTGTACAGGCGCTGATTGTCGTTTTCCCACTGGACAATGCGGGTGTTGGCGGGGCAAAGGGAAGTATTTGTGAGCAATAGTTTCAGTGGTTTACTCGCTAGAGGCGCTGATCGTCGTTTTCCCAATGGACGATGCGGGTGTTGGCGCGGTAAGGGGAATGAAATAACTTTTTACCGGATCCCCTAACGTCTGTGCCCACCAGTTGTTCATCTTGTAGTTCCAGTGTCTATAGATGGAACTTATCTAAAAGAGGCACTAGTAAAGTAAACACTTTGCATGATTCGCATATGACCGGCACAATAGCGAATCACCAAAAAGGAACAAATTATTGATCATCGGATCCATGATCACTGAATTTACATTAGTATTAATCACACGCGAAGGTGACATAAATCGAAGGGTGTAGATCGCGAACTCCATTATCATAGACCACTAATTCTGCACTTAAGGTGAGAAATACTATGATAAGGAGACTTATTCGCGACTGTACGTATTTTTTACAACGAGGAACCGCAATTGTGCACTATGTGACCCAATGATGTTTAAAATGAGTTTTAAGGGTTAAAAGATCAGATTTTTGAGAAAAAAACATTTTTTGAAATTTTGTCGAAATGGTCGGTTTTGTCAGAGCGGGTCACATATGAAGTTGACTCTCGACTTTGGCGCTAAAATCCCAGTATATATAGAAAAAAGGGTGATTTTAGTCCCTCCCCCGAGGTCACGTGGTCAAAAATAGGCTTAAAGGCGCTAATTTACAAAAGAGGCCGCTACCTGTCAGTAAGCGAGCATTCTTTCTAATAAATTTACTTAATTAATTTAGCTATTTTCCCTATCTCGGGGTATAAATGTCATTGGTGGCTGTCAACCCTTAGATATAATTTAATATCTATCTTTTAAGAAGGGTTCAGCCGCCAGTGACGTCAAATGTACAAGTACATGGAGTACTTGTACATTTCTACATCTCTAAAGTATACCTACACGTTTCCATAACCTATCGGTTTAAGGGGTAGATAAAATAGGCATCTCCTTAAGTGGTACTTAACATCTGTACCCCCTAAGAAGTGCGGGCCATATACACTATGTCATATGTAGAAAACAAAAATTTTAATTTTTTTTTTATTTCCTAAAAATATTTTACAGATATGCTAATCAAAAGCTTTCAAAAACACATAAAGGAAAATTCTTATTTTCTCACATGGAAACAATAATTCCTACGACAGTCAAGTTGGGTTTATATAAAGACGAAGAGCCGCTGAGACATGATAATTATCAAAAAATGATCAAAAAACGCAAATGGAGATTAGCTCAATTTGACCCATTTGCCGCAAACATCATTGCAGTTTTGTACAAGTAAATAACAAAATTTTCTTTAAAGACCTAAAATTTCATAAAATCAACGAAAGATATCTATAATCATGTAATCTCAACTTCTCAAGCATAACTAAAACTAAAAGTAGGTACCTACATATGTACCTACATATTTATAGATAGGTATATCCACATTTTGATTTTCAGGTGTTTTAATCAAACTAAAGTGGTAATTTACCAGAACGAACGTCCATCTGTGTTTCCACAGTGCAATAATTCGAGTTTCTGCAGTTTGGAAATTTTGCAGCGAATGTTTTCGGATGTTTTCAATAAAGACGAATGTAACACGGAATTCTGTCAATTGCATTCAGAAAAAGTATTTTCAGCATATTCGGATTTTTTGAATCCGATTATCCTTGCGATAATTTTTTTGATTATTACTTATTTCTTAAGATGTAGGTACTTATAGAAACATATGTTTTATTCAACTATGCAATTGAAAATAAATTTTAAACCTGAAAATTCAATGATCTTACGTTGTTATGCAGTTTTACTGTATGTTAGGTTCTTACTCATTTTTGTACGAAGACAAAGCGTTGAGGGCCTTCAAAATTAAAAAATTTATATTAATACTAGCACCTAGCCACCTACTTACCTACTTAACTGAAAAATAGGGAGGAACTGAAGGAAAAAAATCTGGGTTAAAAAAATCAAGTTGGAGTAAAATCAAAGTTCTGGTGCCATGCTTTTGTAAAATTACATTTGCATAGAAACTACAGACAGAGTGATCGAAATTTAGTTGAGGAACCTGAAAATGGTCTTCTTCAATTTTGTCTTGATGTTTTTTTCAAGTACCTATCTGTAAGGTGCCTACCGAGACATTTAAATAATTCAAACCATGTATCTACTTTTTAACATTTTAGGATTAATACACACTCAATCTTGTACTTATCCATATACTCGTAGATCATATTATACTGACGTGGATGATTATTATGAACCTACATTGATATACCTAATCCATTTAAGCCTTTTACTGCTCGATTGGAAAAAAATCTTCTTCGATTATAATAACTGATTAGATACGAGTATACCTATAGGTAAAATAAATGCTTTCAAACTTGTCCTCAAAATAAAATGCGAATCAATGTCATAAGTATAGGTATAGTGATTAAGAAATTACGTCTGAATGGCCTGACTTTTACTCAGAATAAGTAATTTTTGAAAAAAAAAAAATAATTCTACGATGGACTTGAACTTTTTTATTTTGATAATGTTACCAATTTTGCAAATCAACGCCGAATTGGAACAATGTTACGCCGAGGAGACATCCCCTTATGTGTACTTTTCTTCTAGAACATCTTATTTTTCTGGTCGTGGTTCTCAAATGCGTATTCCTGAAAGTGAGTACTTACCTAATACTTATACCTATGTATGTATTACATTTTCTGCTCTTCTTTTTTTCTAAAAATAAAGAGAAATGAAGATTTTTCAATTAATGTAAAATAAATTTAGATCATTCTTTAAAGCAAAAGTGAATTCTCTTTATGAGTTAGAACTCAAAGCTGTTAGGAGGGTACAGTCGTTAAAGTATCAAGCTGGTATTCTTTCAGATTGCGAGCCAATTTATTTGTGGGGATTAATTAGACACGGCACCAGGTACCCAAAAATGGACACGCTCAAGTCAACAGATAAATTATATGCTTTAAGAGATGAAATAATATTAAATCATAAGAACAAAAGTAAGTTCGACTTATGTACCTATGTAAAATACTTAATTCAAAAAAATTGTCTCCTTTTTTGTAAATTTACATTAGGTACTTATTTCAAAATGATTTATATTATGTAGAAATATAACCAAATATAATGTATTTAAACAGGAGGAAACTTATGCGAAAAAGATTTAATGAATTTAAAAAACTGGAGAACGAATTTACCCGCTGATATTTCGAAGGAATATAATCTCGTCCCTCAGGGTGTCAAAGATCAAATCTTTCTGGCACAGAGAATAAAAGAAGCTTTTCCAGAACTGTTCAAATCACCTACGAAAGATAATACAATGGTGTTGAATCTTTGATTTTAAATAATTTTCCTATAATTATTTAATTTTTATTTTATTCAAATTGCATAAGTACTATACTCGATCATATATCCACATTTTTACACCCACTGACTCATACCTACCTATGTTTTATAATATTTTAGTTTCAAAGCTCTGGACAAAGCCGTACCAGAGATAGCGCTATTATATTTTCAAATGAACTAATCGGAAGTAATTTCACCACTACAGAAGGAAATAACATTACAGAAGATGCAGAATTTCTTCAAGTAGGTGCCAAATCTATCTTGTATAGAATTAAATAGGTGCATGTTTTAAGGATATATATTTTACTTAATCTACTGTATTTTAGAAGAACTCTCTAATAATCCTGCAGCTATAGGTACCATTTCAAAACTTACGACTTCACTTAAGGCGTATTTTTCCCTTTTATATTTTATTTTTTTGTTTTTGAGCAATTTTTGTGGATCCCAAAAATTTCACAAAATAAACAACATTGAGAATTCCTTGGTGGAAAGGCTGCTTCAAATTTTTTGGCGGAATTCTTCTCGCTTACATTGATACAATCTGTATATAGGTACCTTACAGTGGCGTAGCCAAGGGGGGGCGAAGGGGGCCATGCCCCCCCCCTTGAGAGCGAAAATTTGAAAGAAAACATGCAAAAATGGACGTTTTTTCGTTGTTTGGACCCATTTTTTCCAAAAATTTTCGCTCTCGCTTCGCTCGAGCAGTAATTTTACCTTCATTTTCATGAAATCACCACACATTACAATAGAATTCCAGAGAATTACCCCTCATTTCGATTTTTCATGCCTAAAAATCTGGTTTTGCCCCCTCCTTGAGAAAATCCTGGCTACGCCACTGGTACCTTAAATTGCTCTTGCTGTAAGTAGTTCACTCGTATGAGGACAGAAATGAAGTACCTATCGCTTTATTTTTATTAAACCTACTTTTTTTTGTAATTTCTCGCCTAATTCAGCCAACCAGCTCGAGTTATAATTTTCTGGAATTATAAGTCACTTTTATTCCATTTTATAAAATTTTGAAATTTCCAATGCATATCTATTCAAGTACCTAGCTAGTACCTACATTAATCATCTGCACGAAACTGGTTGTTGTTTTTTTTCGGCAGAAGCTGCAGTGCAGAGAGTTCTTTTGAATAGGTACTTTTAAACTGATTGATTAAATTAGGGACTTATTTGACCTATTCTAAGTTAATAGGTAGGTATCTCGGTAGGTAGTTCTACTTCACATATTTTTCTGCTCAGTGAGCATTGCCCAAGAAATTCTAAAGAAGTTGAAAATAATCCTTCAACGTACATCGAAGGTAATTTATTCAAAAAAGGCGCTTACTTTCAAAAAATCATCGCTGAAATAAGCATTCGTCTTGGATATTTACAACCGTTGCCACTCGGTAGGTAGTCAGTTTTAAGCCAATACCAATACTTTAGATTGCAGCGGATGTGATTTTTCTAAAATTGACCATTTTGGCACATGAATGGACGGA
Source organism: Planococcus citri (assembly GCF_950023065.1). Taxonomy (NCBI): domain Eukaryota; kingdom Metazoa; phylum Arthropoda; class Insecta; order Hemiptera; family Pseudococcidae; genus Planococcus; species Planococcus citri. Next base: position 21,694,278 of record NC_088678.1, on the reverse strand, counting down.
ATTTGCAGAAATTTTTTTGTTTGGTTTGTATGTACCTACCTTATTATTTCTGGCAGATTCGATTATATTGATGAGTGATATTTGTGCCTATGAAAATGCTTGGGACATTGGATCAAAACCGCCATTTTGCGCAGTTTTCTCATCGGATGAGTTGGAAGCAATCAATTACATGACTGATGTGAACATGTATTATAGACAAGGACATGGTAGTCATTTTGTAAACCACTTGGGCTGTCCAATTGTGCGAGATATGGTGATGTCGTTGCAGTAAGTGAACTATTTTCCATTGAAAAATTTTGCATGAGTAAAAATACTCGAAAGTAAATTGAAATCGGATAGACCTACTAAAGAGGCTTTAAATTGGAAAATTGTTGATAGGAGCGCTAATCAAGATGTTTCAAAAAGTCAAAAAGGAAAATTTTTATTCTCTCATTCGGAAACTATACTTCCGGTAACAGCCGCGTTGGGCTTGAGAAGAGATGAAGAGCCATTGAGACATGATAATTACCAAAAAATGATCAAACAACGAAAATGGAGATTAGCCTTATTCGATACATTTGCTGCGAATATAATCACAGTATTATACAAGTGAGTAAATTATACTCGTATGTACATATTTCACGTGGATCTGTCAATTTAAAACTTTTGAAAAGAATAATACCTACTCATCTAATTTCAGATGTTCTAGTGAAAATGTCACTCAAACCAAAGCAGTGATCTACCAAAACGAACGTCCATCGGTATTTCCACAGTGTAATAATTCGAGTCTTTGCGATTTGGAAAGTTTGCAAAAAATGTATTCTGATGTTTTTAATGAAAATGAATGTAATACCAAAATCTGCCAACTAACCCCACAAAGAGCATCTTCAGCACGTTCTATTTCAACGAATCCAATTATATTTTTCGCGATAATTTTTTCCACATTTCAACGTTATTTAGCTTGACGTTATGAAAAAATAATTTTAACCTGGATGCACAAAAATAAATTAATTTTAATCCAAAAATTTCATTCTTTATAATGTACTTTTAATTGCTCTCTTGAAAAAAAAAAAGATATCAAATTTTGAATCAAAAAAAAGAAACACACATAAGTTTCGTCACCAGTAAATGGTGTAGCCCATAAAATCATTTTATGACTCCCACTTTAGAAGAGAAGTACCTAGGTAAAAAAATAAACTGACCAATTAATTAATCCCGTAAATACTCTATAATGTTTTCTAATTGTTCATAAAGTTGTAGTGCTTTCGTTGAAACAGAGATGAGAAGCTTCAAGCAAAGCTATAGAAATATGGCTATGAAGATGGCATTAGTTTTGCCATTTGTTATTTTTATATGTTCACTTCTACAAATTAGAGCGGAAACAGATTATTGTTATGCAGACAATCCAACACCTTATCGGTACTTTTCTCGGAAAACTCCTTACTTGATTAGTCGGGGTCCTCAAATTCTTGATCTTGAAAGTGAGTAAATTACACTTACCTACCTACTACGTAAACCTACTCACCAGCTGAATTCATCCCTTATAGGTATTGTGATTCTAAATTCGTTAGTTAAAAAATCGTTACCTAGGTACTTAATTTGTTTTTATGATCTCGAATAATTGTAGATTGCGAGCCAGTATATTTGTGGGCATTAATTAGACATGGCACAACATACCCAGATATATATCTCACCAATTCTATGAAACAATTATCTCTTTTGAGAGATAAAATTATTTTGAATAATAAAAATAAAAGTAAGTGGATTTTATGTAGAATACCTACACATAATTTAATAGTACAATGGGTATTGGGTACATATTATTTACTCCTGTTCGACATTTATTTAATTTGTTAGGAGGGTACTTATGCGAAAAAGATTTTAAGAATTTAGAAAACTGGAGTTTCAATTTTACGTGGGGTGAAGATCACAAGTTGACTGCTCAGGGAGTCAATGATCAGGTCTTCTTAGCTGAACTAATAATCAACGCTTTTCCAAAATTATTTGAATCACCGAAGAGGGAATCTTTCAAAGTAAGTGCACTTATTCAATATCAATAGATAGGTATTAAGGTAAAATGATGTTTTCGAGAGTCGTTATTCACAAATTCCGATTTAGAGGCAGCGAAGCACCCCCTCCCCCAAATTTGGGCGAAACTTTCAAAAAGAAACTTGGGGCATGTGACATATCAAATTATATGTTTTCGGTAACGCTGAACACGAATATGCCGTCAGATTTCAGATTGGACCCCACCCATGGCCCCCAACACCTCCCCAAATGAGGTAAACATTCAAAAAAGGGGGTTGTTCGTGCGACACATGAAATAGTATGTTTTTGGTGACACTGAAACCGAATATGACGTCAGATTTTTAATTGGACCCCATCCATGGCCTCCATCAATTTTTTTGGACAATTACCCATGGGGAGGAGGTTCTGGGAGCAACGGGTGACGTCAATTTGAAAAACGAAGGCTATATTCGTGTTCAGCGATATCGAAAACATACTAGGGGAGATTGTTGTACCCCGGACCTGTTGTACCAGGGACCTTTCCCTCACTAACGCCACTTGCGGAATTCGGACCCCACTACGTTTTAAAGCATCACTAGGGTATGCCACAAAATGAACTATAGGCGATAAGGTTTTCATTTGAAAATTTTGCACACGATTATCACGTTTTAAAACGAAAAATTACATTTTGCCATGTTTTGTGAACTCATTTTGACCTGTTGTTTATTTGAAATTTGTCAAAGCAATTAGTGCAACGTGTAGCTACACCATCCAAGTGTAAGTACACATATTCACTTTTTGGAAAAATATTGTGTGAAATTTTGTAGAAATTTTTTTCTAAATTTTGGGAGGTCTTGTACCTGGGACCAAATTTCATCGTGTACCATGGACCGCAATTTTTTCATCTAATTTTCACGAATTTTGATACTTTTTCAGATGCCAGGATGCCCTTTACACAGTTTTTACATTGTAGCATCTGAAAACGTTTCAAAATTTATTTGAAATTGGTGGAAATTTGAGGAAAAATCTATGGTCCGTGGTACAACATGACAAACTTATGAATTTTTTTTTTTTAAATTCTGCAAAATTTTATATGACTTGATCTTATTGTAAAAAGTAAATATGTATAATGAATGTCTATGATCCATAGGTGAACTTTATGCCTTCACGGCCAACTTTTAGGCATTTTCCAGGGTAAATTTCGTTTTGGTCCTTGGTACACGACCCATTGTACCATGGACCAAAAAAAAGTGACTTTTTCAAAAAATTCTGGAGGGGAGGGGAATGAGTTTTGAACAAATGTGAATATCTCGTTTTTTTTGTAAAAGACCATTCTTTGATGCACCCTATTCACATTTTCAAAAATAATTAATGGGTGGAGTCCATTCCCAAAAAACGAAAAATCGGTCCCTGGTACAACAATCTCCCCTACCTATTTCATGTGTCACCCGAATGAAACCATTTTTTTTAGGTTGCTACCTTTGGGATGGTGCTGGAAGACGTGGATGGGATCCAATCAAAAATCTGATATCATATTCGGTTTCACCGTCGCCAAAAACATACTATTTCATGTGTCGCACGAACAAACCCCTCTTTTAAATTTTTACTTCATTTGGGGAAGTGTTAAGGCCGTGGGTGGGGTCCAATCAGAAATCTGACGGAATATTCGTGTTCAGCGTTACCAAAAACATATAATTCGATATGTCACATGCCCCAGATTTCTTTTTGAAAGTTTCGCCCAAAGGAGGAGTCCCGATAAGGCCACTTTTTGGCCCCGGCCAGTTATCGACTTAACCATTCTTAAAATGTTGTAATAAATGTCCCAAATACGAATCCGTGGTCAGTTAACCCAAAATGACCATTTTTTGGGCTTCAGGGGCTCCCAAAGTTGTGAATAAGAAAAGAACTTTGGGAACCACTGACAATCATTTTCAAAAACTTTTTTAGCGTAAAACATCTGTTTGAACCCAATAAACGTTATGCGAGGTGATTTTTTTTATTTTCGACCCTCGGGAGCAGAAATTGGGGGGTTTTGATTTTTGGAAAATTTTGGAACCCCCATTTTGAACCCACCCCTTTGAACCCCGCTAAAAATCTTTTTACAGTTTATTAGTATCTGAAAGACCTCCATCCTACCAAATTTCGAGCTGAATAAAATTTTCCGCTGGTACTCAAAAATCCAATTTTCCAATTTTTCGTAATTTCGATATTTTGGGAACCCCTGGAAAGCTAGAAACCTGCGATTTGCGCCAAACGTTACGTTTTGAGGTATATTATCAATTATCTAGATGAAAAAGTTTAATTAGGCTCCCTGCATATTCGTAATTTTGAACCCTTTTTTTGGGGCCCCCCACTTTAGACACCCCTAAAAAAGGCGTTTATGCATATTTTTTCAAATAAATTGAAGCATTCAAGTTTGAAACACACTAGGAAGAGATCGATAATTTTTCACTCGATTTTGCCAGTAACTTTCAAAATTGATCTTTTTAGTTTTTTTGGGCCAAATTCTGAGATTTTACTCTTCGAAAAAACGTTAAAATTACGTTTTCATGATTTCAAGGAAGTAAAATCTCAGAATATGGCCCAAAAAAGCTCAATTTTGAAAGTTACTGGTAAAATCGAGTGAAAAATTATCGAGCTCTTGCTAGTGTGTTCCAAATGTAAATTCTTCAATTTATTTGAAAAAATATGCATAATCGCCTTTTTCAGGGGTGCCCAAAGTGGGAGGCTCTAAAAAAAGGGTTCAAAATTACGAGTATACAGGGAGTTTAATTAAACTTTTCCACCTAGGTAATTGAATATATGCCTCAAAACGTTACGTTTGGCGCAAATCGCAGGTTTCCACCTATGCAGGGGTTCCCAAAAAATCCAAATTACAAAAAATTGGAAATTTGGATTTTTGAGTACCAGCGGAAAATTTTATTCAGCTCGAAATTTGGTAGGATGGAGGTCTTTCAGATACTAATAAACTGTAAAAAGATTTTTAGCGGGGTTCAAAGGGGTGGGTTCAAAATGGGGGTTCCAAAATTTTCCAAAAATCAAAACCCCCCCAATTTCTGCTCCCGAGGGTCGAAAATAAAAAAAATCACCTCGCATAACGTTTATTGGGTTCAAACAGATGTTTTACGCTAAAAAAGTTTTTGAAAATGATTGTCAGTGGTTCCCAAAGTTCTTTTCTTATTCACAACTTTGGGAGCCCCTGGAGCCCAAAAAATGGTCATTTTGGGTTAACTGACCACGGATTCGTATTTGGGACATTTATTACAACATTTTAAGATTGGTTGAGTCGATAACTGGCCGGGGCCAAAAAGTGGCCTCATCGGGACTCCTCCTTTGGGGGAGGGAGTGCTTCGCTGCCTCTAAATCGGAATTTGCGAATAACGACTCTCAAAAACATGATTTTCATTCAAAAATTACAACATTATAAACAATACTCCAGAAATTACTTCAAAAGCAGTGGCGTCTGGTATACCATTTATTAACCTTATCACAGGTGAGGGGGTGTTGGTTTTGGTCGAATTTGACTATGGCGCACCCAAGGTACAATTTTGGGTAAGTTATATGATGTTCTAGGATCAATACTGTATCTAAAAACCATTTTTCAAAAAGTGTGCCGAAAGGCCTTGTAGGGTTAAGGAGGACCTCAAAAAATTGAATTAAAATTTTGGAAGGGGAAGAGTGGGGGGGAGGGGGCAGTTGATTTTATTGGGCAAAGCCTTTATGCATACGTACACTTTGGTTCGAGTTTGAAAAAAAATGGCTGAGTTAATCCTGAAAAAAAAAATTAAAAACGATTTTCGATTTTTAAGGAATTACTCAAGAACCACTCCGAGTTGAGGTCCAAAACTTGGGGAAAATACTTATCTTGGGGTACCTATACATCACATAAGTTTCACCTCCGAAGGTTTCGGGGACCGCTCGACCATACTTATCTGCCTAGGGCCTTTAAAAATGATTCATTGTGACATCTCAACATCCTACCAAGTCTCTTTTAGCATAGAAACATCATAAAAAAAACTTTAAACACTGCTAGATTTCTACACACATGAAAATATTATGAAAAGATACTGTTAAGGAAGCTGCCAGTTGAATTAAGTTTCCGAACAATTGAAAAATTGCCTAACTACCTACGTATGTACTAAAAAAGATTTGCGATTCAAACTTTTTATATGTTCACTTTCTATTAAATCGAATGACTTTTTCCGTTTTTTTTTTTTTTTTTGAAGATTAGACCATTTAAGATTTTTTTGTATCGTAAATACATAGGTACGTATAATTATAACTTGAACAAGTTTAGAAAATGAGAAGAAAAAAAATAAAAAATAATTTACTGGCACAAATTAATGTTCTTGGTGTTAATTGAATAACATTTTTAATATTTATTTTCAGTTCCAAAGCTCAGCTTACAATAGTACCAAAGAAAGCGCTATAGTATTTAGTAACGAATTGTTTGAAACTAATTACAATACCACTGCTGAAAGCAACATCGAAGAAAATGACGAATTATTACGCGTGAGTTTCGCAAAATTATTATTTAGGTAAATAGGCACCTCTACCTACTAAGTTTTCATCGAAAACTAAAAGTGCGAAAAAATCATTTTCGATTATTGCATAATTTGTTTTCTCTTTACCTATAACGTTATGGATAATTTGAGCCGAACGTTTACGCAGTCATAAAAATAACATGTTGATTTGTACCTACTTTTTATTCTGGTACTAAATTTTGGTTTTCAGCTCAATAAACATTGTCCAAAGTACTTGACAGATGTCGAAGGAAACCTATCGTTACATAAAGAAACAGAATTATTTCAAAAATCGGATTTCATGAAAAGCATCATCGCTAATGTCAGTCTTCGTTTAGGTTTTTCGGATCAGTTGTCATTTGGTAGGCTTACGAAGCAATGAAGCCTTTTTAACTTCATTCGGGAATTTTAATAAAATGGAAAAACTGCTGATTATTTTACAGATGAAATTTACTTGATGTATGAAACCTGTGCTTATGAAAACGCTGCTAATACCAATTCGAATCCACCTTTCTGTGCTGTTTTTTCGACAAAAGAATTAAAAGTAGGTATAACCACCACGAGCGGTTATACGACTCGATGATGATGATACCTAACTATACAGGGTGCCCAGAAATATCGTGACCCCTAACAAAGTTATCTTCCAAATATTTCGGTTGGTCACAGTGAATGATAATAATGATAGCCCATGATTGGTTGTTGAACTGAGATAATAACATTCCAACAATCATTATCTATCTATTTCACGTTGCCAACCCATATTTTTAATGAAAAACTTTTTTTGGGGTGTCACGATATTATTGGGCACCCTGTATAATTACCTACCTATCAAAGTTACACAAATGATCACAGTTCGCCTCAATCTCGAGAACCTTTTCCCTTCAACTCAATTGAAAATTTGATTTTTTCTGAATAGGTACTGGAATACATCAATGATATGAATGAGTACTACTCCAGAGGTTATGGGAATCAGTTGGCTAGTCATTTGGGGTGCATAGTGATTCGAGATATGTTGACTTCATTGATGTAAGTACTTCAAGCTATCAGTTAGGTACCTACTGAAAAAACACAATTTCACTGTGAACGTATTCTTTTTTTTTTTTTTTTTTGTAATTATTGCAGAAACGCTTCCCAAGACGTCGAGGGTATAAACAAAGGGAAATTTTTATTCACTCAATCAGATGTGCTTCTTCCTGCCACAGTAAAATTAGGTTTACATAAGGAAAAGGAACGATTAGGACACAATAATTATAAAAAATTGATTAAACGACGAAAATGGAGACTTTCAATTTTTGACAGCTTTGCGGCCAATATTATTGCAGCTTTGTACAAGTAGGTAGCTAGGTACCATTGACTCGATTATTTTTACTTATAATTACATGACTTTGACTAACCTGGTACAATCAATAGAACTCTCCAACTATTTAATTTTTTTTTAAATAGTGTGAATTTAATTTTTTATATATAGATGCCCTGGCCAAAATGGAACTCATCAGAACAGCGTCGTAATTCATCAAAATGAACGACCAGTAGTATATCCAATGCAATGCACCGGTCATCATTGTACACTAGAAGGATTGAAAACAATTTTTCGAGACGTTCTAGATGAAAATCTATGTAGTATGGAATTTTGCTACAATTTCGAAACTCAGAATGCCGGCGTAGGAGCAATCTTTTTACATTTTTCTGCTTTTAGTGTTCTCACATTTGTTTGTATTATTGTGAATTTGTTTTACTAATCGTAAGAACTTTCATCTCATTGTCAGAGCAAATTTCACCTGGTTTTTTAGGTATCAGTTTTTCAAGTATATCTATTCGTTGCATAGAAGTTTAATATTTAATTATGTACTAGAAATATGCAATTTCAAGAATTCGTGCCTAAAATCGATTTAAAAAAAAAATTGGTCCTTTTCTTTAAACTGAAAAATCCAAAAATTCGTTGGAGGCTCCGGGGCAGCTCGAAACCACCACCAACCAATTTGAAATGTCAAAGGCAACTAAGGCAAGGTATAAACAAAATTTTGGCTTTCTATCTCAGTTTGATCAAATTCTGATTTCAATTCGTAAGTAATAAATGAGATAACTTTGAATTTTTAAAATTTTTCAAAAATCAAGAACTGAAATTTAGCTCTTAAAAAACGAATTCTCATTTTAAAAAAAAAACAAAAAAAAACAATAAATTCATCCACTTACCTACATTTTTAAATTCACGAAAACTCCATATCTAAATTCTTCTCTCGTCGACAATACTTATATGAATGATTTACGTACAGCAATACTTCATCATTTATCAAACACTTGAGTCAAATTTTGAATAAAGAGCAAGTAATTTCACAATTTTCTTTTTCTCTTGCTCAAAATTCATTCCACACGATTAATATTGGAGAAGCATTGACTTCCTTAGCGTGGAAAGGCTATAACATTTTCAAGTACATTCATAAAAACCAACTAAAAATTAAAATTTAACGATCTGCAATCAGAGTTTCTCTCATATTTAAAGAATCAGAAAATGAAGGAAAAAATTAGTTGCCAAAATCTGTGCAAACTTTTACAATACCTAATTTTAAATATTCGATAGGTAACTTATTTAAATTTTGTAAAAATTAAGAAAATTGTATAAAAAATAAATTTAAAATGATTTTGAAAAAAAAAAATTAAATTCTGATCGAATCTCAAAATTATACACTTTTTTTTTTGAAGATCATGCATTATTAATACAATACCACAGGAAGGATTAACTTTTCAGATGAATCTACATTAACTGAAAGCAAAATCAAACTCAAAAAGATCGGTTCAAAATTCAAAGAAACAAACTGACAGTCACGAAATCGGAAATTTTTCATCATCGAAGAATTCGAATTAACCGAAACACACTTTTATGGTTAAAAATGCCTTTAACGATTTTATAAAATAGGCAATATCAACTATGCAAAATTTTTCATTCTTTTAAAAAAATCATGTCCCCCCCACTCCAAAAAAATCAACACGACAAGAAACTAACAATCACACTTCAATTATCCAAAAACAGATCGAGAAAAATTGTCATCGTATATTTTCATTTGCACGTACGTAAACTTTACAAATCCAACATAACATATCAAAAAAATAATACGTTAATAAATAGGTAAATTTAAAAAAAAAAAAAAAAAAAAAAAAGATATTGGGACAATATAAGTAATAACAATAACACAATCAGCGAATCAAATCATCACGTGATATCAACATATGTAATAAGAACAAATAAAGAAAGAAGATGCAAAATGATTGCTAAAAAAATTTAAACATTCGTTAAACATAAAAAACATCGATGGTAGGTATTTTCGAAAATATGTACAAACTACAAAGTAATCGTAATTTTTTCAATCATACAGAACAATTTTCTCTTGCTCGAGTTTATTACGTATATTTACGTGTCCTATGACACTGGAAATTTTCTCGGGCCAAGAAATACAACCTCAAAAGTAACTACATACTCGAAAGTGCAACTTTTCGAATTTTTTCCATTCTCAAACACAATTTGAGCACGTTATGACACCATAAAAAAATATATTCGAAAACGTATTCGATAACTTAACACAAAGTCTATAATAATTAGTAAATTATTGGTAGAATAAATACTATCCTAAACGCACAATGGGGGGAAAAAATCAAAATATGTAGGTAAAACAAAGACATCAAAAAATAGGAAAATACAGAAGTAAAAAAAAAAAAAAAAAAAAAAACTACAAATACTTCAATAATAATGAACAAATTATTACGCGAATAATTAAACTACAAGTAAACGGTTTACATTCCTATTCTCTATTTTGAAAAAAAATCATCACAATACGACGACGCTTTTGATCACACGATAACTCCAACCAAGCGCGATTCGAAACCCCCTACCACAAAGACCTCTCAACTTTCAAGACTTTTTCGCGATCCTGAGCTATCGCGAGAAAAAATAATACGACCCAAAACTAAACACACCTCTACTCACACAGACAGTATTGCCAATAGAACTCGATCGTTTATCTATTATCGACCTCTTCGTATCTAGACCTCATCATCTTCTTGACACAATCTTTATAGGTTTCTCCGGGCGCCGGAGTCACACCTTGGGTTCGGATACCGAGTCCAGCAGACATAGGTCTGGCTTCGGCTTGAATGATTTCAGTCCTACCTTGATTCGATTTACCTAAACCCATACCTTCTTGCCAACCCATCTTCTGGAGTAACTTATTGCCCACGTTATCGCCACCGATACGATACTTATTAGGTTGCTCGTAATTGACTGTCGCCTCTCTGGCTTTCATGTAGTTTTCTTTGAGTTTATTGGACGGAGGCACGTCTGGCTCGTTGTATTTGACTCTACGTTCCTTGGCACGATCTCTGTACTGTATGCTTTTACGACTAGCGTCCTCTCGACTAATCCCGATAGACCTATACCACTCTTCTAAGTTCTGTTTATGCAGATCTGAGAGCTGCTGGTGTTTCAGCAGAGTCTGTTTATTGGGGAATTGGCGTTTGCACAGAAGGCAGGCCATTTTATTCCAGTCAACGTGTTTGTCGTCTTGTTGCAATTCTTCGTTATCTTCTTCGCTATCGCTGCCTTGGCCGTATTCGGCGACCAGGCTGCTATCGCTGGGTTGCTGGGCGGCGGCGGCAGTTGCCGCAGCCATAGATGTCATGTAATTCAACATAGACGTCGGACTGGTATCTTTGTTTTTACCGAGGACGCCGACAGTGTAGCCGATATCGGCAGCTCCTTGGGCTTTTAGTACCGGTACGGTTTGAGTCGCTGTTAGATTCTGTTTGGCTATTTCTTTCTTTTGATTTAGGGTTTTGGCCCATTTTTCCATATCTTTCGCTATACGTTTGGCTACTTTGACTTTATCTTTATCGTCTAGCTTTTCTTTTTTCTTATCGTCGTCGGTGGCTGCGGATTTCGAGCCATCCGATGCCGCGTTGGGACCGCCGTGTTGCGGATGAGCCGAATCGGGCGCTAGCAAATACGTGCTTCGGGCTCCGTCCCAGTACAGGAATTTGTTTATTTTCCCGTTAAAGTAGTATTGCGAGTTAGCGTCGTAGTACAGAGTCGTGTACGGATCGTAGTAATAGCCGGAGGATTTTTCGTACTGATACGTGCTGACATCCGGTACAGGATAGCATCTGTCGCCGTTACCGGAGGGTGGTTCGTTGCATACGTTTCTCGGCGGAGCGCTTACCTCGATCGGTGACGTGATGGCGGCCGAAGAAGCCGGTACAGCCGGAGCGGATACGGTGACTGCTGAGTCATGGTATCCGGTGCTGCTGGGATTGGCTCCGATGCCATCTAGAGTGGGCATGGGACCGCCACTGTTGATCACCTTCGTGTAGTAATCGGTGTAGTGTTTAACGTAGGCGTCTTTTTCGTTGGAGTTCTTGGCGTAGACCGAGGCGCTGTATTCGGCTAGACGAGGCACGTCTTGAAGTGTGTATTGAGAGGTGGAGCTGGAAAAGCCACCTGCAGCCGCGCCATCGTTGTTTTTCTGATGGCTCCACTGAGCTGCGGCGATCGCGGCGTTACCGGCGTTCGAAGCCGAGTTGTTCGAGACGGCAATCAGGACGGGGATATTTTTACAATACGATACGTACGCCGGTCTGCCGTCTATTCGCAGCTTCTGCGTGTACAGCGTGTTGTGCAGGTACATGGCGTCCGAGATGTTGTTCATCTCCAGGTAGCATATACCTCGCGAGATGTTCGTATGCTTGTCGCGACCGATGCGAACGCTTCGGATGGGTAAAGTGGACAGAGTCTGGATGGCTTTCAGCACGTTTTCTTCGGTCACCGTCGAATCGAGTCCTTTCAGCATGACCGTGTGCGTCGGATGCGAGCTACCTTCTTCGGTATCGGTGCATTCGCCCGATCTGCGATCCGATCCGCACCGGTAACAGTATTCTCGACGTTTGAAGTTCAACGCGCAACATTTGCAATACCAGTCGGCGGTGACCTCTTTGTCGAAATCGCGCTGAATGCTGTACTGCATTATGACCCGCTGGTCTTTCAGCTTGAACTCGCCGTCGTATTTCTCCACCAGTCCTTGAGCCTCTTCGGTCGATCCGAATTCCACGAACGCGAATCCTCTCGACGATCCGGTATCTTTCTTACGTATCAAACGAATATCTCGCGGAGCACCTCCGGCTCTGATCACCTCTTCTCTGATCTCCTTCTCGGTGACGTACGGTCCCAGACCACGTATAATCAACGTCTTATTAGGTACCTGTAATTTATACGAGCTGCGATCGTAGTGCTCCATACCGGAATCGCCGTAGTCCATGTTTCCGTATCCATCCGAAGGTCTGCCGCTGTCGCCCCAAACATGCGCCAGCCAATCGTCTTTCACCCTGCTGGCGAACCGGTCACCGCGGTCGCCACCGCTACGATGATAACGATCGGAATCGCGTCTACGTTCGTAACCGCGCGGCGATCTCTCGTCGTCATCGCTATTGTCGGATCTCCATCGCGATTCCCCATACCTGTCGCGATCGCGATCGTCGTAATACCGATCCCGAGACGAAGACGAATACCGATTATCGCTATCGCTGTCCGATCGACGACCACGCGAGTAACTACGTTCGCGAGACGATTCGCGACTATCTCGATGATGGCGTTTTCTCCTGCGCTCGTAGCCGCCTCCACCACCACGTTCTGAAGATCGTCTGTCGCGCGGACTACGATCGCGATAACGACTCGAGCTCCGGTACGAATCGCCGCTATCGCCTCCGCCTCCACCACCTCCGCCACCGCCGCCGCCGCCGTGATCGTCCGAGTACCTTCGAGATCCGCCTCCGGAGTCGTTGCCACCGCTAGAACGCCAGCTTCGCTCGTAATCGCTGATGCTGCTACGTTGGTCTGGCGGCGATGAACGAGCATTACCGCCACGATGGCCCGAATAGTCGTACGAGTTGCCGGATGAAGTTGTTCTGTACATATCGCCTGCGTAGCCACCGCTGCCGGACATTTTCACGTCTCTACCTAAGTACCTTGTAGGGATAAGAATTAAACAAGGAGGGGAAAAACAAATCAAAATAATCGATCAGTAAAATTGCCATATTCGACGTCGTTAACGTATTTCGAAAAAGCCATAAAGAGAACCAAAAACCACCCGCAAACTGGCTTCAAAATACCGACTTATTTTTTCCATTTACAAACCCATCGTGGGCTTTTCAACAATTCTCCATTCATGTTAGGTACTTTTATGTTTACAAATTACTATTCCATATTCTTACCTATACGTTCGATGATGGTATTGAACACACGAACCGTGTATAGGGAGATATTGCTCTGTTTTCCAATGCTGCCGACGGTACAATAGTTAGATAGGTAACCAGAGCTGTAATTTTACAACGTAGCCTCGTTGTGCCCAGCTCCAGTCTTTCTTTTTCTTTTTTTACGTACAAGAAAAATGACCGGGGCCAGCGTGGTAAGAATTTACACACAATGCTGCCAAATCACAATGACAACAACGAACACGATGTGACGGACGACTTTGCTCTTCTCTACTGTATTTATCGATCTGTAATTTTAGAGTCACATAATGTAGAAAGCACAACATTACTAAAAGTGTTGCATGGATTAATGTTCTCGCTGGTCGAATAGAGGCGGTAAACTATAATGTATTCGATTCTGTGTTCGTGTAAGTTAAAATGAAGAAAAAAAAAAGGTGCTCGATACGACGCGAAAACCACATTTTCTAAAATCCTATTTTTAAGAGTTCAAAAACGAACGATTTCTGAGTCTTTTTTTTTGCAAACAAACGCGACATCGCGATCAAATACACCATAGTCCTCGAATTCACGATACGATGAGAGAAAAAAAGCACTCGAAACGATCACACAATTACACAGGCCAAGTCAATATTGATGAGATGAACGACAATATGGAAATGAAAATACGACGAATTCTTCGTGTAGGTAGATAGGTAGGTGCATCTGGAAAATGTAGGTACTCGAATGCAAATCTTCATTGTTCGCTCATTTATATCGTTTTAACCGATGAAAGCTTCGATGCGCGGATCTGCTCTCTGCTTTTATCATCTTGATAGATAATGGTAGGTCAAGCAAGTAGAACGCGATTCTTTTTGATCATTTTGATTTTTTTTTTCTCGAATTAATGAAAATATGACGAGGGTAAAAGACGAATAAAATTTTCAAATGCTACGACAACGAAAGTATTCATTTACCTTCGTAATGGTGCAAAGCACAGTGAAAACTCATGTTGATGGGGAGAGGGGGAGGGATGAAGAATGGTCTAATTTCAATAAGTAATAATAATACGTTCGTAACGATCTAATTTTCACACGTTCTAACAACCAACAGTCAATTTATATGATCATCTTCAGCCAATTATACTGGTCAAAAGGGCGAGAGGGAGAGGGAACGAGAAAATTTTTCGAAGAATTTGAAAACAGGGTGGTTAGAGGGCAGCAGGAGGGACCCAAAATGAAATTGATGCCACAGAAAAAGAAACTCATTAAGTAAGAGTTCATTCGATTAAGTTGGAAAAAAATCCTCCAATTACACCATTCGAATGTGACGATACTGATGTGAGAAGAGAAAGAAGCGAAGTCAGAACCCACGAGCAAAAAGCAGGACTAGCAGGTTCAGCAGAACTGTTGGACACCCTGTTTTCTAGTATTTCTGACAAGGGAACCACTTGAAGTGTCACACTCGGATTTGAACGGGACTGCGATTTTTGGAAAGAGAATAGTCTAAAACCCCCAAAACCAAATTTTCAGCTGCCCAAGTTCATTTTTTGATTTTTGGCGAATTTTTGAAAATTCAAAATTGACTGTTTTTGGCGATTTATGCTTTTTTTTAAAAGGTACGTACTTGATCAATAAAAATGGTCAAAATAAGTCCCGAAACTAATATTAATTACCCAAATCCAAATTTCACTATTTCCAGCCATTCTGGAGCCTCCAGCGCGATTTTTCAATTTCTCCAGAATTTTGAATTTGCTCCAGAAGGCGTGAATATGAAGTTGGGCAGCTAAAAATCGAGTTGTATGTTACACTCGACCTGTTTAACGAGTTCATCCACATCTGAGCAGATTTTGAGAGTGACACCTCAAAAGTGGCTTTTTGATCAGTTTTTTTTCAAAATTAAAAAATCAAAAAAATCCAAACATAACCGTTTGCGAGGAAATTTTAAAAATTTGTGCGAATCGCTGTATTTCTTCAAGAACTAACCCCCGGAGTGCAAATTGTACCATTTCCAGCCATTTTGGAGCGAAAGTGACACCTCAAAAAACCACTCCAGAGGTGTCACTCTCAAAATCGGCTCAAATGTGGATAAACTCGTTAAATAAGTCGGGTTTAATTTACAACTCGATTTTTAACTGCCCAATTTCATATTCACGCCTTCTGGAGCTAATTCAAAATTCTGGAGAAATTGAAAAATCGCGCTGGAGGCTCCAGAATGGCTGGAAATTTCAAAATTTTGATTTGGGGGGTTAATTACGGACAAAACACAGCGACTCGCGCAAATTTCAAAAATTTCCTCACAAACGGTTATCTTTTGATTTTTTTATTTTTAAAAAAGTTGGTCAAAAAGCCATTTTTGAGGTGTCCCTCCCAAAACCGACTCAAATGTGGATAAACTTGTTAAACAGATCGAGTATAACACACAACTCGACTTTTAGCTGTCAAACTTCATATTCACGCCTTTTGGAGCAAATTCAAAATTCTGGAGAAATTGAAAATCGCGCTGGAGGCTCCAGAATGGCTGAAAATTTCAAAATTTTGAATTGGGGGGCTAATTACGGACAAAATACAGCGATTCGCGCAAATTTCAAAAATTTCCTCACAAACGGTTATCTTTTGATTTTTTTGATTTTCTAATTTTTAAAAAAGTTGGTCAAAAAGCCACTTTTGAGGTGTCACTCTCAAAATCGGCTTAAATGTAGATAAACTCGTTAAATAGGTTGAGTATAATACACAACTCGATTTTTAGCTGCCCAACTTCATATTCACGCCTTTAGGAGCAAATTCAAAATTCTGGAGAAATTGAAAAATCGCGCTGGAGGCTCCAGAATGGCTGGAAATTGTGAAATTTGGATTTGAGGGGGTTAGTTTTGGACAAAATACAGCGATTCACGTGAATTCCGAAAATTTCCACACAAACGGGAAACTTTTGATTTTTTAATTTTGAAAAAAGCTGATCAAAAAACCACTTTTGAGGTGTCACTCTCAAAATCGGCTTAAATGTGGATAAACTTATTAAACAGGTCGAGTATAATACACAACTCGATTTTTAGCTGCCCAACCTCATATTCACGCCTTCTGGAGCAAATTGAAAAATCACGCTGGAGGCTCCAGAATGGCTGGAAATGGTGAAATTTGGATTTGAGTAATTAATATTAGTTTCGGGACTTATTTTGACCATTTTTATTGATCAAGTACGTACCTTTTTAAAAAAAAGCATAAATCGCCAAAAACAATCAATTTTGAATTATCAAAAATTCGCCAAAAATCGAAAAATGAACTTGGGCAGCTGAAAATTTGGTTTTGGGGGTTTTAGATCAGGGGATGGAGTGGAAGGTGCCAATCATCGTGAAAGTGAGTAAATCACACGAGATAAAAAAATACCAGAGACACAACTCGACCTTCATCATGATTCAGTTTCAAGAAATAACTCTGCAGATGTTTCACAGAGGACATCCTGTATATCTAACTACACCAGGAAAGCTCAAGAGAATGATAGTATATTTCCATAAACACATTTTTTAAACCTTCATTTTCAAAATATAGCGCCAATTTTTCACTGAACGTAATTTCGTTTTCAAAAAAATTTTTCAGCTGCTTCAGAACTACAAAATTGAACTGAAAATTTCTCAATAAAAAATTTTCACAGTAGAAAAAAAATGCTGTGTAACGCCACAGAATTACTTCAAAAAAGGTTCTAATTCGAACTAATGACGAAATATTCAATGTAAATTACATCAAAGGAACTAAAGCAACAGAATTACTTTTAAAAAGCTTCTAATTCGAACAAATGATGAAATATCCAGCTTGAATTCCATCATAAGAAGGCTGAATTGGAATTAGAATCGAATTCCTGCAATTGAAACACTAACCGAAACGAAGAAAAGGACAGAAGACGACCGAAGACCAATGTTGCATCATGAAAACACAGATTTCGAGCTGCTTCATGATAATGCACGAATGCGAACGTCAATTTGTTGGCTAAAAAGCTACATCGAAACAAATAACTACAAATTACAATAGCAAAGTAAAATGCACACCACAACAATGTCAATACTAATTCGGTCTTGACAAGAGTGACAAAGTAGAATAAACCAGAACCTCGAAGAGTATCAATGATCGATACACTTTCACGATGATGACTCCAACGAAGCGAAATTCCTCATAGTAAAGGGCACAGGAAACGGGCAAATCTTGTATAGGTATATGACGAAAATGTAATAAAAGGTACGAACTAATCGACGAATATGAAGACCGGAGTATATCTGGCTCGATCAATTTGAACTGGGAATAATAGTTTTCGCGCACTGATAATACGGTATTTACATCGTTTAACGTTCATACTTACCAAACTTCTAGCTTTATCGAAGGATTGAGATTTTTCTACAGTGCTGAATCCGTACACGAATGTAAAATTGCTGCAATAATTCAAAGCCTGTAACCAATAAATCTCTTTCTTAATTTCACACAACATTTGGAAGAGTTGTTCAAATAGAAGTTTTGATCTAAGTAGTTTCACGAATCAAGCAACAAATGCACGTTCTTTACGTATTCCATAACGGAAACGACGTTTAGCTGTATAGGTAGATAGTTGTGGCGATACCGGTGGAATCTTCACAGGGTAAAATACCAATAATACCTTCTGGATTGTATGCCGTATATACTTACATATGGCAATACAATTTTAAATACAGTGACAGTCGCAAAGGCGAAAACAGTTTACTGCAGAATGATCACTACAAACGTTCGACAGTAACGTGAATAATTTTAGCACCGTAGAGTATCGTACGTCCAGAATATGGAGAAGTTGCTTCGGGAGTATTCGGATCCGGGATCCAATTTAGCGATTAAAACGTTGTTCAAAGTACACATATTTGTAAACGTCGAAGTAATTTCGAGTTGAAAAATCCTATTTCGAGTTGGGTTGGAGTTTACATACATATTTTACACAGCTTACGAAGTTACGAGTTGCAATCATTTCGTAGTTACGCAGTATAATTTAAACTTACCGGACGATTTGTACACCACGATTAACTATAATGTAACTTTTTCTTTACAATATTTAGTCGAATTAATTGAGAAAATTAATTTAAAAGTCACTGTTTTATACAATCTTCTTCTCAGTTCTCGGACATTTTTTTACACAAGCGGAGTGTGACGATAAAAAAAAGTATGTCAAACAGAACGTAGTTGTTACCAGAAATAGAAACAAATAATTGGCAAGAATTTTCAATTTTGATTTTTTTTTCGACAAAAATAGTGATTAAAAAATTTATTAATTTGATTTAATCATTATATTTTATTGTTATTGATTTTTTAACGAGTTAATTAATTAATAAAATGGTGAAATTAATAATTAATCGAAATTACTGTGACGTTTTGAGTTTCCTTGAAAGTGCAACACTGGGTGTACTGTTACCTATCCAAAAATTTTACCTATCTTTCAAACGTGAATTTTAAATTTTAATTTTTCTTTCACCGAAAGAGGAAAGACCGAAACAATAAATTAAAATGATTAAAATTTAAAACTTTGAACGTGTTTTTTACCCTTTTATGAACTATTTTAAAAGTAACAGACCTCGATTCACGGGAATTTTTTGCCATAGCATGCCGAGCATGCGACATGGAACATGGACAGAATTTATAGCAGACAAGTTTAAGTTAAGCAGAAAAGGAACTCCTTGACAATTTTTTTCTGAACACTGAAAAATCCCAAAATCCGTTGTAGGCTCCAGGGCTGCTCGAAACCACCACCAACCAATTTGAGATGTCGAAGGCAAGGTATAAACCAAATTTTGGCTTTCTAGTTCTACCTCAGTTTGATAATTTTGATTTTATTGATTCGTAACGAATGAGGTAGGTACGAGTAACTTTGAAATTGTTTAAAATTTTCCAAAAATCAAGAATTGAAATTTAGCTCCTGAAATTTGTATTTTCGAATGCTTGTTCAATTTTTCTTAACCAGACCAAAAAAAATATGGCCAGTCGGGATACCTTCCCTCCTGTAGTCACTCCTCCTCCCCACGCAATTCATCAACACTCCTTTTCAAGATATATTTGGCCCTTATTTGGCCACAATTGTTTACAAAAATAGACCAAATTTTTATCATTTTTACATCTTGCTATCAATTTGTGAATCATGTGTGATCAAGTGAAAATCAGTGAAAATGTAAGTACCTACCTATTGCTATTGAATTACCTAACATCGAATAATTGTAAATAAAATGGTGCAAATTGATTGTCTTAAATGCGTTTGCACGAGTGTTATAGAAACTGTACAATATTTTGAGTAATTTTGCCATGTACCTACCTATTTAGTTGATGTTTTCAAATTAAAATAAACCTGCGAATTTCACACAAAAAAAAATGTGGCTCGTTTTGTGCCGAATGTTTCAAAGTAGTCGATCAGATTTTTTTTCAGAAGGTACCTATGAAAATTAAAACTGCTATGGAAGGCTTCGTTGAGACGTCTTCAAACTCACAGCTTTTCCAAACACCAACAATGTCAGAGCAAACACCGTTTAAATTAATTTAGAGTCCTATTACAGACATCGGAATGATATTCGTGTTGGCACTTCTGATATTATCGATATTACAAATTCAAGCAGAACAAGAACAATGTTACGCAGAAACTGCAACGCCGTATATGTATTTTGGCCCGAGAACATCTTATTTTCGTAGCCGAGGCTCTCGAATGACTACTCTGGAAAGTAAGACACCCACATCATCTCAGATACCCACTTTTTTCTATGTAACTGAATTCAATTTTAATCAAAAAGCGTCGTCGTTATTTTAGATTGTACTATAATTTATGCATGGGGAATTATAAGGCACGGAACAAGGTATCCTGTAGATATGAATACAATTACAAAAACCAAGAAATTATTACCTAAAATAAGAGATCAAATTCTAGAGAATCATAAGAATGGACGTAAGTTTATTTACATTAGTATTCGTTATGGTTAGCTAATAATGTTCCGAGCTAATGAGAAATGACTAAAATTGCATTAATAATTGATCAACAGGAGGAACTTTATGTAAAAAAGACTTGAAAAATTTAGAGAACTGGAGCTCAACTCTGACCACAGATTTAAGAGGTGAATTGACACCTCAGGGCATCAAAGAGTTGACGTTATTAGGGGAAAAAGTAAAAGAAGCATTTTTTAGTTCACAAAAGTCACTGCCAAGAAATATTTTTGAGGTAAATACGATAAAGTAGATAACTATAGACTATCTTATGAGGAACTACCTACCTACTCATGAATCTGTATTACAACTTACTGTATTATAATTGATCAAGTAACGACCTAGGATGTTTGTGTGCTTAGTTTCAGAGTTCTGACACCAACCGCACTAGAGACAGTGCATTAGCTTTCAGTAATGCCCTAATGGGAACAAATTTTACAACCATCCAAGGTAACAATATAACCGAAGATGACGAATTTCTTCAAGTGAGATTGTTGAGATACCTACTTGAATAAATTTTAAAATACCCAATTTGTTATCATATTTACCTACCTGACTAATGTACTGTATTAATTAGGAAACACCTACTTGCATTCAGCTCTTTTTTAGATAGTAATTAATTCATAAAATATCTGAAACTAAGTTTTCCTCCTTGAGTAGGTATAGGTAAGTAAGTATCCAACGACATGATAGGTATTATTTCATTTCAGCTTTACAAACATTGTTCTAGTTACAATAAATTTGTGAAAGATCCTTCTTTACACGAAGAAACGCATTTGTATAAAACGTCTTCTCTATTTCAAAAGATTACAGCAGAAATAAGTTTGCGTTTAGGTTTTGTACAGCCATTATCAGACCGTATGTAATACTGCTCAGATGAATAGTTAACAGATTAATGAATTGTGAATTTATTGTAATGAATGGACATTTTTTTTTGCAGATTCCATCATGTTAATGTACAGTTTGTGTGCTTATGAAAGTGCTTGGTTTGTCGATTCAAAACCTCCGTTTTGTGTGGTTTTTACTGCAGAACATTTAAAAGTACAGTACCTACCTGTTTCAACTCTTTTGATCTTAATATTATGCTTAAGTAGGTTAGTAAATTTATTAGGGATGTGTTTTTTTTTTTTAATTTAATCTGATTTCGACCAAATTTACAGAAGTTGTTTACTTTGAGCTGGAGGGGGGGTGCGTGGTAGAGAATTTAGAATGCCTCGCTCAGAAAGCGAGAGCATTTTGCTATTAATTGTCGCATGCGGCTCCAAGTTGAAATTGCACAACCAAATAAAAATACTTATATTTTTTACATAGCGAACATGATTTGACCTCTTCAATTCCAAGGTTAGGCAAACATTCATTCATGAACTTACGATGAGTTGCCTATCCGAATCAAATCACTTCGGGTTACGGGGGCCTATTAGGATTTAGGACATTGCTCTTTTGATCTCGCTTGGTTTGGTACAAACTGGAGAGTGTCAGATCAAAAGTTTCCCTGGTTAGACCTTCATCTTCATATAAATAATTTGTTCAACACAGGTCATAGAATACATCCATGATATGACTTTGTATCACACAAGAGGCTATGGAAATTCACTTCCTAATGAAAAAATGGGCTGCCCAATTGTACGGAATATGATGTTGTCATTGTCGTGAGTACAACGCAACGTTTAAGCCACATGTTCAAAAATCATTACCTCACATTTATTTCAACGATGTTTAGCAAAGCAGCAAAGGACTTTAAAACTGTTAGCAGAGGTAAATTCCTTTTCACCCACGTTGAAACAATTATTCCAACGACGGTAAAACTAGGATTACGCAAAGACAAAGAACCACTGAAACTTGATAATTACCAAAAATTAGTCCATAAAAGAGAATGGATGAGTTCTTTTTTCGGCAGCTTTGCTTCTAATATTATTGCAACTTTATACAGGTAAAAAAAAACACACCAAACTCGATTTCCTATTTTAGGTACCAAATAGTGTTTTGAAAAATTGGATTTAAACTTAGCTAGGTATTATTGTTTTACAGGTGTCCGGATGAAAATGCTAATGCTTCTCAGAATGTTGTATTATTTCATCAAAACGAGTATCCCGTTGTGATTCCTCAATGTACTTCTAATCCTTGCACTCTGAAAGAATTGCACTTTATTTTTAAAGATGTGTTCGACGAAAATCACTGCAATACAAATTTTTGTAATACAGAATCGTTGGAGCCATCGTCAGGATGTGCAATGTGTTTCAGCATAAGTATCATTGCTATAAGTCTATTGTTTATTAAAATTATGAATTGGTGAAATTTGAAAAACGTGACGAATTGTGTGAGTAAGAATTTTCCAAATGCCTGCCTTAACAACTGGATGTCCCCATTAAAATGGTAGTAGTGCTCGAAATTCGTTTCGATTCGTCAAAATGAATCACCTGAAGAGTGTATTTAGCATGAGCATAATTAGGTAAATGGATATGGTTTTCGTTCTGTTCGGTTTCTCGAGATTTTGTGTTCTCATCTCAATGAAAATCTGCTTACAGGAATTCTCTGTAAAGATTTGGAAATTCCTGTCGGCTTGGTGCTGGAATAATCTGTTTGCATTGTTTTTGAGTATTCTTACAGTTGTTTGTATTATTGTGAACTTATTATATATACTATCATTAGACGTTAGGATTAAGATCTCTTCTTGAATAACATACCTGCTTATACGTAGTTGTGTGTCGATTTATTTTATTCAAATAATAGAAAAGCACTCGTGAGATCTTGATGAGTTATTTTTAAAATACCATTCCTACTTTCACTCTTGTGAAGAGTTATTGAAAACAAGTGAAGTTTACTTAATAAAATATAGTTCCTTTAAATATTGTGTCGTACCAGGTACATTTCTACTACATATTTACCTACCTCTTTGAATAGGTATCTACATCAAAAAGATAGCAATTTTTTAATCTTCGTTCCACCAATACATAAGCACCTGTTGAAAAAGATGAAGATTTATTCTTCATAAAATGGCAACCAGATAGGTACTCAAAAACTTTCAAGTACCTATAGCAATAGGTAGGTACCTAAATATCGCATTACTTACTACCTATACTTTTTTTCAATTTCAAGCAGGCAATATAGTTACTTAGGTATTGAAAAGATTAGATAATTTAATGCATTGTAATTTTTCCTTGTACGTAGGTACCTGTAATAATGCCGAATAAGTAAAGTGATAAGAACTTAGGTTTATACAAAATGTTCAATTTACTTTCAAGTACACCTAGGTGCCTATTCAGTTTAATTTCAACAATGTTGGTGCCAATACACTCGTTTCAATTGATTTAAATTGAATTAGTCCAGACTCATAATGATATTGATATGGGTACTATTAATATCTTCGCTTCTACAAATCGAAGCAGAGCAAGAACAATGTTATGCTGACAATACATCCCCATATTTGAATTTTGGAGAGAGAACGTCTTATTTTCAAGGTCGAGAGCCTCATCAAATGAATTTGCCAAAAAGTAAGACACTATTGTTCGATCAAATACATTTTTAATTAATTTTTTTTTTTTTCAAACAAACTTTGTTGTTGCTTGGTTACTTTCTTACAACAAATTTGAACTGAATTCATCGTTTTTGTAGATTGTAAGCCAATTTATGTATGGGGAATTATAAGGCACGGGACGAGGTATCCTGTACCTATCGATACAATTTTAAAAATCAAGAAAACATTGCCTTTAATAAGAGATCAAATTTTAATGAATCATAAAAATGGACGTAAGTTTATTTGAGTACCTATACTTGTTACGATTTAATTTAATGATCTGAATCTAATGGGAAAATAGTCAACAGTGAAGTCGATGAAACATTAAATTACATTGTAGTCATGAGAAGCAAATGGAGACACTGCCTCCTTGCGAGTAAAAATTTAAAATAAAACAGGTGTAGGTACCTACCTAAATACTGGACTCAAGTAATTTGGTACCTATGTAGACCTACGTATTCATGAATTTATTACATAATAATTTCAACAGGAGGAAACTTATGTAAAAAAGACTTGGAAAATTTGAAGAAATGGAACATCAATATAACCACAGATTTGAGAGGTGAACTGACATCACAGGGTACCAAAGAGTTGATTTTTTTAGCAAAAAAAATTAAAGAAGCATTTCCTCTTTTATTCGAATTACAGCAAAGAAATATTTTCGAGGTAAGAAATTTAACCTAAGTTAGTAATAATCTATATCCATTACAAACTTCATGAAGTAGGGATTTTGTGAAACACTACCTAGTTTATTAACTTGAGAATTTTCTTATTCTGACTGATAAAGGCAGAAAGTTTTTTTTAATGAGTACCAACTTATCTACTTAATTCTTATCAAAAGATTTGAGCTGAAGTACAAATACATACGTTAGCTTTCTTACTAAAATTTTGCAACCTTGCAATATGCTTGATCATTTTCATTTTTCATAAAATGATACCTATTTGTGAACTCAGTTTCAGAGTTCTGATACCAACCGCACAAGAGCTAGCGCGTTAGCATTCAGTAATGAACTAATGGGAACAAATTTCACTACCCTGCAAGGTAACAATATAACTGAGGATGACGAGTTTCTACAAGTGAGAATAGTACATAATAGTATTTGCTAGGGTCTACAGATATAGGGTACCTACCTACCTAACCTTTTACTTTGGTAACATTGTACAGTAATGTAAAATTAATAGGTACATAGATAGGTAGGTACTGTCAAATGTCCTAATTTCGGACACTTTTTTGATATTTTTTTCAAAATGAACAATTCAATGGGATATTCGTTATGATTTATTCTGATAGAATATCAACAGGAGAATAGTTTTTGAGCGTCAAGTTTTAATTTTTGAACGATTTTGTTTATTTTATGCGAATTGAAAACTGTTCGAAATCAGCTCCATTATAGGTATACTAGCACTACCTATCCTAATTTCAGACACTTTGCCTTCTTCACAAAAAAAAAGGGTAAAATTACGAGATGTAGTAAAATTATATTTTCACTAAAAAATACTCTCCAGTAGGTATAGGCACTACCTACATATTTTCTATCAGCAAAATTGAAAAAACAGTCAGTGTCCGAAATTAATGGTCCTCCGAGCCGGATTTGAGCCAGTATAAACTTTACATAGGTACAAACGGATATAAGTGGACTGCAACGAGTGCAGGTAGCAATGTACAGAGATGAATGGTACCCCTAACTAAAACTTTAAGATGGTGTAATTTCTATTCTACGTATCTTAATAGTGTCCGAAATTAACACGGTTGACTGAGTTGACAGTACCTAGGTACCTAAATTAAATTGCCAAATCTTCATCGCACTTTCAAATTGTTTCGTGGCATATCAGAGGCCAATACCCCAAGTCAATAACAAACAGAGTGATCACTGATCAACATTTGGCACCTTCGATCGAGATTTATATTATACTTTGGCTTAAGTTTTAAAACATCTAATTCATTGACATAGACATGGATTATGTCCCTATCCCTATAATACACCTACCCATACCCATTTATATAATTTGATAGGCACTTATTTGAATATTTTTGGCAATGTACCTATGTACCTTTATTTCAGCTTTACAAGCATTGCCCTAATCACGCGAAACTTGTCAAAAATCCTGTATTTCATGAAGAAATCCGTTTATTCAAAACTTCTGCTCTAATGCAAAAGATCACAGCAGAAATAAGTCTGCGTTTGGGTTTCTTGCAACCACTATCAAATCGTATGTACCTACTTACCTAATAAATTGATTGAACAAATAATTTAGATAGGTAAGTAAGAAATCACATGATAAAATATGCACAATTCTTTTCGCAGAGTCAATCATGTTAATGTATAGTATCTGCGCCTATGAAAATGCTTGGTTTATGGATTCGAAACCTCCATTTTGTGCAGTCTTCACCGAGGAAGATTTAAAAGTATGTGAGCATTTAATATTGTAGTCGGAGAGCCCGCTTAAGGATCTATTGCACCCCCCCCCCCCGGTTGATCCTCCTGGACAACTTCTTAAAGGGGGAGTCCTAAGGAACATTTCTAGCCCTTGTACTCAAAAAAAAGTGGCCCTACTTACAAAATGGTGGCCATTTTGATTGACAGGTCAGCCAAAATCGCAGATTTTGCGTTCCAACATGAGACTTGCACAACATTTTTTAAACCGTACAAAAGTAGATCGAAAGATCACGCAAAAATGTATCACCTGTCAAAATTTCAAGTGCTTAAGTGCGTTTTTCGATTTTTGGCGAATTTTTGAAAATCAAATTCAGGTTAAAAATGAGGGAAAAAATCAAAATTTCACCAAATTGACCAAGAAAGCTGAAATTTGGGGTATACCCTATTTTCGACATGGCAAATCGATTGGAAACTGTTTCAAACCGTTTTGAGCAGTCATGGAGCCTCCAGCAGATTTCTGAAACTTGAAATTTTCACAAAATTGCATCAAAATGGAGTTGGAAAGCTGAAATTTATTCTGAAAACTAATTTCAATGCGCTGCGAAGTACTGCAGGTAAAGGCCCTAGGCAGATAAGTATGGTCGAGCGGCCCCCGGGACCTTCAGAGATGAAACTTATGTGGTGTATAGGTACCCCCAAGATAAGTATTTTCCCCAAGTTTTGGACCTCAACTCTGAGTGGTTCTTGAGTAATTCCTCAAAAATCGAAAATCGTTTTTAATTTTTTTCTCAGGATTGACTTGGCCAATTTTTTTCAAACTTGAACCAAAGTGTACGTATGCATAAGGGCTACTCCCAAAAAAATCAACAGCCCCCTCCCCCCACTTTTCCACCTCCAAAATTTAGATTCAATTTTTTGAGGCCCCCCTTACCCCCCAAGGCCTTTTGGCACACTTTTCGAAAAATGTTTTTTAGATGCAGTATTAATCCTAGAACAACATATAACTTACCCAAAACTGTACCTCGGGTGCGCCATAGTCAAATTCGACCAAAACCAACACCCCCTCACCTGTAATAAGGTTAATATGGTACCTACGCCACTGTTATTGAAGTAACTTCTGGAGTATGGCTTATAATGTTGTAATTTTTAAATGTAAATGATGTTTTTGAGAGTCGTTATTCACAAATTCCCATTTAGGGGCAGCGAAGCACCCCCTCCCCCAAATTTGGGCGAAACTTTCAGAAAGAAACCTGGGGCATGTGACATATCAAATTATATGTTTTTGGTAACGCTGAACATGAATATGACGTCAGATTTCTGATTGGACCCCACCCACGGCCCCCAACGCCTCCCCAAATGAGGTAAAAATTCAATAAAAGGGGTTTTTTTGTGCGACACATGAAATAGTATGTTTTTGGCGACGCTGAAACCGAATATGACGTCAGGTTTTTTATTGCACTCCGTCCACGGCTCCCAGCACCTTCCCAAGGGGAGTATCCCAAAAAAAATGGTTTTATTCTGGTGACACATGAAATAGGTAGTGTGTTTTCGATATCGCTGAACACGGATATAGCCTTAGTTTTTCAAATTGACGTCACCCATAGCTCCCAGAACCTCCTCCCATGGGTAATTGTCCAAAAAAATTTTTGGGGGCCATGGATGGGGTCCAATCAAAAACCTGACCTCATATTCGGTTTCAGCGTCGCCAAAAACATACTATTTCATGTGTCGCACAAAAAAACCCCTCTTATTGAATTTTTACCTCATTTGGGGAGGCGTTGGGGGCCGTGGGTGGGGTCCAATCAGAAATCTGACGTCATATTCATGTTCAGCGTTACCAAAAACATATAATTTGATATGTCACATGCCCCAGGTTTCTTTCTGAAAGTTTCGCCCAAATTTGGGGGAGGGGGTGCTTCGCTGCCCCTAAATGGGAATTTGTGAATAACGACTCTCAAAAACATCATTTACATTTAAAAATTACAACATTATAAGCCATACTCCAGAAGTTACTTCAATAACAGTGGCGTAGGTACCATATTAACCTTATTACAGGTGAGGGGGTGTTGGTTTTGGTCGAATTTGACTATGGCGCACCCGAGGTACAGTTTTGGGTAAGTTATATGTTGTTCTAGGATTAATACTGCATCTAAAAAACATTTTTCGAAAAGTGTGCCAAAAGGCCTTGGGGGGTAAGGGGGGCCTCAAAAAATTGAATCTAAATTTTGGAGGTGGAAAAGTGGGGGGAGGGGGCTGTTGATTTTTTTGGGAGTAGCCCTTATGCATACGTACACTTTGGTTCAAGTTTGAAAAAAATTGGCCAAGTCAATCCTGAGAAAAAAATTAAAAACGATTTTCGATTTTTGAGGAATTACTCAAGAACCACTCAGAGTTGAGGTCCAAAACTTGGGGAAAATACTTATCTTGGGGGTACCTATACACCACATAAGTTTCATCTCTGAAGGTCCCGGGGGCCGCTCGACCATACTTATCTGCCTAGGGCCTTTCAAGTCGTTTTGGAGCCTCCAGCAGATTTTTTAAACTTTGAATTTTTACAAAATTTCATCAAATGGAGATGGAAAGCTGAAATTTACTCTACACTCCAATTTTAACACCCTCTGAAGACGACTTCAGGTTGGTTCAAGCCATTTTGGAGCCTCCAGCGACTTTTTGAAAATTACTGGACCCTCTAGTAGATTTTTGAAACTTGAAATTCCCGCAACATTTTCCTTAATAGAGTTGGCAAGCTGAAATTTACTTCGCAAACTGATTTCAATGCGATATGAAGTCGACTATACTAGTAGGTACATACATGGTGGTTTCAAATGGTTTTGAAGCTACCAGCTACTTTTTGGAAATTTCAATTTTCCAAAAAAAGCCATACGACCTTTCAAAAAGTCGCTGGAGGCTCCAAAACGACTTGAAATCCACCAGCAGTCCACTTCGTAGCGTATTGAAATTAGTTTGCTGAATTAATTTCGGCTTTCCAACTCCGTTTGATGAAATTTTTGGGAAATTTAAAGTTTAAAAAATCTGCCGGAGGCTCTAGTAATTTTCAAAAATCGCTGGAGGCTCCAAAACAACTTGAAATCTCTCTGCAGTTGACTTCGTAGAGTATTGAAATTAGTTTGCAGAGTAAATTTCGGTTATCCAACTCCATTTGATGAAATTTTGTGAAAATTTCAATTTTGAAAAATCTGCTGGAGGCTCCAGAACTGCTCAATTTCCAATCGATTTGACATGTCGAAAATCGGGTATACCCCAAATTTCAGCATTTTTGGTCAATTTGGTATTTTGATTTTTTCTCATTTTTGGCCTGAATTTGATTTTCAAAAATTCGCCAAAAATCGAAAAACGCACTTAAGCACGTGAAATTTTGACAGGTGATACATTTTAGCCTGATCTTTCGATCTACCTTTGTACGGTGTGAAAAATGTTGTGCAAGTCTTATGTTGGAACGCAAAATCTGTCATTTCGGCTGACCTGCCAATCAAAATGGCCACCATTTTGTAAGTAGGGCCACTTTTTTTGAGTACAAGGGTTAGAAATGTTCCTTAGGACTCCCCCTTTTAAAAAAAAGTTGTCCCGGAGGATCGACGGGGGGAGGGTGTGCAATAGATCCTTAAGCGGGGTTCCCGACTATTAGCATCTATGTGTACCTGTTAGGAAATATCGCAAAAAAAAATAATAGATATCTTCAGTTTTAAGTTGAAAATCTCTCTGAAAAATTTTTAGCTTCGGAGATCCCTGGAGTGAAAATAACGAGTCCTCAAAGAGGAAGTACTTTCGAAAAAAGTGTTTTTTTTTCTGCTCCAGCCACCACACAACCTTTTTGGGAAAAATGACCCCACGTATTTGTGATACTGCGTCGACCTAGGCCATTGCAGTAAAAATCCAAAATCACTTTTGAGGTTCTAAGTTGGTATACTGAGCAGTTGAAAATTTGCAAATTGCTTATTAGACAATTTTTGAGTTCATCGAAATAAAAGTTAAAATTGATCTGAGAAATTACGTATTCCGGCACTGTCTCCTATAAGTACAACCTTTCTCGTAATTATGATGTATGTACCTAGGTACCTATCTGTTCATTCAATTTTTATTCAATGCAGGCAATAGAATACTACGAAGACATGGAATCCTATTATATAAGAGGGTATGGAAATCCACTTCCCAACGAAAAGATGGGCTGCCCAATTGTACGGGATATGATGTTGTCATTGTCGTAAGTAAGCCTACCCTACATTTACAAAATATGTACATATTTATGAAAAGCAAACCCAGAATGATGACTTTTTGAAATTTACGTAATCAATGTTCAGTAAAGCAGCAAAAAACGCTGGAAATGTCGCCAAAGGTAAATTTCTTTTCACTCATTGTGAAACAATCATTCCAACAACGGTAAAGCTCGGACTGCAAAAAGACAACGAACCGCTGAAACTTGAAAATTATCAAAAATTAGTCGAAAAAAGAAAATGGAGGAGTACTTATTTTGACAGCTTCGCTGCTAATATTATGGTAGCGTTGTACAGGTAGGTACCTACCTAAATGGTACAGAAAAAAAATTCATACTTAGAAATCAAAAGTAAACTAAAATGCGGATTATATTTTGCAGATGTCCTAATCAAAATGGTACTCAGGACGTTGTGATATTTCACCAAAACGAACATTCTGTAGTGATTCCTCAGTGTATCTCAAATCCCTGCACTTTGGACGAATTGCAGTTCATTTTTCAAGATGTGTTCGATGAAAATCGTTGCAATACAAATTTTTGCAAGATTTCAGAACCTTCGAAACCTTCATCCGGATATTTGTTGCGCTTCAGCTTTAATATTATTGTTATAAATCTTTTATTTATTAAAATTATAAATTGGTCAAGTTAGAAAACTGTGTTTGTTTTATATGTACGTAGGTAGGTACCTATATACTTACAGTGTAATTTGGCGGATTTGTCGCCAGAGCAACTTGGGTTCCGTTCACAATTTATTCATTCGTAAGTGCTCTGAACGTTCGCTTTTCAATTAAACAATGAATAAAATTTAAAAGAGGTAGCATAATATTATCGTAATTTAATGGGAATATAATTAGTTGAATGTGTTAAGTAGGTACCTACATCTACATCTTACATGAGATTTCAGATTCCTTGCAATAAATTCTTGTGTAGTAATGTGGATAATTGAATTTGAAAAAAAAAAAAAAACGTGATGAAAATTGGTTTGCAAACGTTGAGAAATCGTAAAAATTGTGGTAATGCAATGAATCATTAACAAACATCTATAACACATTAGCTGAGTGTATTTGTACGTGAGAATTTCTTTCAACAATATTTTTTCAGCGAAGTAGTTGATCGGTTTTACTAATTTACTCGACTAAACACCTCATTAATTTTACCTATTTGCTTTGATGTGAAATAAAGACGACCAATTCTCCTAATTTTGTGACATTTGTCGCAAGTTTCTAAATGTGTTAGACAACACGTATGTAATATGGTGTCGATTTTTATGATTTTAATATTATCGATATTTTCAATTCTCCAAAATGGTGTCGAATCTAAACAATGTTACGCTGAAAGTAACTTCACTGGTCAAACATACAGTTGGTTTACTTCGTATCCTTATGGTCGACGATCTGAAATGAAGCCTCTTGAAGGTAAGATATTCCAGCACCTACCTACTTATAAGGATAGGTATATTTCCACTTTGGTAAGTAGGTATGTAAAAAGTAGGTACATCACATCAAGTTGAAAATTTCTATACGCTTAGGTTGCGAATTTATTCACATGTGGGGACTGGTGAGACACGGAACCAGATATCCATGCAGTAAAGACGAAGCAATGATGAAGATAAGTACTGGATTACGAGATGCGATTATAACAAATCATAGAGAGAATCGTGAGTTTTCTTCAACTGTTTTTCTCGATCGCATTTTTCAAAAAGTGAAAGAAACCATTAAAATAATGACCTGCTGATCCTATAACTATACCAAAATTATTTTCACAGTTGGAGAATTATGTGAGAAAGATTTAGAAGAACTGAAAAAGTGGAAATCTAAAGCGGTAAAAAAATTGAAAATGAAATTAACCAGTCAAGGTGTCAAAGATGTGGCCTTTCTTGCCGAAAACGTGAAGAAATATATTTCCATGGCGGAAAACTCATCTAATCGAGATCAATTTTTTGAGGTGATATTAAGGTTACTCTCCATTTTATGTTCAAAATATCCATTTAGCGAATTTCGACGACTCGCCTATATTTTGCAGCAAGTATACCTAGGTACCTAATTACCTACCTATTGTTGGTAATTTTTTTACTGAATTTCAGTTCGCGAGTAGCGATACGAATCGAACCAAGCACACAGCTTTGATATTTAGCAATGTTCTACTGGACACACGCTTCGATACAATTCATGGAAACAATATTGAAGTCGATGATATATTTCTAAATGTTGGTTTTTCAAGTGCTTACTTAAGCAGTCTTACGGAAGCTTACGCTGGGAATTTTATCATTCTGATGATTAATTTCAGTTTGAGAATCATTGCTTCTTGTACGATAAGCTAATCGAAAGGAATCGCCAAGTACATGAATTCAAAAAATCCAAGTATTATAAAGAAATGACCAAAAAAGTAAGCAAGCGCCTAGGTTTCACAGAACCTTTGTCATCGGGTATGAATACCTTTTCATGATTAATTGTCTATTTATTTGTGGTGCTTTTGGACTTCGAATAACTTGTATAGGTACCTACACTTGTATACTTGGTGTATAGGATTTTTCCTTATCGAGTGACACAAAATTGAAATTTCTGAGCAATAAGTAACATTGGGGGGGGGGGGAGTTCAATGAGCCTAACTCAGTCCTCTCAAATCGCGGGTCTGCAAAGGACTATCAGTCACTCAGTCATCGATTGTGCTCTCATATGAACATACGGAGTGTCCCGGGACTGGTATCAAATATTTAGCCAAGTATTTATTATAACTATATAGGTAGCCCAGTCAAATGGAAAAAAATAGATGAACCCAAGTCCCCCAGAATCAGTTATTTTGTGTGAAAAACTTCTAAGATATCAACCTTTGAGAAATGTGAGCTCAATGATCATTTCATCTGCTCTCCAATACCTATCAAATGAGCTATTGGCCAACTCCCTAGATCCAAGGGGGTGACCCTACAACTCCTCAAAGTGACAATATGATTTTAATCATTTTACATTTTATGACTTGGGACTTGGACCTGTTCTAATTGATTAAATAAAGTAAACCTTGGGGAATGGGGTTCCTTTGGGAGCTAGAGTTGACCTCTAGAGTGGGGAAGGTCAAAGTTGAAAATTACAGAAAAGTCATTTTTCTGGAGGGGCATAAGCATAAAGGGTCCAAAATCATACCATTGGTCAGTACCCCTATTGTGATCAAAATGTCTAAATTTCAGCTTCCTAGATCATCCCCACCCCATTTAAGGCGGAAATCCCCTTATTTTGCCCCTATTTTCAGGTTTTCCACCTTGAAAAGAGTGGGGATGACCTAGGAAGCTGACATTTGGATATGTTGATCACGGTGGGGTTACTGACCATTAGAAGGATTTTGGACCCTTTTCATCCATTTGGGGCCATATTATGCCCCTCCAAAATCCCTCAGTGGCGTAGTAGGTAGTGCCACAGTCCTCCATTAACAAGGTACCTGGTTCAAATCCAGCTACAGAGGCAAACTTGAACATGTAATTAAAAATCTTAGGTGTGCTTATCAACAATACATGTCAAGTACCAGGGAACTGCCAGTCATTAGCCGAGTTAACAGATGCGCACACCATCTGTTAGCAGAATCAAAAAGCTAAAACTGGTTTGAGTGTCTGTAGAGGTCAACACTAGAGCTCAGGGTCTTTAAATGTTAAACAACCCAACCCATTGGGGAAAAATCTGTCCATACACTGAAAAAGATGCCAAGACCGGCTGGTTTATTGATGTAATATTCTGAATATACGCATGAAAAAGCACTGTTCAGAAGGGGGATTGGCGCACCAAAAGAAAAATATGCTAAAAAATATGCTACAAGAATATTTTGTAGTGTATTTGTCTCACATAAGGCCACAACGCTTTCAAATTACATAGCTTGTTTTTGAGTTGGAAGAAACCAACTACAAAAGCTACTAGCATGTTTCTTGGCATAATTCTTTTGCGTATTTGATAAACACAAGCGTAAATGTGGTATTTTATGAGTGTGTTTTCACGTAGTAGGTATAGAAAATAGAAATTAGAGATATTTGCAGTTATCAAATAATATGTTTTGGTGGTCAGGATAGTAGAGAAGTTGTCGCCTGTCGGTTCCCCAGTTGGGTGAAAATCTACCCTTATGCAACATAAAAACTCGGGCAGGAATTCTGGCACTTTACACCAATACATACCCTATTGACAAAATTATGCTGAAAAGCATGCATAACAGTGCATAATTAGGTACTGGTGTAAAAGCGTGCATTATCCATCGACCTTTTATTCCCTATCTGGACAGCGATTCCAATCGGAATTCAAGCAAATATTTGATGCAAACCTCCCAAATCGAGCTTGTAAAGAATGCTTCTGCGCATTGTGCAAACTCGTCTCTTACCTTACCCCACTTACCACATGTATGATCACAATCGCGTGTGGAAGGAGATAACCACCTTCCACACGCGATTGTGATCATACATGTGGTAAGTGGGGTAAGGTAAGAGACGAGTTTGCACAATGCGCAGAAGCATTCTTTACAAGCTCGATTTGGGAGGTTTGCATCAAAATGAACCCTTGGAATCGCGGTCCAGATGAGGAGAATAAAAGGTTGATGGCATTATCGCGTTAAAAATATACATTTTTGCATGCTAAACAGAAGCAATCTAGCAACCAAGTATTTTTAAAATGCACCAGTGAGTAAAAATTTTTCTAAGTCCAAAAATTGATAACATTTATGCAAAAATAACCCCTACTCTATTAAGCTGCAAGGTGGTTGAGTGAGTAAAGCAGGCGCACATTGCAGGTACCTGGGATCAATCCCCACATGCTCCGGAAATTTTTAAAATTTTTTTGAAAAAATTATCTATTAGAATGTTTTAAAATTCACAATTAATCAGTACCTAGATAGTATTGCCTGTGAGTTTGAGCAATTTTTCTGCTAAAATTTTGGCACTTTTTGTACATACTTTTGGTTTACTTTTAAGCATGCTATTCACTGGTTGAATAATAGCATTCACGCATGCGTGTGATATGCAAAAGAGCATGCATTTCAGCATGTTGTATGCACAATTTTTGTCAATAAGGTAGGTATCTGCCCATTAATCAGCGTGTATTTGTTTTTCTCCCCCCAAGTGTAAAAATGTGACATTGCTGTTAGTTCATGAAAATTTTTTTGGCTCAGCCTGGGATCAAACTTGGGTCTCCGGATTAGAGACTGAGAACTCTCAAACCCGAACCATCTGGGCAGATGATATCAAGAGAATAAATATTTATTATATGTACGTACTAAGCTAAAACACAGGTATAAAATACCACATTTACAAGCGTTTTTCAGTGAGTATGCAAATAAATACACTATGAAACATTCCCATATCATATTTTGTAGCTGGTTTCTTTCAACGTGCAGAAATATGCCACTTAATTTAAAAGCATAGCAGCCTTATGCGACAAAAATACGCTACAATATATTCTTGTAGAGTATTTTTCAGCAGAAATTTTTTTCTGTGGGGCAGAAAATGTAACAACCTGAAAAGTCGCTTCAAATTAAGCCTGTGAATTGGCGTTTAAGTATATAAAATGCCAATTGAACTGCTCTTTAAGGCGTTTTGATTGGCAGAAGGGCAGATTTTTACCAAACTGGGTCAATACCCAGCATTACCAAAAAGTTTTCATGGATATTGGACATTGGCAGAATTTATTGTGTAAAAAAATACGCTGTCAATTAATGAGCAGAAAAGTATTGGCGGAAAGTGTTGCAATTCCTGCCGCGTTTTTTTGTCACATTGGCAGATTTTTACCCAATGGGGCAGCTAGCTCCAAAGTGCTTGGGTAGATGTCACTAGTAAGCAAGTGGGAAACTATGTACTAGTGGAAGCTCAAAAATAAATTTCCATGAGATACATAATCAACACGATAGAGGCAACACCAACATAATGGATGTTAGCTCAAGTACCCAATTTGGCATAAGGGTACACCTTGATTTGTACGCGATACCCCCTCAAGAGGTAGTAGGTCACAATGGTTGTATGTCCTTCCAAAAATGACTTTTCTTTAATTTTCAACCTTGACTCTCCCCACTCCAAAAGTCAACCCTCGCTCCCAAAGGAATCCCATTCCCCACGTTTGACTTTATTTGATCCATTAGAACAGGTTCCAAGTCCCAAGTCATAAAATATTTTTTGGGTTGTAAAGTGTCAAATTAGCCTTAAAAAAAAATGCAAAAATCTCAAAATGTCAAAATTAGTATTTTCAGATGCAATCCTTATAATATGACTACAATAGTGCAATTGTGCAAAGTATAGGTATTTTTGGTAGGTAACTCAATTTTTCAACAACAAAAATTTCTTGCTGATCCACTCTCATAATACTTTAAAATCTTATAGCATTTCTTGCAATTCTGAGCTTGAATCGAATAATTGTAATTTGTAATTAAAAATCTGAAAATCATAAATCATATTCATATATGAGGGAGGGGGTGTGGTTGTGGACAACTTAAGAGGAATAGGTGTTGCCTTTTATAGTTTATAGATATAATGTAGGAGAATCACCGCACTCCTGATTCATGTATTCTAAGAATTTACGTTTTGAGGCTCACTTGCGACGTGATAAATAAGAAAGTGTAGGTATTTTTGAGAACCCATTTTAATTACTTGTATCTTTAAACACTCATGTCGACGGTGGCCCTCAAAACGAAGAGGTGGACGGTATGAATTATTGTAGGTAGGTACCTAAATATTTTTTTACATGTAAAAATGTTTGCTTCATTTAAATACCTTTTAAACGTTTTCTGGAGTAATTACCACTTACCAGCCATATAATCCATTCAATCTTTTCATCAATATTCAGTTCAAAGTAATTTTTAGGCCATTTTGAAAATTTTATCACCCTCAATTTTCTGTCTGGGCAGTTTAATTTTTTAGAAACTAAAAAAATGAGCAAAGTCCATGACGGGGAGATTGAGAGGTTCCTTCGCTAGGCAAACACGCGTACATGACCTCGAGTTTAGTTGCCTACATTATTGATGAATTTAAATGAATGTAGGAAAGGCGAGGGGGGTCATCCTGAAAAATAGTGGTCTGAAAGTGATTAAATAATATTCAATTTTTCTGGAACGAGCCTAATCTTGAAATTGAAGGGGTATAAGGGTATGAGAAATTTTCGAGAATCCAAATTTTGACAATAATTTTTGGCACAACTTTGTATGTCAAACTAGAAAGGTTCTTCAACAAAATATCCTATCCCTAAAATTGATGGTGCTATGTACAAATATATTTTCAAGGATAAGTACCTATAGGTAGGGTCTACCTTGAAATTTCTGTAAAATATTGTTTATAACTCCTTCAATTTCAAAGGTGGGCAATTTCATGATGTGAAAATTTTTGTGAGTTTTGAGAAGAATTTCAAATTATTCAAAATTGACAAAAATTCAACTTTTGAACATTTTGAGGGATTCATTTCATAAAATAGGTAATTTTTTCCTCGTACCAAATAGCTTAATAACTCATTCTGCTTTAGAGATAGGTAATCAATTTTGTAAACGAGCTTTTTTGTTTTTATTTTAAAAAGTTGTGCCAGCTAATCCGTGATCAGAACTTTTGAATTACCTATGCAAATTTTGTACAGAACAGGGGTAAAAAGTTCTGGTTTGATTGGTGATTATGAAATTATATCTTCTGACCATTTTTTCTTATAAAAAATCAAATTTTTTCGTCAACAAACTATACCCGCCTAAAGGATCATCCCTCTCGAATATTTATATTCGTTTGGCTATTTTATAGGGACAATCACCAGTATGTATCTGATTTGCTCCTATGAAAAAGCGTGGTATCCTGAATCGAAACCTGCATTCTGTGCTGCATTTTCGTTGGATGACTTAAAGGTAATTACTAATTAGACTTTTGATTTTCTTTTATAAGTATTAGAAATTTTGAGGATAACTTTCAGCCCTGTATCAAATTATGAAATGAAACAATATACTTAAATTGCATTAGATATTTAAAACAGTCGTGATTATAAAAGATATTTTCAACGCGCACTTTTTCAAATTTTTTATCTGAATTTTGATAAGAAGTTGTTTCGAGGGTTCTAAAAATGTAAGTCCTTGAAAATAGCTATTTCTTGAAATTGCGACAATATCGCTCTAAAAGTTGAAAGTTTTGAAGAGTCAAAAATTAAGATGAAAGACATTTCCAATTCTCATTTAGATAGGATAGGTAGGTAAGTAAATTTAGAAGTAGGTAAATGAACCTGAATTTTTTTTAAAAAAATGGTTATTTAATATTTCTAAAATAGGTACTGGAATACAATATAGATACGTTATTATACAACAAAAGAGGATATGGAAACCCAATTGCTAACAGAATGGGATGTCGGGTTGTTAACGACATGATGATGTCATTATTGTGAGTATAACTTGATACCCTTTCGACTTTCTTGAAAGAAATGCAAAATTCAGAATATAGTAGGGCTATTATTACTAGACTTACAAGTTACCTATCTTTTCATTTTGCCTCAATTTATATTAGACATGCTTCAACGAGTGATGGCGACGAAAAAAAACCCAAAGGTAGATTCCTTTTCACCCATTCAGAAACAATTGTCCCCACAACGACCAGGTTAGGCTTGAGTAAAGATGAAGAACCCATGACAGCTGACAATTACCCGAAATTAGTCGAGGACAGGAAATGGAAAACCGCTTATTTCGACTGTTTTACTGGTAATATAATGGCAGCGTTGTACAGGTATGAATAAATAATCTTTCTATTCGCTGGATTCTCTATAGACCAGTTCATTGACTTAGGTAGGTATTCGATTATACCTATACTTTGTTGTTTTACAGATGTCCTTCTCAAGAAGGTTCTCGAGACGTTGTGATGTTTTATCAAAATGAATATCCTGCTGTGATTCCTGGATGTACTTCTGATCCTTGCACGTTAGAAGAATTACAGAAGATTTTTCCACCAGATGAATGCAATATGGAATTCTGTTATCCTAAAAACGTTCATTGGTAAAAAAAAAAAATCAGTCGCATTTTCATTGGTCGAAAACACCCGAGCTATTCTACTTTTTAGTTCGAGTACCTCCCAATTTATATTCTTAAAACTGTCAACGATTTGATGAAAAATTTACATCCAGCTGTAGTGCATGTCTCAAAATAAAATACTATAGCATCTATAAGGAAAATGATCACTGTTTTATTTACCCAATTTTTAGCACCCTTATACCTATTCAAAAAAGTCACTATTTTTAGATACACACAAGTGTGATCGATAAGCTTTCAAGATCTGAAAGTGACATTCGCGCCAACTTATCAATTCAAAATTCTGTCGTTTGTACTCTCGTGACAATTTTAAGAT
The DNA here is from genome assembly GCF_950023065.1 of Planococcus citri. Taxonomy (NCBI): domain Eukaryota; kingdom Metazoa; phylum Arthropoda; class Insecta; order Hemiptera; family Pseudococcidae; genus Planococcus; species Planococcus citri. Next base: position 21,654,147 of record NC_088678.1, on the reverse strand, counting down.
GTTGAAAATATCACACTCAGTCAAAATTTTTCAGAAAAAACATTCTCAATAATTGTACTTTAATCAGAAAGAGTGTCAACATAACACTTCGTTCCGCACAGATGACATTTTCAAGCAGATGATAAAAAATTATAACGTTGAAAAAATTCTACATATTTATCCGTTAATTGCAACTTAGTTTTACCATTTTTACGTGAGTCGCACGTCTAGAATGTCTATTGTTTTACTCGTACAACTACGAACTACGATACATTCACGCGAGAATTTCCAACCATGATGATGATGAAGGTCACGGTAGCGAGCTCTGAAATCCATACGAATAAGTTGATGATTCAACGTGAAAGGTAAGTGGCATTATTTGAGTAAAAAATTGAAAAAATTAGTTTTATTTTTAATCAAGTGTTATGCGAATTTTGTAAACAGGTGCCGGCGTGGTTTTATGTGAATTGCTCCAAAATTTGCAATCGACCACATAATAAATATTTAATTAGGTAGGCAACGGAAACGGATATATTTGATCGAGTTTCGATGAATTTTTTGTTTAATCAGAGTAAACGAAATAAGTACCTATATTAACTTGGTCGTGATATTCTTCGCAATGGACTTATAGGAATAGAAATTGGAAAATTTTGATACGAAGTGGATTGATTCAAATCAACAGTTGGTTAAAGAAAATAGGTATGTCGAGTTGATGTTTTCGGTTTAAAAAATCATTATGAATTTTGATTTGATTAAAATTAATGAAATTTTTTCAGAACGTGAAACTTACACGATTACCTAATTGTATTATTCTGCACAAAACGATAATATGGAAATGATAACGCTAGTGTTGTTGGTGTGCTCCATTTTGAGCCGAAAAGTGTACGCGTATTCCGAACAGTGTTTCGCTGATATTGAAGACCCTTACGCGTATTTTGGAACGAAAACTGCTTATTATTCTAGTCGAGCTTCGAAAATTATCACCGAAGGTAAGTGCCAAATAAATCAACTTTTTTTAAAAGAAATTATTTTGTTTTTTCAAACATTTACTTTCACTTTTATAATTTTATCAAAAGTTAAACTTTGCAAATTTTCACAAGTCCTCTAAAAAAAAAATTGTTTACATTTGAAATGATCTTCATTTTATTTAGGTACCTATCCATTTACTCGTATTTAGCTAGGCTATACCTATTTATTTTTTCAAACATGATTCCTTGAGTTCAAATTCCAAGTTAAACCAGGAATTTATTTCTCTGAAATACCTAGGATGCTAAATTTGTATAGTTTCAAAATCATGTGAAAGTTTTACCTAAGCCAATTATTGTCTATTTTAGTGCATTTCAATTTATGTACTTTTAAATTTAACGAAATTCCCACAAAATTTTATCAAATGGAGTTGGAAAGCCAAAATTATTTCTGCAAACTAATGTCAATACGCTTTGAAGGCTACTACAGGTGAATTTCAAGTCGTTTTGAAGCCCCTAGAGATTTTTTGAAAATTACTGGAGCCTCCAGTAGATTTTTGAAACTTGAAATTTCTCCAAAATTTCATCAAATGGTGTTAACAAGCCGAAATTCACTCTGCAAACTAATTTTAATATGTATACAATAATAAATGAAGTCGACTGCATGATGGTTTCAAGTGGTTTTGAAGCTTCCAGCTACTTTTTGGAAGTTTCAATTCTCCTAAAAACGCCATGAAACCTTTCAAAAAGTCACTGGAGGCTCCAAAATTACTTGAACTCGCCTTAAGTCATCTTCAGAGGGCGTTAAAATTGGAGTGGATAGTAATTTCAGCTTTCCATCTCCATTTTGATGAAATTTTGGGTAAATTTCAAGTTTCAAAAATTTACTGGAGGCTCCAGTAATTTTCAAAAAATCGCTGGAGGCTCCAAAACGACTTGAAATTCACCTGCAATCGACTTCAAAGCGTATTGAAATTAGTTTGCAAAATTAATTTTGGCTTTCCAACTCCATTTGATAAAATTTTGTGGGAATTTCGAGTTTCAAAAATCTGCTGGAGGCTCCAGAACTGCTCAAACCAGTTTGAAACAGTTTCCAGCCGAGTTGTGTAATAGTAAATGTAGCCCATATTCCGAGGTAGGAGGAAGGGAAATTACCACTAGGAGGGGATCTCTGGTTAACGTAATGTTTCTATCTGTGGACCAGTCCAACCTACAATCAGCCTAGTTCGTCAATGTATGCTTTACAGTGAGGTAGGGTATAGGCAGATTGGGAACGTAAATTGGTGTCTAAATTTATAGTCTATGTTGATAGGTAGGAATTGTATTAAAAGTTGTGCGTTGTATTTCGTGTAAATCTAGTCAACAATACACAGTTTATCTGTAATGTGTTCGCTTTATTTCCGTTACTTCGCGTCTGAGCGATAGGAATAACAAGTAAATAGGTCTCTGAGAAACCATTCGCGAGTTAAGTGTTGTATTAGGGACCTGTCTGGACTCATATCGAAGTCGTTTACCAAAATTACTGGCTAATATAGGAGTCAACTCAATTTCCACTCTCAGTTGGCAGGTCAAAAATAGGGCATATCCCAAATTTCAGCTTTCTAGGTCAATTTGGTAAAATGTTGATTTTTTCTCACATTTTGGCCAAAATTTGATTTTTGAAAATTCACCAAAAATTGAAAAAGGCACTTCAGCACTTGAAGTTTTGACAAGTGATGAATTTTTGCCTGCTCTTCCGATCTACCTTTGTACGGTTTAAAAATTTTTATGCTAGTCATATGTTGGAACGCAAAATCTGCGATTTCGGCATCTGTCAATCAAAATGGCCGCTATTTTGTAAATAGGGCCACTTTTTTTTTGAGGACAAGGGTTAGAAATCTTCCTTAGGACTCCCCCTGTAAGAAAACAGTTGTCCCGGGGGATCGGCAGGGGGATGCAAGTGATCCTTATGCGGGGCCCCCGACTATAAATACCTAATGAATAGAGTGGTCAATTTGAAGGATTGTTTAATATGATTTTTCAACTTTACACTTCAAAGTTCAAAAAATTATTACCTGTTTCGACTAGATAACTAGGTAATTATCTTCAGCAAATCGAATTACAAAGATTAGATACACATTATCAGTAATTCGTCGAGTGCCTATGAGTAGATTTTTATTTCAACTTGAAAGGAATTTGCACTTGATGAACTTTCGATGAGTCATAATTTCTGATGAAATTAAATTTGTAGGTATGTGCTCAGTAAATTTTCGATGCATTTCGATTTCAATTTCAACTTGAATTTTTGTCAAATAAGGTAAATACTTGGTGAATCAGGATTTCTATTTCAACTTATAAGGGAGCCTTTCAGAGCAAAAATTGCATGAGACTGAATAATGATGAAAAATTAAAATGTCCAGTTATACTTATTATCTAAGAAAAATGTAGCACTTTCATCGAGCAGGAAAAATAGTTCTACCATCGAGGAAGGTGTCCCATTTGGCAGAATATTTTTTGAATTGAACAGAGAGCTGAATGGAAAAAGCATGCAAAAATACACCATCAGCACAAAAATTCAAGTGCTGAAGTACCTACAAATATATTTTTTTCAATCTTTGGTAAGTTTTCGAAAATCTTTGTGCCAAAAATGGGAAGAAATAAAAATTACACCAAATTAACCAGCTAATAATCCAAAATTTAGTAGCTTATCTGCTCTATTTTCGACTTCCCGAATCGATTGGAAACGGTTTAGAACCGTTCTGATCATTTTTAGAGCATCCAGCAGGTTTTTAAAAGTTGAAATTTCAATGAAATTTACCTTTAAAAATTTATAAACCCCAGTTTTGAAATGTTGAATCGATTGGAGGTGATTTCAAGTCATTCTGTGGCCTCCAGGCATATTTCGGAAATTCCAGATTTTTAAAAACCGCCATAAAAAATTTTCAAATTGACTTCAGCGTAGATGAACGTTATTAGTGCTTGTTTGTGATTTGCTTGGCCGATTACACACAATTTTTTCAAAATCAGTTTCTGCTGGAACGTTTTTTTTAAAAAGTGAAATTTTCAAAAAGTTGCTCTAGAGGATTCAGAACGACTTGAAACCACCTCCAATTGCCTCAGCATGCTGAAATTGGAGTTTTATATAAATTTTAGCTTTCCAGCTTCATTGAATAAAATTTTGTGTAAATTTCAACGTTTGAAAATCTGTTGAAAGTTCCAGGGCTCCTCAAAACTGTTCGCAACTTTTTCCAATCGATTTGTAGGGTCAAAAATAGCGTATATAAGACCAAATTTAAGCTGTATACCTAATTTATAAAATAAATGTTAATTTGGTACAATTTTGATTTTTTTGGCCCCAAGTCTTTCAAAAATTTCCCAAAAATCGAAAATTGTTTTTAAGCACCTGAAATTTTGGTTGGTAATGTAATTTTGCATGCCCATTCCATTTAGCTTCCTCCAATCCAAAAATGTTTATGTCGTTGGGATGCCTTCCTTGTAGAATAATAACTTTTTAAAATTTCATTACATTGTGTCGTTGCTTATTTATACCCAATAAAATCTTCAATTTCAGAAAATTGCACCCCAACGTATGTCTGGGCTCTAATCAGACATGGAACCAGGTACCCGAGCAGCAACTTTATTACATCGGTGAATAAACTGAACATTCTGAGAGACGAAATCATATCAAATCATAAAGACGGAAGTAAGTCTATAATCCATATAATTTGTTTCTGTCACTTCCAAGTTTCAACATCTCATTCAAAAACGAATCGCTAATTCAATCTATTATTTCTACAGGAGGAAAATTATGTCAAAAAGATTTAGAAAATTTACAAAAATGGAAATCCAGCCTAACTGTAGAGCTAGACGACCAGTTGACTCCTCAAGGAAAAAGTGAACAAATTTTCCTAGCTCAGCAATTGAAGGAAGCGTTTCCGGAAGTTTTACGATCCTCGAATAAAGATACTGTCCTGGTAAATAAACATGATTTTATCCAATTATTTACACACGTTAGCCATGGTAAGCGTAGGTGTAAGTACCTACTTGTGAATTATACCTATATGTGTGATTTGGGTGACTAATCGATTTACCTACACCTTATTGTGACAGTTCCAAAGTTCAATGGCGAAACGAGCAAAAGATAGCGCAATTGCATTCAGTAATGAATTACTTGGAACTAATTTCGCCTCTGTTGATGGTAACCATATTACCGAAAATGAAAATATCCTCCACGTACGTATACTTATAGCTCGTAATTAATTTACAAAATATCGCGAGACTGATTGAAAATACCCACCTACTTACAGGTGAACAAACATTGCCCAAATTTCGAGAAAAATGTCGAAAATAATCCTTCAACTTACAAAGAAGTAGAGTTGTTCAAAAAATCTGATGTGATAAAAAATTCGATACTCGATATAAGCGCTCGTTTAGGATACAAGCAATCATTGCCATATGGTAAGCTATAAGTATGTATGGTGTGTGGCGAAAAATTACGTGTGGTGAACTATAAATTACTAACACGTTTTATCGTTTCATCAATTTATTGTTCGATCTCTGTAATGTTATTCAGATTCGGTTGAATTAATGTACAATATCTGCGCCTATGAGACTGCATGGGATTTGAATTCGAGACCTGCTTTTTGTGCTGCGTTTTTACCTGAAGATTTTAAGGTATGATAAATCGTGAACCTACGAGTACCTACCAAAGTAGAATTTTATTATTTTTAAATGACTCTTTCCCCAGTCCCCTCCTCAGTTTAGTCAAGTTTGCGGAGAAGTAATTAAGAATACCTATCTGTTTTTTTGAATAGGTTTTCGAGTACCTTAATGATTTGGAAGATTATCATGCAAGGGGATATGGTTCTTCTTATTCGGAAAAAATTGGATGTGTCACAGTTCGAGACATGATGATGTCCTTACAGTAAGTGATTTCAAATAGAGTCAATGCCTACAGTTCTTGTATACCTGCCTGACCTTATTATCTCTTCAAAAATTATCCATTAAAAAATATAAATTGTAAAAAAAATTACGTAAAATTAAAAGCAACTTCGTATAAGGAAAAATTACAGAATTAAATGAAAATTCAAACACCTGGTGTTCCGAAACAGACGTGGTAGTTTGGGTCACAGCCCTCCAATTTGGCAAACTTATAATCAATTTATTCCTTCATCGAGTACCTCTTATCATTTTTTTTTCAGCAATGCAGCAGAAAATCCTCAATCAACTCGTAAAGCAACGTTTCACTTCTCTCATTCAGAAATGATCGTACCCACTACGGTTAAATTGGGCTTGAATCTAGACGTAGAACCTCTCATACATACCAATTACAATAGAATGAAATCGAATCGTAAGTGGAGATTAGCTTCATTTGACAGTTTCGCTTCGAACATCATAGCAGTATTATACAAGTGAGTGTTAATTGAATTGTTCAACGTGTCAAGTAGACGAGATACCGCTTACCGCATTTTTAAATTGTCAATTATTAATCGTGATCTTTATTCTTAATTACACCTTACAGATGTCCTTCTACGAATGGTACGCGAAATATTGTATCATTTTATCAAAATGAACATAAGGTTATATTACCGAAATGCACCACTAATCCATGCACGTTGGACAATCTCGAACAAAATTTTAACGATGTATTGGATGAAGAAAAATGTAATTTGAAATTTTGCTACGAATCTCAGCCATTGAAAACCTCATCGTCATCAGGGTGCTCGGTGGTATTAAACTTAAGTGTTCTTGTTTCTTGTATTGTTTTGGCTTATTTTACGTGATAAGAAAATATTTTGGTATGTAGGTTTACCTAAGTACCTATTTTTAACTAGGAAATATTATTTATTTATTTTTTTCTCTTTTTGAAATAAAAGAAATGAAGTGATATTATAAGAAACAATCTGTATCAAAAGAAGTATTTTTAATTTTGAATGAATACCTAATATGTATGTATTTGGCAACTGTTGTTCAAACATGAACACGTTGAACTCCCTGAACTCAAAAAGATAGGCAACTTTTTCAACATAATGTCAAAACAGTCCAAAATCCAGAATAGGTCTGTAAATAATTTTTTTTTTTTTAAATTGAAAGTGCAACATTGAAAGTAATTCACTAGTATTGTATCTGATTTGTATTAATGGGATGTTGCTCTTGAGCCAATTTTGAACATTGTTAAATATAATTTTTTACGATTTTATAATTACATACCTATTATCTTTAGATACTTTTTTTTGGTTTATTTTCCTCAACTTTCATTGCGAAACGTGTTCTTATTTTGAATGAATTGCATCTCTCAAAAATTAAATACCTACTTAAGTAAGTACGCAAAAAGAGTATTTTTTAAAAAATTGCTCCACCTCCTTTTTTTTTCTAATATCATTTATTTTTTTTTGGTTCCCCGGACACACAAGGTGCGGGGGGTTTCTCAAATAAATATATTTATTTACATCTTAAATCCAAGACTAAATCTAAACAAAATGTAATATCTTAATTTATGCCAAATCCTAGGTCTAAGATGCGGTGGGGAAGGGGGAGGGGGGAGGGGGAAAGACGGGTTGTCCACCACGACCCCAGTGTTGGCCATAACGATATTTTTTTTCGTTCCGTTATTTCGTTACGTTACAAAATTGATATTTTTTTAGTTACGTTTTTCATTATGGTATTTTGTAACAAAAAAATTGCTGTAACAGTATTTTTCGTTACACCGGTATTTACATTTTTTCGTTACGTTATTTTCGTTATTTCCGTTACACTTTTTTCGTTACAGAAATGTTTTTTCAACGTATATTTTGATGTAAAATGCATTTGTGGCGGAAAAAATGTGACAAAAATAACGAAAATAACGAAACAAGAAGGTTCAAATACCAGTGTAACGAAAAATATAACGTTACCGCACTCAAAATCAGACAAATGAAAACACTGAAAATTCATTTTTTTGACTTCACTTCAAATTTTCATAGCTACAGCTAAAATTACTCACAAATTAGAGTTTTTTTAAGGGTTTCTTTTGTAATTTGTAACTAAAAAAATAACAAAAAAGGTAACGAAATTTTTCTGTTTTTTGTTACGTTACTTTCAGAAAAATATCGTTACGTTACGTTTCAGTTACACAACATCACATGATCAAAATAACGTTTTCGTTACAGTTCCGTTACCTGTAACGGAAAAAATTTCGTTATTTTCATTTTTCGTTACAGTTACCGTTACGGGACGCCAACACTGCCGGACCCATCCCCCAATCACCCTACCAGGCCTCGTTATTCACGCATGCCCATCAGGTACATAGACTGAGTCCCCCAACCCGTCTTGGGAAAAAGAATTTTAGGGAGGAGAATTTGGTGCCAAGGTTGGTCTCCCCTTTGAATTACACGAATTTCGGATTTTCCATATTAAAATGTCACATAGGTAGGTACCATCCTATTAGTACAGAATATTTTTTTTATTCACTATACCTTGCAACAACACTAACACTTTTGAAAATGTACAGTGATGATGTCTGATAAAACTTTGGTACCTACCTCACAAGAGAACCTCTTGAGGTGTCACACTCCTATTTAAACGAGACCACGATTTTTGGAAAGAGCATAGTCTAAAACTCCCAAAACCAAATTTTCAGCTGCCCAAGTTCATTTTTCGATTTTTGGCGAATTTTTGAACATTCAAAATCGACTGTTTTTGGCGATTTATGCATTTTTTTAAAAGTACGTACTTGATCAATAAAAATGTGTTATGGTGCAATCTGCCTCCACCTCCTAGGTGATAGATCTTAGGGTAACCCTTTACACGATGTGATTTATTGCTATTTAGTAAAGAGGGTTCCAGTAACGTGGGAAAATACATATTATAAAATAGGGAGTGAATGATACCTTTCAATAGTCAAGGAGGCACGAGCTTCTGTCGATTGAAAGGTATCTTCACTTGGTTTTTGCGATCAGCCGACGCCGTGGCAAGATCCTCGTCGAAGTATGTGGTCAAGGAGTAATTTGTATACGAAAACAGGCCTAGGCCTACGTAAGTAGTATTATTTTTAGGATATTCCACTACGCGTGTGTTTAAGATAATATTTTGATTTAATCGTAATCGTTGGTAGTCATTAATTAATACTCCGAGGTGATAATCCGACGATTATACCTTTTGTGGTCATGTCAAGATATTCCTATGTATCTTGAATGATGCGTGCGATACGTGTGTCTCTTTGTAAAGCATCCACCGACAGCCACTATTATTGGGGTAGGCTAAGGAAAAGAGGTGGTGTGACAATGAGCAGTGTTGGGTAAGTGGGTACTTACATGCCCACTTGACAATAGATTCGCCGGTTGAAAAAGCCGGTGAAAAAGCCGGCCCAAAAATGACAGTAAATTTGCTGGTAAAAAAACGCCGGCCGTTTAAAGTGGCTGTTTATTTCATTAAAACGCCGAAAAATCTACCAAACTACAAAAAATTTTGAACCCAAGCGGGGATCGAACCCACGACTCTTGCGTGGAAGTCCAGAGCGCTCACCATTCAGCTATCACAGCAACGTGAAAATGTTTGTTTTCAAGCGGTATACATGTACCGCACTTCGTACTTTCCTTTAAATTTTGTGAAAATGAGTTGTGAAACATACGTTGCGCATGTGCATTGTAATCAGCGAATCAACACGCGGCTGTTTCTATAAAAGTAGCCGGCGACTTTTTACTAGGGCTAACCGGCGATTCGGCAAATAAAAAAAAACTGCCATTCGCTGGCTGTTTAAGTAGCTGTTTTCTTAAAAGTAGCCGGCGTTTTTTTCACCGGCAAATTCACTGTCGTTTTTGAGTGCATTTTAAGTGGCAGTTATGCAAAAACAACCGGCGTTTCGGCTGAAAGCGGCGAATTTATTGTCAAGTGGGTGGTGGTGTCTCCACTGTTATTAATTATAGTTTTATCGTAATTAATAGATGATGTCATTCGTCGTAAGGGATGGAGCATTGATTCCTCACTTACGCATAAATGAACCTATTTCGCATACATAGCTTTAGTAAATTGCTCGGCTAGTAAGGTGTCAATTCCATGTATAATTGCCATGATATGACAGGAGAAGTGCCTTAAGCACCATCCTATCTGTCTAGATTGAACACATTTAATAAATAAATAATAAATCCTTTGTACATAAATGGTATTTAAATGTTGATCATTTGTGTACTTGATGACTTAGAATTTGTATTGATTACTCAAGAGAACTCCCATCTGAGCTAGCTAGGAGTCGAATAAATCTCCCCCCCTAAGGTGATATTTATGAGAAAAACCATCAATTCAATAGGTACTAACCCTACCTTCCATCGCTAATCATTATCAATTCTAAGATAACAAATGGTCAAAATAAGTCCCAAAACTAATATTAATTACCCAAATCCAAATTTCACCATTTCCAGCCATTCTGGAGCCTCCAGCGCGATTTGCAATTTCTCCAGAATTTTGAATTTCCTCCAGAATGCGTGAATATGAAGTTAAGCAGCTAAAAATCGAGTTGTATGCGAGTTTATCCACATTTGAGCCGATTTTGAGAGTGACACCTCAAGAGTGGTTTTTTGAGGTGTCACTCTCGCTCCAAAATGGCTGGAAAATTTCCAAAATTTCCTCACAAACGGTTATCTTTTGATTTTTTGGATGTTTTTATTTTGAGAAGAGCTGGTCAAAAAACCACTTTTGAGGTGTCTTTCTCAAAATCGGCTCAAATGTGGATAAATTCGTTAAACGGGTCGAGTATAATACACAACTCGATTTTTAGCTGCCCAACTGGATATTTACGCATTCTGGAGCAAATTCAAAATTCTGGAGAAATTGAAAAATCGCGCTGGAGGCTCCAGAATGGCTGGAAATGGTGAAATTTGGATTTGGGTAATTAATATTAGTTTTGGGACTTGTTTTGACCATTTTTATTGTTCAAGTATGTATGTACTTTAAAAAAAAATGCATAAATCGCCAAAAACAGTCAATTTTGAATTTTCAAAAATTCGCCAAAAATTGAAAAATGAACTTGGGCAGCTGAAAATTTGGTTTTGGTGGTTTTAGACTATGCTCTTTCCGAAAGTCGCGGTCCCGTTCAAATCGGAGTGTGACACCTCGACAGATTCCCTTGTCAGTATAAAAAAAAAAAAAAATGAAATAGTTGAATGAATTTAAATCAGAAACGATATCAAAATTTCTATCTATCAACTTACGTAGGTACTTTACAATTTACCTACATCGTCTCCAAGAAAACGTAATAAAACTAGTCTAACAATAAAATATTCATTATACAAACATACTCGTATTTTGTAAAAAAAAAAAAAGTAATTGCATACCACGTAGCAACGCACTTCTGTTGAAAGGAATGTCAACACTTTGTTATAACTTACATGTCATTTTCGGCAGAATAAAGAAAATTGTAACGCCGCTAATTGCAACTTGCTATTTTGCGTATGTAAATCACAAGTCTAGAATGGCCATTGTTAAAAACAATATTGGTGTGAGGACTTGCGGTGATGAAGGTCATGGTGTTAGTGTACATAGTTTCTGATATACAGTAACATGTGCAAGCAATATAATGCAAAATGAGCAGCTGATCATTGTTTCAACGAGAAAGGTAAGTAAGTAATTTAATCTTCAAGTAGTTTATTGGTACCTAGTGATTGTTAATGTGTTATGCTAACATGTTCTTATAAACATATATTTTTTATACATTTAAGAATATAAATAATTCAATTATCTACTTACTAAATTAGATAGGATACATTTAGATCATCGTCAAAAATACCTGTGTTACTCGGAATTGTAGGTAAATGTTATCAGATAAATTAATAAGTATGAGGATATAGGTAAGAACAAAAGTAAGTTACTTTGATACCTCAATAAATCAAATTTGAATACTTAAGCTAGGCTCAGACCAAAATTTTTGATAAATATTCAAGTGTACCTATAACCAGATTCGGTTGATCTCGCGAATTTCATGTTTTATCATTATTAAATATCAATTAAATCCGGTTTGATCGTAAGTAAATATATATCTTAACTTGGTTTACAACTTTATACCTAAAGATAGGTACCTAGCTACTGGGTGCATGACACATTCTAGATATTTGTAATTCTGGGAATAATATTTTACCATATGCGAACCTTTTATCGTATTTTTTTTCAGCTGTGATTGTGGTGTTTCAGTTTTGGCGACGCCGACGCAAAACTATACACGAAACAACGTCATGGTGATAGCATTAGTTTTCTTTATTAGTTTAATTTTACGTATCAATGCTGAATTCGAACAATGTTTCGCTGATGTCGAAACACCATATCCGTATTTTAGTTCGAGAACTCCGTATTTTGCCAGTAGAACTTCCGATATAGAGCCTGAAAGTAAGTCATTCTTGAAAAATAAATACACATTACTTACCTATGTACTTATTTCTTCGTTAAAATCGTTACTTAATTTCGTAGTTTAGCTAACAATTGGTGGTTTATTGAAATTCGCTAAAAAAAAAAAAAAAAAAAAAAAAGATTAACAAGTTATTTTATAGAGTAGAGTAGCAATTAATTCGAATAAATTCGTATTATAGGTGCCTACTTACGTGGCAACGTTGCAAAATGTTTCCTCATTTTTTTATTTTTTTATAATAATTATTTGTATTGTGTGTATTTCCAACTATATGCACGTGAATTTTTTAAATGTATAACTCATAATGTGATAATGTTCATTTTTTTATCAGCTGATTGTACTCCAACCTACATCTGGGCATTAATTAGGCATGGGACAAGATATCCTGGTTTAAAGTTAATCAATTTAGTGAATCAGTTATACCAGCTGAGGAACGAAATAGTATTGAATCATAAAGAAGGAAGTAAGATGATAGCGCAAATTTTTATACCAGATGTTATTTAAAATATATCTAAGCCGGATGTACGCAGATTTTTATCATTCAATTGTATTTATGCGATTATTTTAAAAGGAGGAGAATTATGCCAAAAAGATATACAAAATTTGGAAAACTGGAAGACCAATCTGACAGCGGATTTAGAATACGAGTTGACTTTTCTAGGAATTGACGAAGAAATATTTCTAGCTCAGAAATTTAAAAATGCATTTCCGACGTTGTTCGAGTCGCCGACTAAAGATTCATTTCTAGTAAATTAATTAAGTAACTAATATACATAGGGTATATATACTTATAGGTATGTAACATAATAATTAATCATTAAAGTGAATACCCATTTATATAGTTTCAAAGCTCAGCAGCGAAAAGGACGAAAGATAGTGCAATTGCGTTCACCAATGAACTACTTGGGACTAATTTTTCCTCCACTGACAATAACAACATAACGGTGAATGAAGATTTACTGCACGTAAGCTAAACTCAAGTACCTACTTATTAAAAATAAAAATAATTTATTTGGCTACCACGTAATACCTAACTCATCACGTCTGCACTTACAGTTAAACAAACATTGCCCGAGATACACAAAAGATGTAGAAAATAACCAGTCAACTTACCGAGAAGTAAATTTGTTCAAGGAATCCGATGTGGTTGAAAATTCAATTTCCAATATCAGCTCTCGTTTAGGTTATAATCAATCGCTAGAATATGGTAGGTCTATATACGTACACAGCTTGATTTCGGTTTGAGTAGGTACACGTTTCTGTGTACCTACATCTGTATATGGCGAAAAAAAAACATTCGATTAATTATTTTTTAATTGCTCCATTCAAATACCTAATGTTTATTGGCAGATTCTGTTGTATTAATGTATGATATGTGTTCGTACGAAATGGCGTGGTATTTAAATTCAAGACCCGCATTTTGCGCTGCTTTCCTACCTGAAGATTTGAAAGTATGTAAAGTTGACCATTTTGATTTCATTATTATTTTCGTAGGATACCTCTGAGCATTTGAATTTTGTTTGTTGATGTGAAAATTATTTTTTTAGATCTTTGAATATCTTCTTGATATGAGCGATTATCATGTTAAAGGATATGGTACTCCTTACTCGAGTAAAATGGGATGTGTTACTGTGAAAGATATGGTGATGTCTCTGGAGTAAGTAAAAACTTGGTTCATTTCGTCTATAAAAATTTTGAATTTTTGATAATATTAAATACAAAATCAAAACGGACATTTCAACAAAATGATGGTATTCCTCAAAAATGCATAAAAAAATGTTAAAATCAGTTTCATGTAATTGATTTTTTTTTTTAAAGCTACCTAATATTTGAAAATTATTAAAAACACTGTTAGTTACTAGGTATATAATGTAAAATTATGAAATTTCAGTACACTTTGCCAAAATTGCACGAAAAAGTGTTACAACTTACAATTGAAAAAAAAAATGATGTGAAAAACACTCAAAAAACGCATTAAAATAACAAAACTTGAACCAATTTTCCAAAATTGCATGAAAAAGTGTTAAAATGATGCATACTGTAGATAAATAAAACCATTAAAATCAATGTAAATGATCAACGCCTTCAGTTTTGCGGTTAGGCAAAACATAATTCCTATTTCCCTCTTAATACAGTATGACACAAAAGTAGTGCTCGGTGGCTTTCATTTCTAAGTGGACAGAGCTAGCGAGATGAATGAAGCGGCATTGAGTAGGGAAAAATAAGGGCTTTCAAAAGCGACCTAGAAAATTTCAGGCCCATGCACAGGGTGTCCACAAATTGAAAAACCGGTTTGGTCAAAAAATTCAAACTGGTTTTTATTGGGCCAATGTATTCTACACACCAAGGCGACAAAAACATGATATGAATATTTTGAAACCGGTTCATTAATTTGCAACCAGTTGACATTGTTGACAAAAACACCCAAAAATTGTACAAAGAGAAAAAAGCCTGAAACAAAAATTGTAGAGCGTGAAAAATTACACAATTTTGTCTAATCACATTTTGAAACCGGTTCATTGGTTTGCATTTAAAAACCAGTTTTTGACAATCACCTAAAAATTGGAGATAGAGAAAAAAGCTTAAAACAAAAGTTGTACAGCATAAAAGATTGAACTATTTTTGCTGATCGGATTTTGTAAATGGCTAATTAATTTGCAACCAGGTAACTTTCAATGATTTGCTGCGAATTAATGAACTGGTTTTAAAATCTGATCAGCAAAAATGGTTCAATTTTTCACACTCTACAACTCATGTTTTAAAATTTCTCTCAATTTTCAATTTTTAGGTAATTAATTATTGATAACTGGTTGCAAAATAATGAACCGGTTTCAAAATTTGATCAGGGAAAATTGTTCAATTTTTTCGCTCTACAACTTTTGTTTCAAGCTTTTTTCTCTATCTCCAATTTTTAGGTGATTTGTCAAAAACTGGTTGCTAAATGCAAACCAATGAACCGGTTTCAAAATGTGATTAGACAGAATTGTGCAATTTTTCACGCTATACAACTTTTGTTTCAAGCTTTTTTCTTTATCTACAATTTTTGGGTGTTTTTTGTCAACTGGTTGCAAATTAATGAACCGGTTTCAAAAATTCATATCATGTTTTTGTCGCCTTGGTGTGTAGAATACATTGGCCCAATAAAAACCAGTTTGAATTTTTTGACCAAACCGGTTTTTCAATTTGTGGACTTTGACACCCTGTGCATGGGCCTGAAATTTTCAAGGCCGCTTTTGAAAGCCTTTTCTACTTGGAAATGAACAGGGATCGCGGAGGGGGGGTCTAGTGCCTCCACCTCCAGCTCCGGCTCCCAAAATTTTTAAAAAAATACCTCCGGCTCCAGCTCTGGAGATTTTTCATGAGTACCTCCACCTCCACCTCCGGCTTCACTTGAAAAATTTCAAGTACCTCTTGCTCCGGCTCCGGCTCCCGGAGCAAGGCCCAAAAAAGGGTATCCTCCGGGGGGCTCCTGCCCTCCAGCTCCGCCTCCGGAGGTCAAGGAGCGGGGGTTTTGAGCCTTCCCCTCCGGCTATTTGAAAAAAAATACCTCCGGCTCCAGCTCCGGCTCCGGTTTTTTTTGTAAGTGCCTCCGCCTCCACCTCCGGCTCCAGTAAAAAAATTTCAAGTACCTCTTGCTCCGGCTCCTGCTCCCGGAGCAAGGCAAAAAAAGGGTACCCACCGGGGGCCTCCGGGCCTCCTCCTCCGCTCCGCGATCCCTGGAAATGAAAGCCACCGAGCACTACTTTTGTGTCATACTGTATATTTATAGAATTAATTACAAGTAGGTACCTACTTTGGCTTCTTCATGAAGCTAAGGTCATGTATAGGTACCTATACAATATTCACATCATTTACTTGTCTTATAGGACTTTGAAAATATCAAAAAAAAATCATAGCCTCCTTAATTTTTAATTTAGCCTCAAATCAAATGAGCTGGTTTTCCAAACATGCCACAATTAAATTCAACCCGTCTATCTACCTACAATGCTTCAATAATTGAGTAGCCTTGAACTTTGAAAAATCAACACTCGATACCCTTAGATTGTACCCCTTCATATTCTGTAACCATGCAAACCAATTTACGCTTTGTGTTATTGAACCCCACAAATCGTCGTCGTGATCTGAACGTTGCTTACATGTATAGACACTGGACCTGCGTATAAGACAACCAACTGCAGGCCGAGGGGAACGGAAATGGTAAAGAAAAGTTGTGTAACGCCAATTTATCCCGCTGGGTGCTCTTTGCAGCGTTGTAGTCGATTTTGCAGGCAACAGGGAAGAGGGAGGGTTGTGTAGTCCGCAAGGAACTTCTGGCTGCGCGCGCAGTTAGGAGTTCCTCGCGGACTACACAACCCTCCCTCTTCCCTGTTTCCTGCAAAATCGACTACAACGCTGCAAAGAGCACCCAGCGGGATAAATTGGCGTTACACAGGATATTTTGCCAAGATGGCTGCCAGTTGGTTGTCTTATACGCAGGTCCAGTGTCTATACTTACATGGCAAACTATTGATTTTCTTCTAAGTACAATAATCTCATCTAACATTTTGTCATCTGATATTTTGCAGAAATGCAGCAAGAGATCCCGAATCAACGCGCAAAGGAACGTTTTATTTCAGTCATTCAGAAACGATTCTTCCTACGACAGTGAAATTAGGCTTACATCAAGACACAGAACCACTTTTACACGATAATTATGATGAAATGAAAATGCATCGTAAATGGAAATTAGCTCTATTCGATAGCTTCGCTGCAAACATAATTGCAGTTCTTTACAAGTGAGTGTATATAATATATGAGTATTTATTAGAGAGTGAAATCGTCAATCATTACTCATTAGTCATTCATTAGGTAGGTTTCCTATTCATATTTCATAATGTGATGTTTGTCAATTATCTACAGATGTCACTCTTCAAATGGCGTTCAGGATATTGTATCATTTTATCAAAACGAACGCAAAGTTGTGTTACCAAAATGTGCCTCTAATCCTTGCACATTGGAAGATCTCAAACAAAGTTTCAGCGATGTGTTCGACGAAGATAAATGTAATTTTGAATTTTGTCACGCTTCTGAGCCATTAAAACCGTCGGCAGGATATTCTTCGTTTATAAATTTAAGTGTTTTTATTGTTTGTACTTTTGTTACCTATTTTGTGTGAGTGTGTTTTTCATTTCCTAAAATACAGTCATCTTTATTTATTTTAGTTATTAATTTGTTCAAAATTGGGTAGGTACGTCAGCAATTAGTACAACACAAAACACAATTATGATATCAGTGGGAAAAATATGTACTTCCCCAAATCAATATTGAAAAATTAAATAACAATCGAAAAAATGTGCTTTTGAGTTATGGGTGGTATTGTTTCAAAGCAAAATGAAAGATTCTTTCATGTTTTATCGAAACAATTACTCAAACGCCCACAATTTTAAATGATTATTCAATATTCAAGCTTCCAATTTTCAAGCAGGGAATTTTCTTTCCTTTTTGATAACATCAAAATCCCTTATTCTTGGACACGTGGTAACTTATAAATTTTCACGTGTTTAAAAGTGTTCAAACACGTTTTAAACACATCACTATGTTTTAAAAAAGAAAAAAACCTGTTTTAAAACAAAAGAAAAAGTTTTAAATTAAAAAAAGTTTGTTTTGTTTCTTTTAAAATGGTAAGCAACTTTTAGCATTATGACTTTTGAGGGACTTTTTTGAAAATGACAACAGAGTAGCTGATGTAATCGTTGCAGGTGTTGCGAGTTCATCAGCAGTTTCTTATCACTCAAGTGTGCTAGTTGATATGGATTTTACTATTCCTTTCCAAATTGTTCTTGTAAGTTGTATGATTATTATTTGGTCATTCTAACCCTTTTTCTATTAATTTCTTCAACATATGTACGTAGATATTCAAGTTTCTTTTTCTATCCATGCTGTCGTTTGTACCTTCTCGTATCGTATATATACCTAGTACAAAAGTGGTGTGTATTTTGCAGCGTGTATTCGATTTGAATCAAGTCAGTAGTTTGTAGTTTTCTGCCTGAACTATGGCTTCATATTTTACTAGCCGTTTCACGATATTTCGGTTACCTACTATTCTAGTGAAACATATGAAAAATGTATCCACACTGCAAGTAAGATCATATAGTAAGATTTCATCTCAATACTGTACCTAAGTCTGTGTCATTTTTTGTTGAGTTATTAACCAAAGTTGTTGAAATTTTTTAGAGAAGTTCGGGCAGATTGTCACCTCAGCAACGATATTGTTATAGTACAAAGGTTCCGAAAAGTACGAAAGATTCCCCAGTTGTTCCTACAGGGAATAAGATTTTGTCGGACTCTCGAAATGAAGTGAGTATTTACATCTCTTATGAGATTATATTCATCACTCAGTTCTTTGAGTGATTGTTGCAGTATTATCAAGATGTAACGATATTCATTAAAATATAATTTTTTCACTTTCCAGTACCTTACCAAACTTCCTGAAACAAAAGAGGAGGCAATCATGTTCGTTGGGATGTTACGCCACCATTTGGTAAGCTACATGCAATGTTAAAAAGTTCTCAAGGATATGCTCTCGTTTGTTTTCACGTAAAGATCGAAATCCTATCGATCTACTTACTCAACGAAAATAGTAGACGTTTCAAGTTCTTAGCTCTCTGATGATTATAACCATTCTTAATTGTTTTTTTAGGCTGAAAAGGAGAAGCAAATCCGTTACATGAAGCCATTACTTTCGATTAGAAGAAAAATAGAGACCTATGAAGTGTTGCTAGCGCCCGAACTAACACAAAGAGATCCAGACTCTTTCTTCAATCTTGATCATATCATCCATAGTCGCAACTTCATGGAATTTCACGAAGCGAAGTGGAAAGTCATTATAGCCAAAGATGATTCCAGCGTATCTAGATTAAAAGATTTAATTAATAATAGTAAGATTGTTTCGGAAGACGTTTTCTGCAGAATAATGGGCAGTTTTTTTTCCTTCGCATGTGGCAACATCCCTTCGCTTCCATTGAGTAGTTATTCGCCAGAGGAAATGGAGGTCATCCTACGAGACCACTATGAAATTTACGATCCTATGACGATCAGTTGTGTAACCGATGTGTTAATGCACTTATAATTATTATCATTTCAAGTTGAATAATCTTGTTTTTCGATGTACTTAATGTTACTATTCCCAATATTCAAATACAAGATGTGACCACTAAAAGGAAACATTCCTCAGACGGAAGAAACACCGCATTGTGACTATAAGTAGTTGTTAATTACAGAATATGAATTCATTAAAATGAATATTAATACTGATAAAATTTCTTAATTAAAAATTTATCTTTTAGGATGAAATGATTTTTCAAAACACAGTTTAGTAAAGTAAAGATAGGCCTTTTTGAGCGTACATTTCATTGACAAAAAGTAAAATGATTGGAATCACAGTATTTTTTCTTACTGCTTCGCATGTTGCTGCAGCCGAAGTAGCAGGACCGAGGTACTCTTACTTCAAGGACGAGAATCCTTACTTTTTATTCTCTCATAGAACACCTTACAATATCACTGCTAATACTTTCGCAATACCTATCAAGTTTCCAAGTAAGTTTGTAGAATTTTAGAGTGTCTAATCACTCACCTTTTAGAGTTTAAAATAATATGCCTGGGTAAAATCTATAATATTCTACAGCATGTACTCCTGTTTACATTTGGTCTTACATTCGACATGGAACTCGATACCCTGATAAAGATTTGATCCTGAAAATCAAGGAATTGCCGTCAGTGAGGGATGATGCTGTGAAATTTCACGAAAGCGACAGTAAGTATCTAAGTAATATTTTAATCATTCGCATGATACTGGATAAAACTGTGTACTTATACGAGTGAATATATTTCACGTTGAACTCTACAGAAGGAGGATTACATCCCTTGGATTTGACGAAATTGCAAAAATGGCAATATAATCCTTTGTTAGAGCATTACGACGTAGCAGGTGAACTGACCATGGATGGAGTGAGAGAAATACGAGAACTAAGTAAATGGTTCAAATTGTCGCTAGATAAATTATTGAATTACAAGAAATCGGAAAACTTTGTGGTAAGTGCCATAAATTATCAGAATTTACGCCATTTAGGTACTTTGGCACACACCATACATGAGTATAAAATTGAAATATTTTCTTCGACCAGTTTCAGACATCAGATGCTAATCGTTCTATTGAAAGTGGCATCCATTTTGTGAACATTTTACTCGACACAACTGGTTATAACAGATACGAAAATAATGAAATTCGCAAAAATAAAAAATTACTTCGAGTAAGTAGGCTCAGCTATTACCTACCTGCAATGGGTAAGGATCAATAATATAATATGAATTCAAATCAATTAATCTCATTCTCATTCGTTCGTTTAGTTAACTGATAACTGTCCAAAATATCGAGCAGAAGAAGAGAAACCTTCGGTATTACAAGAATTAAACCTGTTTAAAGTTTCTGCCGAAATGAATAAGACTCTACGCGATGTTAGCAGAAGACTTGGATATGATACGATTCTTCCTTATGGTAAGATGAGTCATGGCTTACAAAAAAAAAAACAAGGTGGCAATATTTGGGCACTTTACTTTTACGAATATTCAATAATATATTTTTTTCAGATGTTGTGGAAGCAATATACGTTTGCTGTGCTTATGAAAGTGGCACGAATCGAAAATTCAAATCTCCTTTCTGCTCGGCTCTTCGTAAAGAAGATTTTAAAGTTAGACTGCTGAAATTTCGAATCATAGATATTATAATTTTTTTTCTTCCTTCTAAACGATAATAATTTATTTTACAAAGGTTTTCGAATACAGAGAAGATTTAGAAATGTATTGGAAAAAAGGATATGGGAACCAATTCACTGAAAAAGTGGCTTGCCCACTTGTACGAGATATGATGAGATCGCTTCAGTAGGTATTATTTGTGTAATACTACAAACGTTCATTTAAAATCAGCAATTTAAAAGTATTAATTTTAATTTTAGGTTCATGGTGGAAAGAAATTCAACGTCGAGAAATGCTATCAGAGGATCATTTTATTTTGGTCATCTAGAAATGATAATGGCAATGTTTGTGAAATTCGGATTATGTTTCGAAGAAGAGCCTTTAAGGCATGACAATTATGAAAAAATGAAAGAAGATCGTAAATGGAGACTTTCGTATAATGGAACATTTGCTTCAAACCTGAATGCAATATTACTTTCGTTAGTAAATAAATTATCATCGCTCTTCCCTCATGGAAAAAAAATAGTACTTTCTGAGTAGTAGTTTTTTAACGGAGTAAAAAGTACTACTTTTTAACACCTTCATGGAGAAATATTAGTAGTTTTAAGTAAAAACTACTACTTTTGTCTAAAAACTAGTTCAAATTACTACTTCGTAAGTAGTAGTTTTGAAGTAGTAATTTTAACTAGTTTTTAGACAAAAGTAGTAGTTTTTACGTAAAACTACTAATATTTCTCCATGAAGGTGTTAAAAAGTAGTACTTTTTACTCCGTTAAAAAACTACTACTCAGAAAGTACTATTTTTTTTCCGTAAGGGTTACTCTTACTAAAATCAAAATTATGTAAAGATATGCTCAATACATTCGAGGTTTTTATTATAGGTGTACTTCAAAAAAACTCTCCGAAAGATACCATGTGGTATTTTATTTTAACGGTCGAGAAATTGTCTTGCCCAAGTGTGGGAAGAGTCCTTGTCCATGGAGTGAACTTAAATCACATTTTGAAACGGTTTTCGATGAAAGTCAATGTAATGCTGATTTCTGTAATGAATGATCGAGTCAGTGAATTTGTACTTTTGATTAATACTCCATCTTATTTACGTTATCAGTATTACATTTCGTTTATAATATTGTTAGATTTCGTTTTTTTCCTTCGTTCAAGCTCATACATTTTTGTAATTTGCAAATTCTAGTTTTTAGTGCCTAGATCTGCATAGCATAGGCAACTTTAATTACTCTGCGATGAATAATGTTGAATTCGGCGCAGCTGAAGGCTGAAGGGTAAAGCTTGGAAGAAATAAAACATGGATAAAAATGGATAGATCATTCGAATTTAGTTTAAGGAAAACGTTAAATGGAATTATAAATGAATTTGAACTATTGAAAATACTCATCTGCAACACTTAGTCCGGCATATGACAATAGGAGTAATTGCACCCCCCCCCCCGCCGATCCTCCGGGACAACATTTTTCGTAAAGGGGACATCCGAAGGAACATTTTAATGCAAAGTTGCCAAAAAAAAAGTTGGCCTTACTTACAAAATGGCGGCCATTTTGATTGACAGGTCAGCCGAAATCGCAGATTTTGCGTTTTAACATAGGACTTGCACAAACTTTTTCAAACTTTACAAAGGTAGATCGAAAGATCATGCAAAAATTTATCACCTGTCCAAATTTCAAGTGCTAAAGTGCGTTTTTCGATTTTTGGTGAATTTTTGAAAATCGAATTTAGGCCAAAAATGAGGGGAAAAATCGAAATTTTATCAAATTGACCAAGAAAGCTGAAATTTGGGATACACCCTATTTTCGACATGCCAAATCGATTGGAAACGGTTTCAACCCGTTTTGAGCAGTTCTGGAGCCTCCAGCAGATTTTTTAAACTCGAAATTTCCACAAAATTCCATCAAATTGGAGTTGTAAAGCTAAAATTCATTCTAAAAACTAATTTCAATACGCTACGAAGTACTGCAGGTGAATTTCAAGTCGTTTTGGAGGCTCCAGCGACTTTTTGAAAATTTCTGAAGCCTCCAGCAGATTTTTGAAACTTTAAATTTTCACAAAATTTCATCAAATAGAGATGGAAAGCTGACATTTACTCTACACTCCAATTTTAACACCCTCTGAAAACGACTTCTGGTGGATTTCAAGTCATTTTAGAGCCTTCAACGACTTTTTTGAAAATTACTGGAGCCTCCAGTAGATTTTTGAAACTTGAAATTTCCCCAAAATGTTATCAAACCAAGATGGAGAGTCGAAATTCATTCTGCACACTAATTTCAATGCGCTACGAAGTTGACTGCTGGTGAATTTCAAGTCTTTTTGGAGCCTCCAGCAACTTTTTGAAAGGTTGTGTGACGTTTTTTTGGAAAATTGAAATTTCCTAAAAGTAGCTGGAAGCTTCAAAACCATTTGAAACCACCAGGTAGTCTGCGAAGTAAATTTCAGCTTGCAAACTCCATTTGATAAATTAATGTTGGGGAAATTTCAAGTTTCAAAAATCTACTGGAGGCTCCAGTAATTTTCAAAAAAGTCGCTGAAGGCCCTAAAATGACTTGAACCCACCTGAAATCGTCTTCAGAGGGTGTTAGAATTGAAGTGTGGAGTAAATTTCAGCTTTCCATCTCCATTTGATGAAATTTTGTAAAAATTTAAAAAATTCAAAATTCTGATGGAGGTTTCAAGAATTTTCACAAAGTCGCTGGAGCCTCCAAAACGACTTGAAATTCACCTGCAGTACTTCGTAGCGTATTGAAATTAGTTTTTAGAATGAATTTTAGCTTTACAACTCCAATTTGATGGAATTTTGTGGGAATTTCAAGTTTAAAAAATCTGCTGGAGGCTCCAGAACTGCTCAAAACGGGTTGAAACCGTTTCCAATCGGTTTGGCATGTCGAAAATAGGGTATATCCCAAATTTCAGTTTTCTTAGTCAATTTGGTAAAATTTTGATTTTTTCCCTCATTTTTGGCCTAAATTCGATTTTCAAAAATTCACCAAAAATCGAAAAACGCACTTTAGCACTTGAAATTTGGACAGGTGATAAATTTTTGCATGATCTTTCGATCTACCTTTGTAAAGTTTGAAAAAGCAAAATCTGCGATTTCGGCTGACAGCTGTCAATCAAAATGGCCGCCATTTTGTAAGTAAGGCCAATTTTTTTTTGGCAACTTTGCATTAAAATGTTCCTTAGGATATCCCCTTTAAGAAAAATGTTGTCCCGGAAGATCGGCGGGGGGGGGGTGCAATTACTCCTATTGTCATATGCCGGACTAACTAGAAAGTATCATTTTCTATTCCATTCAATTCAGGGAGTTGTATTCAAGTTTCAAGTCTCATCGTCAGTCTCAACTCTCAAAACATATTCATAGAGAACTTTACTGCTCGTACAAAATGTGCATTTCAATTAATATTAATTATTAATTAATAAGATTCCTATATAACTCATCTTCAAACTCGAAATCATGACAAATTCTTGTCCTCTCAAAAATGAAAAATTGTCCTATTTCAAAAGTAGGTCACGAAGGTCAACGGAGGTCACGTGGCTTAGTAACTTTCCCAAATCTTTTCTTGGCTACACTGACACCCGTGTGTTTAAAAAATTTGCATGAAGTTATCAAAACACTTCCAAAAATTTGATTACAAATTAGAAATAAATTAGAAATAGGCGATTAAATTAATTATTAGTGTTAAAATGGCTAGTACAGGTGATAGTTTAAATTTGGCCAATGGTAAGTTCACCTCCTACTGTTCTCCATCTCCTAAAATATTACTTATTTAATTTTTAATCACTCGTATAATAATACACCTTGAGATACGAATGACTAAATACCGAATCTTTTGTGTTGAACAGATGTCAAAAAAGCTGTAGAATTATTGGAAAAACTCCACAAAAGTAAGTGAATCATTAACATCCCTATTCACTCATATATGATTCGGTGAATTTCATCTATACGTTTTATATATTGAAGGTGGCGAAGTTCCAGTTTCCAAGCTAACCGCATTACAGAAAGTTCTCCAAAGTGAATTCCTAACAGCGGTTAGAGAAGTTTACGAACATGTTTACGAAACAGTTGATATTCAAGGCTCTCAAGACGTTAGAGCATCGGCCACAGCTAAAGCTACCGTAGCAGCATTTGCAGCCAGCGAAGGGCATGCCCATCCGAGAGTCGTCGAATTACCAAAAACAGAAGAAGGTTTAGGATTTAATGTGATGGGAGGACGAGAGCAAAACTCACCTATTTATATTTCTCGTATTATACCGGGTGGTGTTGCTGATCGACACGGAGGACTGAAACGAGGAGATCAGTTACTATCTGTTAATGGAGTAGTAAGTTGTCAGTCACCGAACGTATATTGATAATATCGAGAATACGTGTTTTGAGAGTCTTTTCTCGTTTCAGAGCGTCGAAGGTGAGAATCACGAGAAAGCTGTAGAGCTTTTGAAACAAGCCCAAGGTTCTGTTAAATTGGTTGTTCGTTATACGCCCAAAGTGCTCGAAGAAATGGAAATGCGATTCGATAAACAACGCGTCGGAGCTGCGAGAAGAAGACAGATATAATTTTTAAAGTATTCGTTTTTTTTTTAGTGTTGATATGAGCGCATTTATTGTATTTTGGCGTTACTGTATGGTTGCGAATTATGAAAGTTGTTATTTATTGTATCGTTGACTAACTTTGTAGCGTTTGATGAGAACAATATGCAATATCTAATGCAATTAGGTTTACGATTATGCTTCTTTTCTTATTTATTCTCTGAAACTTATTCTGTACTATTGTTTCTGTTACAAACTTTCAGTATTATTCTGTCAACATATACTTCCTATTTTACAGAATATCGTCGTTGAATAATTGTTTTACATACATTTTACCGTATCAATAAACGTTCGAATATTTTTAAATTTTATAGAATATTAGATATTTTTATCGAAATCTGTACATAATAATTATATTATTTATTCGTTGATTTTCATTTTTCATTTTTTCTAGGTACATAAATGATGAAAGAATTATTGAGGCAAAGTGGTAAACTGAATCTAAAATAAATGCCTCACACAATCAAGAATACTCGAGTCGGATTAATTAATGCAAAAACGTTTATTGAAAAATATACAGTTATCGACTTTTACAAAATTAAAAAAAAACTAAGAAAACCAACAAAACATGAAAATATCTTCGAATTTGAAAATTACCTACACGTACGATCATAATTTTCGTTTGGCAGTGGACTTGAATTTGTACTTAATCACATGATTTAAATCACTATTTTTAGGCACAGGAGGAATAAACCGTTTGAAAAATTGATTCGGCGGATGCATAACGAAAGATACATCGTTTAGATTATAAAACCATTCATCTTGCGGTCCATAAGTGAAAGTGTAAGGATTGAAGTCTTTACTTGCAGCAGTTTTGCATTGCGTCGGAAGTAGCCATATCACAGCTACGTACTTCTCACTAAAAGTGTCTTCAACTATAACTCTAATTTGAGCATAATAAATAGAATTTTTATTCCTTAAAGATATTATGTCTCCGACTGAATATAGAAAATTGTTATGGAATACTCGAGAGACAACGTCGTATTTGCCCGGAATTGTCGAAGAAGAAATATTCGGCGGTGGTTTGGGTTTGGCGAAGCAGTCTTTAGATTGATCGTTCTCGTTATTGCCTTCAACATCGTGAACTTCTAAGGAGCAGCTTGGTTCTGGCGTTGTTTTCTTTTTCCTTGATCTCGAAGGTGCCATTGATACGGATCTTCAACGTGTATTCTATAATAATGAACTTGATTGACTACTTTATCTACTACATGTAGTATGCTTGTACCATGAGAACTAATTGCACAAATAAAATACATACATACTTGTGTTCCGTTATGCACCAATTCAACGCCGAATGCTTAAAAAATGACACAGGAACTCATTTCTTTTAAAATATGCACATTTTCTGTAAAATCAGCATTTAAAATTTTAATTTTTAACTCTGGAAACTGATGACCAAAAATCTCATCTGTAGCACTAGCACATGACCTGAGGAGAAATTTTTAAAAATATTTCAGCTACGTTCAACCTGATGAACTGGCTCAGTCATTGAGCACAAATCAAAGTAAGCAAAGCAATTCATTTTTTTGAATAATTTCTCATCAAATATTAAAATTAAAATAAAAAATTCCCTATGAGATGATCAATTCGTCAAAATAAAATAAAAATTGGAATAAAATAACTCCAACTAGGATATTTTAAAAAATGACTCATGTGGTGAAAATGCTCAACTTGGTTACAACATGTGAATGCACCTCAGGAGATATTCAAAATTTGATTCCTGTTTGATTTGGTTAGGCAGGAAAATTGATATTTTTGTTACGATAATGTAAGTATTGTTCTTCGTTTTAAAAATTCATGAAATTAATCAATACTTACCAACGCTAGTCGACCAACGAAGTAAGTTTTTCAAGCAAATTTCTATTCAACGGTAGACGTACACTGGCAGACAACGGAGTGATAAGTAAACACCCATCAAATACCCATCACCATACGGCTACGATAGCGTAACGAAGAGGAAAATTATTTCAGCACGTTCGTGTAGTTATCAATGAAATTCAAGTGCTGGTAGCGGTTTTTCGGCGCGTTCAAAAGACTTGAAAATTCACCTTAATTTAACAATGTGATCCAGGTATGCTTTAGAATATTAGTGATACATCGCAGCTTTTCAGAATGAAGCTGAGAAGAAATTTCCTACCAAGTAATGTCGGCGACTGGTCCAGCTTCTTATTCATCGTCGTAATCATACCAGTCTTCTTCTGGTTCGAGCTTTTTATCGTTTTACCCGATTTTTACGATTACTCGTCGATATGGTACTGGATCCATTTCGTAATTGGCAGCTTCATCATGAAGAATATCACGAGTAACTTGTTAGCAGTGATGTTCATCGATACCAGTATTTTTAGCATTTCGATTCCGATGGATAAATGCATAAATTGGCAATTTTGTGATACTTGCCAATTACCTATACCTCCTCGCTGTTGGCATTGTAACATTTGTAATAGATGTATTCTCAAAAGGGACCATCACTGTACATTTTCAGGCTGTTGTGTCGGGCATTTCAATCATCGATTTTTCATTATGTTCTTGTCGTACTTCTTTGTAGGATGTTGTTACGCTTTATATTTCAACTTGTTTTTTATATTGTCTAGAGTAGATTTCGATTATCATAGCATTTTTCAAATTGTTTTCCCAATGATGTTAATTTTACTGGGAATCGATAAGGCCTTAAATCACTGCCTAGTTATTATGTTGGTTTTAAACATCGTAGGCTGTACTATTACTGGAATATTATTGCATTTTCATTTGAAACTTATTTATAAAGGTACCGTTTCTTACGAGTACACTAAAGATAATACTCGTTATGATTTAGGATTAAAGAAAAATATAATTCATTCTTTGGGTACACGTTGGTATTTAACGTGGTTATCGCCTTTTGTAGATTCTCCATTGATTTTTGATGGAGCTGACTGGAGTGTCGATGTACTTAAAACTAAGGCTACATGAGTTAATCTTTCATACTACTTAAGCACAAACTAAGTCATTAAGTTTCTAAATTTTTTTCTTCAATTATTTATATAAGTAAGTTTTGTTACTTTTCATTACCAGTTTATTCGAGTCGCGTGTATTTTTTAAATAAAAAATTTCTCTCGTTTGAATTTTTTTTTTGTATAAAAAATGGTTTATTTAAAAAATGATAAAAACAAATAAGCTCATAATAAGATCACATATTCGTGGCAGTAAAAATAACAATATGAGAAATGGTCGATAAAAATTCAAATGCGAAAATTATATATAAGCTGCCGGTGCAACTGGTAAATTATCTTGGACGGGCTGAGTTTTACCAATTGGTTGATCTGATTTACGCCTCATTTGGTAGAGTTCGCGTAACAACGAAGCTTTCTCTCTTTCCAACGTATTGATTTTCTCGGTTTTATGTCCCACTTCCTATAAAATAATGTAATTAATCGATGACCAAAATAAAACCTAAGTGCAGAAACCAGATACCAAATTCTACTAACTCTCGATAAAACATGATTCTGACGTTTCAACTGGGATAATACTTGAGCATTATTTAAATGAGATGAAGAGTGGACAGCAAGATTCATATGTAGAGGCAAACCATCTCTATCTTCGCTATTACTTTTATTGTTATCGTTACTATAACCGCCCAACGTGGCAAGGTGACGATTAACTTCAAAAATCCTCGCTCTCAATAACTCGATTCTTTCTTGTTGAGCTTCACTGTATTGATCCTGGAATCAAAGTATGACAGCAAAATACAAAATACGAGCTCATATAAAGTTCATTGAACTTACATGAGAGCCCATCCTACAAATGTATTTCATTTTATCTTGAACGATGGCGATTTGTTTCCTATACCATTCCCTAGCTGTTTCAACGGCTTGTAAACCTTCTAGTAAAACTTCTTTCTCCGATTCGATTTGTTTCATTTTCTTAAACTGTAATAAAAAATATTAGGCGGGTATATTAATTAACTAACTGGTGGTAAAATAACCCAATGCTGATAATTACCATATTGCAATCTACTCCATTTTGCAAAGTATGTCTACGCGGTTCTCGTCGCCTTGTGTTGCATTTCTTATGTGACTGCGAATCCGAATAATCAGATGTACCTAAAACAAAGATTCGTTCGACGAATTATTGATTGAAAACCCTTCTGAAAATATCACATTTAAAAAAGAGAAACTATAAGGGAAAAGGTACTACAACGTTACATGAAAAATTCAAAAATTATTCGTACAAATAACGCAAGATTATACCCAACGGTAGACATGTCCACCCTATCATTAAATAAACAATAACTAGGTCACAAAAAGCTATTTTCGTTTTCCGCCAGCGACGAAATTCAAATAAGTAGGTACCTACGTTAAATAATTAAGGACGTAAACTCGTATAATAATCTTTACCATCAGCAACGCTCCTCGTACTAGACATCGTTCGATACGAGCTCGTTGAATGTTTATCATCGTAGAATCCCATTTGCCAATTCTGTAAAGCAACTCGGATCTCATTTTTGTCGATTTTATTCCCATCTTCGGGTTTATTTCGGTGGGGAAAACAAGCAGCTGTTACATTGGTTCGGGGAGGTTTCGGTGGACCCAATAAAACACCGTTGGAACGCTTACTAGCGAAATTTTCTTTACTTTCTTCTTTATTCAGATCGGGTGGTAAATGAGGCATACTTGAAGTACGATGTTGATTTTGTCTCATCGTGTTGCCGAACTGAGCCGCCGAAGCTGAATTTTTACTCCATTGTTTTTCGTTACACGAATTCTTGTTCTCGAACGAATCTAAAATAGGAGCTGATGGTGGTCGCTGAGAAAGATGCTTTTGACAATCGTCATTCAGATCGTCGTTTTTATTACGTGTTTCCATTTGATTACGAAGCAGGCAAATTTTTAAACCAGCGCAGTATCTTTCAAACGATAGTAAACCATTGGGAGGTGTAACTTTGCGAAGACTTTCTATCACTCCTTTAGGTAATTCTGCTACAGAGTTTTCTTGCCATCGAGCTTCGATATCTGAAAACATCGCGATACCAATGTAGTACATGACGTTGAAATCTTATAGAAATGTACCATAAAAGTAGATTAAATCTTACCGCTAAATTTCACCAAACCAGTTCCTTCGTCATCCAAAATATCGAAAAGTGTTTTTAACACATGCAAAAATGGTTTTGGTAACCCATCTAAAGTGTTACTTTTTGCGTTCGTAGCCGGAGGTGAAGATATCATGATGTGTGAAACGTTCGTCACCTGAAATAGAATTGAAAAACAGCTTCGTTACAATAATATTGTATTGACAAATAAATTACAAAATGAATGAAACTTACAGTTGGAACAATAAAAATATGTCATCAATCGAATATCACGACAGAATTCTTTCGAAAATCACACTCATGAGTAAGATAGTTACGAGATTATTCAACGCTTCGATAATTTAATCTGAATTATGCATAGGAATTCATTTGACATACTTTTTTACTAGAGAAATATTCGAAAAACTGAAAGAAATATTTGAGATAACAATTTAAATCACCTGTTAGAGCGTTGGCTTGGTTTGTTGTTTTTTGCAATTCCTTTTTTAGTAAACGTAAACAAAATTCCGGAACTTTGATTGGTTAATTTAAATTTATTAAGACACCAAAATTCGCGAAATTGTTCGCAAATTTACAAGAAAGCAATTTTGTTGTTATACTTCAAGTCTTTAATTGCAATATTGCAAAATTTTTCATAAAATTTTGGACGTTACAATTTAATTTTAATTTACAAAT
Source organism: Planococcus citri (assembly GCF_950023065.1). Classification (NCBI taxonomy): domain Eukaryota; kingdom Metazoa; phylum Arthropoda; class Insecta; order Hemiptera; family Pseudococcidae; genus Planococcus; species Planococcus citri. Next base: position 21,622,795 of record NC_088678.1, on the reverse strand, counting down.
TAAAATTTTTCTGGTAAATTTTTTGGTTCAAAAAAAATCAAACTGATTAAAAGTGAACTTATTCCCTAACTGGGAACACTGATTGAAAATCGAAATGAACTCGAATGAACGATTCGTTCATTTGAAAAAACTTCATGATTCAGTATATGAAAATTTCATATGACGAAAAAAATGAAAGATTCAATTTGTCCATGCTTTCAATCGTGATAATTAAAATTCGTACTGTCGAAATCCAAAAAAAAAAAAAACTTATCAAAGTTATCAATAAAAAAATTTTGAACCATCAAAAAAATTTCGGTAATCGGTTCATTTTCCAAGTTTCTTTGTAAAAAAAACTGACTAAAAACTGTAGTTCTCGATGTGTTAGCTTCCGGTGCAATGAATTCCATTTTGAAAGATGTGCTCTTAAGAAATAAATCCATTTTGAACCAAACAACAGTCAGATGCTTCCGTACCAAAGGTTTTACTCCAGGAAATAAACCCGGCGAAGCACGCACCATACAAGAAATTTTGAGACGTTCGTATATTTATTTCTTGACTGTCATCAAGGTGTGAACGAACTTTATTAATCAGTAAACATTTTCCAGGTCAAAGATTGAAAGATGAAACTCTATACTATAAAATAGATATCGGATTACCTTATTCTAAAAAAATCAGTTCCGAAGAACAAGAAACTCGAAATCAGTATATTAAATCGCTCAAAAGTAATAGAGAATTGGCGAATTTAGCTCGTAAAAATGAAAGTGAGTTGTATACTTCATCATGAATAACAATGGTTATACATTGTATGATTGTAATAATCTCTGTATCATTTCACAGTACAAATTTCATTTGATGAGGTGACTGATGAATGGGTCAAAACCGAAGGTCCTTCTCATCTGAAAAAAATCGCCGATCATTATGGAATATTCGAGCATTTATACGGAGATGCGTTTTTTTACCCGGTTGCTCAGCTAGAGATTGCTTATGAATTGGACAACGGCGAATATGCACCGGTGTGTTATGGAAATCAGATCAAACCCAATGAGGTACGTGAATATCATTTTATTTGAGAGGTTAATGACAATGTGACTTATAAATCTTTCATTTTAGGCGAAGAAAGCACCTGTTGTTAAAATAGAACCAAAAGCAGATACTTACCATACTTTAGTTCTTTGCAATTTGGATGGTCATTTGAATGCCGATGGTAAAGAATACGTTCATTGGTTTGTGTACGTATTTTTTCCCCTTACATCTGGATATATTTGCAATATTTCCGATTGCTTATTCGATTCTTTACTAATTACAGAGGAAATATCCCAAATGGTGATATAAGCAAAGGTGACACGATTTATGAATATTTACAACCTTTCCCTGTCTATGGTAGTGGTTACCATAGGTTAGTGTTTGTATTGTACGAACAAACTCAAAAACTCGACTATTCTTCGTTACCAAGCAAAGATATCCCGAGGTAGAGTATGAATTCTTCCACAAAATATTATCTATTGAAAAAAAAAATGATGCTTATCGTATTTCTTTCATTTTAGTCACAAACACGATAGCAGAACCTTCTTCACATACGATTTCTATAAAGACAGACAGGATATAATAACACCTACGGGTCTACGATTTTTCCAATCTGATTGGGATACTTCGGTGACTGAAGTATTTCATAAAATATTCAACATAGCCGAACCCAGATATGAATTCGAGTTCCCAAAACCGAAAATTAATCCTCAGAAATGGTTCCCTAAAAAAGAACCTTTTAATGTGTAAGTTGAAAAAAAATCGATTTTGCTTTTATTCGAATAGTACTTCGCATTATTTTTCTCGTTTTCTGTTGTAGATATTTGGATAGGTACAGAGACCCGAAAGATGTTTCCAAACAAGTTTTATTGAAAAAATTAAAAACCCATCATCCTTTCATCGCACCGGAACCTCCGCTAAAATACCCTCATGCTCATAGTATGCACGACTGTAAGGATAAACCTACCTGGCTGCAGACTGAAATCAAGAAAGAACGATTGGGTTGGGGTAAACAAGTAAACGATAATTTAGACATCCTTTATCCTGAAAAAATGTAAAATAAAACGTAGTTATAATTTTCAGTTCGGTTTTATTGCAAATTAATTTTCCAAAATGAATAAAAAAAAATATTAAATTAAAAAATATCAACGTCCAAATTCTAAATATGGTAACTGCTAATGCTGTAGTACATAAATGGTAAAAAATTATCAGAGTCTTTCGAAAGAATTTCGTTTTTCGCGTATCAGCGGTAATAGATCTATTTTCGATGCTTTCTTTGGTAACATTTCCGGCGAAATTCGTACGTTTCCTTGAAAAAAAATAAAGAAAAAAGATGGGAATGTAAAAATTATTTTTGAAATGTTGAAATGTTGGATTATTTTTTTTTTTACCGGTCATCCATGTAACTGGACTCGATTGACCGGTCCAAGAACGACATCTGTTGTTCATTTCTACATCTTGAGCGTTTTGTTTTGATTTGAACGTATTTGGTAGAATTATTTCGTTATCGTGAAAAATCTCTTTCATTTTTGCTTGTGTTTTACATTGTTGAACGCAATCTGTGCGGGAAAATTTAATATAAGATTTAATTTCATGAATGGATGAGCTGGTAATTTCCTACTCTACCTTTCCATCTATTAATTGACTTCGTAGCATCTTCTCTCGCTTGTAATAATAATTCGGTCGCTCGTCGTGGTTTAAAATAATTACCAGCGAAATTTTCCAGATCGTATTTTTGGAATCGCTGAAAAAACAAATAAATTAACACATCGAAAGTTTGGAAAAAATTATGAAGCAATATCTATTTTAATTTTTTAAAAGGAACTTCATGTACCGTAGAAAATGAAACTCGAACTCCTTCATTATTCTTATAAAGAAATCAGATGAATTTCGAACAAGATCTACGTAACACTTCACGACTACTGGTGCAATTCAGTCACATTCACAGTGCCATCGTTTACCTGATCTAAAGAATATTTGCGATGAATGTTGAAATCTGGAGACGATGTAGTGCTACTTGATCGACCACTAGACGAATCGCTAAAATAATTCCACGAATATCCGTTGAACGACTCAACATCCGTACTAGAGTTAAATACACCTGAAACATTCCAATGTGGGTGGTACACGTTCCACGAAGAAACCAAGCAATAGTGCGATACATTTATATTCAAATTAATCTACAAAGTGGTCAAAAGCGTTCACGAGTGAAGACGTACTAAAACAAACCGAACACGATTCAATGTACTGATAATTATTATAAAGATGAATTTATTTACACAGCAACACACCTGATCATCACACGATGAAATATTTACAAGATTTTCGCTAGATGTAGATGAACATTCGCACGATGCCAATGACGACGCGTCGGTGGTTTCTAATTTGGCAGGTGCAGTTTTCTGAGACAGTTGAAATTTTTTATTTACATCACCTTTAGGGAACGAAGATCGATTTAAGCAACGTTAATTACTTTTAAGATGATGAGCTATACTACGCGAAATGGCAGATGTGAAGGTTATTTTACGAAGTGAATAAGAGTACTATTTTATTTACAGTCGGTTATTTGCAATACGAGGTATTAGCTTTTTAAGTAGTAAACTATGATTGGTTGAAGCTACCGACAAGTGCGGTTTAGGCATACCAGCTGCTGGAGGGAACTTTATACGTGGATTGATTAACGTTGGTAAATCCCAAGATTGAGATTCTTCGCACCATTTAGCGTCTTCTTTGATTTTATCGATATTTCTGGAAATATATATATTTAACAGTGATAAGTGTTAGTGAGTCGAAAGAAGTAGGTGTCGTTGAAATTTCTTACCTGTAATTACATTCTTTGGATAAAGCTGGCAGCAGATTGTCTAGTATTTGATTGTACAATAATAATTGACGTTCTTGTTTACGAATGGTTTCTAAATAATCGGTACGTTCGTTTTCGAATTCGCTTTGCAAGTCTTGAATTTCTCGATCCAAAGCTTTAACCTGGAGTATATTTTCCGATTACGAACAATCAGTGAGAAAAAATTACACGAATAAAATTTATCTGATTGTAAAAATTACTTTTTGTTTGTATTTTCGTAATAATTCTGTTTTAGCTCGTAATTCATCTTGAATATCGTCGTAAACTTTCAATACTAAAGGTCCCTCTTCATCTTCAACCTTGGCTAAAACTTTGGCCAAAGTATTCAGTCGTTGTTCAGCAGCTCGTTTCTTCTTCAGTCTTTTTTCCTTCAGTTCACGATCGTTAGCTCGTTCACCACCGACCATACTGTTTTGTAACTTCTCCAGTCTATTAAAAAAAAAAAAAAAATTGATTAAAATTTGATCAGCTCAATCTACACACCATTTTGGAATTTCGAAAATAATAAATTACCGTTTGAGAATTTCCAATTGAGCAGTATTAGTTTTTGGTTGATCGCTGAAAAACAAACGACATTAAATAAAAAATGTATTATTAAATTATTAATTAATAAAATTAAATAAAAATTAATTAATAAAGATAGAAATAATATTATTAGCAAATAATAAATAAATAATAATATAAAATTTTAATTATCAGTAAATTAATAGTTTAATTAAAAATAATAATATAAATTGAATTTTCTGAAAATAAATAACTACAGATTGAACAATGAGCACTTACTTTGATATAATTTGATCGACTGGTTCATTATTATTCGCATTAGCAGCGTTTTTTTGAGCATTCTACAAAAAAATAAAAACAAAATTAAGTACTTGATTTGTCGATCTAATTTAGTTTCAAAAATAAAATCAATTTCAATTACTATTTCATTAAGTTTGGAAATTTCTTCTTCGTAACGCATCTTCAAACTATGCAGATCTGCCTGAACTTGACATTTCGATAAATATTCTTCCTCGTATTGTTTTTTCAATTTCTCCACTTCTTTTTCGAATTCTAAGTTCTTATTACTATCCGGAACACCGATTATATCTTCTGGAAAATAGACGTTGATAAAATTGCATATCGCTTCGCCGTAAATACGAACGTTAATAAAATTGCCTAATCTGTTCGCCGTAAATCTGGAATGGACTCGTAGGATTAGGAAAGAAACTTACTTATATTTTGAGCGGTAGGAAAATTGGAATTTTGTTCCAAAAGCTGACGTAATTTTTGTATTTCATCTTGATATTCTCGAAGTTTTGTATCTTTGGGGTCTTCGTTGATGTGAGGCTTATTACAAATATTTTTTGCTCGATTAGCGTATCTTAATGTGGAAAGAGTTTCGTCGTAATTATTATCAGCAGGTGATAAACATGCCACCATTAAAGTTTTCGTGTTACCACCCAAGGAATCCTGTGAAATATTATTAATAAATAATTAAATTTAAATTATTCCTCATTCGAGGATTGAATTGGCTGATTTTTTACTTGTAAAAGCCTGGTTAGTTTCGAGTCTCTGTATGGGATATGTTTGGATTTACCATCGACTAAGGCTGAGATTACGTTACCCAAGGCTGATAAAGATAGGTTAATTTTTGTTGCTTCTTTCAATCTGTCTCCTGTAGCTCCTATATGTTTTTAAAATCAAAAGATTTATTGCTTACCTATTTTATTGACAAAAAAGTTACGTGTATGAAAATTTGAATCTCTTATTCCTCACCAGTCTTAGCTTGTCTCTCACTTCCAGCTAAATCAACCAAGTTAAGTTTTCCTCGTCTGATCGGTGAGCAATAATCGACTAAAGATTGAGATACAGGCATCATTTCCACAGATATCGTAAATATAGAATGACTTCTCGATGAATCGGTGTTCATTAACGTAGCTCCAACTGCTCTGTTTCTCCAGCCTTGCTCCATTAACTTTTGACATTCATGAACATTATGAACGGCATGATATGATAAATCTACGGTCAAAATGTAAAATCAAAATTATTATAATTTAAATACAATTCGCGACACAGCAGAATTTTTATACTAAGCGGATACTAAGATCTTACCACTGACGTAAACACCAGAGTCAGGACTTTCTTTCAAATCCAACCTTTTCTTGGTATTTAAACCTAATAAATCGCGTATCTCTTCGTTATATATTTCTAAATACGACGCCAAAACTAGATACTTATAGTTATCAGCTAAAGAAATCGCTTCGAAAATATGCTCGAAAGCTCGAGGAATTATTCCTCTTTGATTCTCCGGTTCTTGCACGCCTTGCATCGAAAAACTTTTACCACAGCCTGTTTGACCATAAGCGAATATTGTACTGTTATATCCGTCTAGAACACTCTGAAATAAAATTAAAAATCGGAACAAATTAAATGAAAAAATTCCAATTTAGTTATATCATCGTATTATCATACTCAAAGTTTGACATTTTCGGTGCTTACCTCTATTAAAGGGTAGGCAATTTCGTTGTAAATATGTTCTGTCGTTGAAGATTCGTTGTAAACGCCGTCGAATGTGAAGACTTTTGGGGGAGCTGAGTAATCTCCGGGGTGTAATAGAGAGCATGTGCATTTATCCGTGTTCATCTGTACCACGGGCTACGAAAAAATAATAGGTAAAAATTGAAGAAATCTGTACTAAAAAACCTCGTTTTAATTTTTTGAAGCGTTTATTCCAATAATTCCAATTTTATGAATTTTGAAGAGTGGAAAAATCATAAAGTTTTCAAGGAATGTTCAATTTGAGGTCATTTTATACCATAGTGTTACATGAGCCTCTCTATTTGACCATACTACGTACTTCGATTTTACCCAAAAATTTGTAATGAGTTTTATAATTTCACCCCTGCCCCACCTTCTACTTGTCCTTCTACTGTCTCATAGGGTTTAAAAATGGAATTTAAATTTCTTTATACTAAACCTACTGCTACAATTTTTTCGTTTCAATATGACCAATTTGACCAACATCAGTGATCTATCAAATAAAATCAGTTAATACCTAACGTTAGAGTAAATCTGTTTGGGCAATTTTAAAGAGTGTTAAAAAAAATTTTACATCTTTTTTTGAATATAACTTGATATTTGAGAGCTCATTTTTCAATCAAAGTTGACATATTTCAGTCAAATCCCCAAACAGGTTGAAACATGTTCAAACAAACTTAGACAAGTTTAAACAAGTTAAGATATGTTTGAACACTTTTAAACATGTTTATACATAGGCTCAAACCTGTCCATAGAGGTTTCTGGTTTAAACAGGTATAAACATGTGCAGACAGGCTCAACTCGTTTAAACATGTTCAAATATAAGTTGTTTAGACATAACAGGTTTAAACAAGTTTACACATATTTAAACATGTTTACACAGATTTAAATATGTTTAAACAGGATCAAACATGTTTAGACAAATTTAACTTGTTCAACCGCGCTCAAATAATATAGATTCTGACATGTTCAAACAAAACACGTTTAACCCTTTCACACCAGCTGGGACAGCATATGTCCCAACTCCCAAGAACTTTGAATAAATGTGCTGGGAACTTCTGGGACACACTTCATCCACAGATGGGGTCCCAGCAGTAGAGTAAAGTGTCAGGATTCAATTGAGACCACTCACAAAAGCGTGTGTTTCAATCAGGGATGGAAACCGAAATGAAAAAAAATATCGGTTATTTTTTTAGCGGTTATTTTTTTCAAAATTATTTATTATGGTTACGGTTAAGGGTTACGGTTATGACTCAAAAAAATAAGGGTTACGGTTAAAAATAAAGGTTACGGTTTTCTTTCATTTATCGAAAATTAATTGCACTTCAATGTCAAAAAAGTGCGCCTGCAGCCAAAAAAACGAAAAAAAATGCTATTTCACAGCCAATTTTTGAGTTTGAAGAAAATTTTAGACAAATTGAGCCCTTTTTTTCTAAAAAATCATGATAAATGTCATATTTTACACAAAAAAGTAAGATTTTTACTTTAAAAAAATAACCGTTATGTATTTAACCAAAACGAAAAAATGAATCTGTTAAGGTTATGGTTAAAAAATTTCAAATCAATAATTTCGGTTATGGTTACGGTTACGGTTACAGTTTTTTCCTCATTTTAGCGGTTAAAATTCATTTCGGTTAAAAATTTCGGTTACGGTTTCCATCCCTGGTTTCAATACAAAATGTAAAATCTGAGCAACTAATTCGTAGTATCTAATTAAAAATTTATTGCAAACACAGGGAGTGATTGTGCCTGGCAAAGAATTTATATTGGAAAACAGATAGAATAAGCTACATTTTGGTCTAAAAAAAATTAATTAATTTTGATTACCTAATTTTAGAGGGTTTAAAAGTCAAAACAAAAGTGTGAATAAGTTTTATTCAATAATTTTTTGATATTTTTGAGCTGTTTTGGGTGTTATTTTTTTCAAGAAATCGAAAAACAGACAATTTCAGTCTATCAGGAATGTTTTCCTGCATATTACATATATTCAAATTTTATCGAATTTGATGAATTACTCACAGAGAAATCCTCTGTCAAAGGAAATCAATGTCTCAATTTTGGTAAAATTTCATAAAAGTGTTAGCTTTTTGAAATTTTAAGATTTTATTACCAAAAGTGTGATTTTTTAATACTTTTTCTAATTTGCATCCAAAATACAAATTTTTTACATGACTTTTTGCATACTGAAATAATATTCTTGGTATTGTCCCACGTCTGGTCCCAGCAATTTTTGAAAATTTCAAACACTGATGGGACATATGCTGTCTTGGGACAAATTTTCAAAGGACATATGCTGTCTTGGGACAAATTTTCAAAGTCCACAGCTGGGACATATGCGTTCCCACCTTAATATAAAGGTCAGTCAACAAATAAGTTTCCCTCGTTCAGAAAATTAGGAACTTGAAATTTTCAGGGAATCTCGATACAATCTTTGAGCACCACTCTGCAAAATTTCATTTGGATCCATTCAGTTGTTCGCTTATAATGAGAGGTTGAAGATGTGGTAGGAGTTTTATAGCGGGTCCGAGTTCAAACTTAAATTGATTTCACAATGGGGGTTGTGCCAAATTTGCGAGGCATAGTGATGCACTCAACCCTGTTTTCGGTTACCATTGTGTTAAGGAACTTGTTTTCATCATTCTTACACAAATTCTGACTACTATTTTGACATGCAGCAACTTGAACAGCGAAATTTTGTTTGTGACGCAGCACATTCAAATTTAGAGGTACTTAAAATGACTTTCAAAGTTCAATAATGTTTTTTAGGCAGTCAAATATGAAGCATCATGCTCACATATGATGTTTTTGATACTGATATTAAAATTATTGTGTATAATTTCATCAATTTTGGCTGTTGAGTTCGTTTTTGAAACACTATGTTGTGCAACCTACCCTATGATCACTTATCACGCTCGTGCGCTCACCGCTGGATTTCGGTACCACTCACATATTGTTCAAATTAGGACAATTTTTTCTTCATGGAGGATCAGCAGGCATCTGTAAAAATCCATTGACGTATTTTTTTCGAAATTAAAATTTTTTTTTACTCCTCGTTGAGCCACTTGAACTTCGGACACGCTATAAAACTCCTAGCACATCTTCAAACTCTCATTATAAACGAACTACTGAACGGATCCGAATAAAATGTTGCAGAGTGGTGCTCAAAGGTTGTATCAAGATTCCCTGAAAATTTCAAGTTCCTAGGTGTTTTCCTTCCTAATTTTTTGAACGAGGGAAACTTATTTGTTGACTGACCTTTGTATCTTGAGTGTGAGATGTGACCTGAGGAAAAAATCTGTAACAAACTAATGTTGCTTAGAGATGTCCAAAGAATGATTTAATGTAGAAAAAATTGGAGATGGGATGTAAAACCAATATTTGGCGCAAAAGAGTTGAACAAGTATAAACACGTTTAAACACGTTCAAACTGGTTCATACAAGTTGAAATGTGTATGAACCGGTTTAAACAAGTTTAAATGCGTTCAAATATAGGTTTTGACATGTTTAGACAAAACCTGTTTCAATGCGTTGATACAAGTTTAGACACATTCAAACATGTTTAAACAAGTTTGTACAGGCTAACATATGTTTGAATCAGTTTAAACATGTTTAGACAGGTTTCACTTGTTTAATGTTAGATGCATTTAAATTTAAGTTTTAACATAATCAGACAAGACACATTTAAACAAGTTTAAATAATGTTTAAACAGGTTTAACTTGCTTAAACACGTTCAAATGTAAGTTCCAACATGTTCCGACAATTTGCATTTAAACAAGTTTAAACCAATTTGAACAAGTTTAAATATGTTCAGGCAGGTTTTATACTGATATAACTAGGTAAATAGGTTTAAACATGTTTAAACAGGTTTAATTTGTTTAAACACAGTTAAATGTAGATTTTGACATGTTTAGACAAGACACATTTAAAAAGTTTAAACAAAAATGTAAACAAGTTTAAATATGTTTAAACAGGTTTAACTTGCTTAAAACACCTTGAAATGTAAGTTCCAACATGTTCAGACTAGACCCATTATTTAAACAAGTTAAAATATGTTTAAACTAGTTTTATACAAATATAACTAAATAGGTTTAAACATGTTTAGACAGGTTTAATTTGTTTAAACACAGTCAAATGTAGGTTTTGTCATGTTTAGACAAAACACATTTAAACAAATCTAAACACGAGTAAACAGGTTCAGACTGGTTCAAACTTGTTTAGACAGGTGAAAACGCTTTAAACACGTTTAAATAGGTTTAGACGTGTTCAACTTCAGTTTTTAAATAACTTTTGGTTTATTATTATTAACATCACTCATCTTACCGAAGTGAAAAGTGTTTAAGGGGGTAGGTCCGGTAGGTCACTACATTTGTAATTTACCTAGCGTAAAAACTGGAGATTTTTTTCCAAAATTTTCATTTGTCGGAATCAAAGTATGTTTTTTACACGGATTTTGCATAATCATGGTTTATGAATTGTCAAAATCCTGTTGTTTTTTTTTCAAATAAGTACGTATAAAATCAGTTTTTGAAAATCTGGCTGTTCTAAGTGTTCTTTTTACCAGATTGTAAACAGATCAAATCCAGATTATTGAAAATCCATAACCTACGAGGGTATTAGATTATGGGAATTGATTTTGGATTTTACTTCATCAGAATAAATTGAACTGACAAATCCTCCCCGAATTCAGATTATGTATTCTTATAAAATCCGTGTAAAAAACATACGTATTATCAAGGTTGAAAATAAAAAATGAAAGTTTCTTCAACTCAAATATAACCAATTCGATTGGTATAGGTATTTTTCAGAATGTTTAATAGGATATTTACTTCACTGCGGTTAAAATCGCCGATCGATACTTTCGAAAGTCAATCACCTACCTATCACGTCAATTTTGACAATTTTATTCAAAATACGACAAATTCGTCGTCGACAAAATATTTCCCTCGTCTAAATTTTGTTTTTTTAAATATACTAAATGCATCAAAATTGACCTTCCGCAGCCAGAATAATACCTACAACGGTATCTTGTCATCACGCAATCAAAATTTCAGAGAAAAAGATGACATGTAAGTTACGATCGTTTACCTATGCCCTACCCTACGTAGACGTTTTGAAAATTATTTTCCAATATTATTCGGTTTTCCGTTCGTCACTGAAAGAAATATCTAATCAAATATTCAAAGTTGAATAATAAAACAGCGCTGCGAAATACGTTTCAAGTGCGACCATTTTGTATCGACTCGACAGTAGGTACGATGGACGTAAACTTGACCCTATAAAAATTTATCATATTCGTCATCTAACCTGGATTTTGTATCGAGTACCTACCTACATACGTACGAGTAATTTTCTCCGGGGAAAATGGATCGTTCACGTGTAATTAGTAATTACCTTTTATCTACAGATGGTTAAAATTCGCTAAAAATCGGCGATAATATTATTTGAACGTGATTATTTCGTCGATACACAAATGACACCTTTTATCAATAGATCTTGATTGCGTGATGTAGTTTTTTTTTCAAATCATGTATTAGGTATTGCATAAATCTGCAATATTATTATTGTATGTATCGATACAAAATAAATAGCTTTTGTAATTTACTATACCTATTCGGATACTTAATTAAATTGAAATTTTATGTTCAACTCTTCAGATCCTCCTCCACAAGTTGTTTTGTTTTGTTTTTCAAATTTCTCGAGTAAGTACCTAGATAATTGACACATGTGAACTTGAATTTTATGCCTAAGTGAGCATGTTAGAATATTCAAGAATCATGTTGACATTTACCTAGTTCGAATATATTGTTATTACGATATATTTGTATCAAGTTTGTTGTCACGACAACCATAATGTACGAGTTAAGCGACGATTTGAGAAGTGAGATAAGTTGTATCATTGAAAAAAAGCTTTAAAAAGTCAACCACTGTGGAATTAATAATACTAAAATAATAAATACGCAGCCGATCGATGGACGTTGCGTAAAGTTGACCATATTCTCGATATTTTTCATTACAAAGGTTATAGTTTTTAAGAGCTTTGAAAAATTATACCGCGAGTATTGATGCGTAAGGAGAAGGGTATGAGGAGGAGGACGAACATTTTTTTTTATCGAAGTAAATTTCGTGTATAAATAGAATATAGGTACGTAGGTATTAAGTTTCCCTCGTTATGGAAAAGACAGTTTTTTTCCTTTCTCAATTCGTAAGTATAGGAATGGAATTTTAAACGAGGTGCTTAAAAATATTATAAAAAATTCAACGGTAACTAACCTTGCACTTGAGGGCCATTTCTCGGCTATTCATTGGCCTACATCGTACGATCACTTTGACCGCTTCTGACGTCGACGAAGACATTTTTATTTTGAGGTAGAAATTCTGGAAAAATTTATTATATTTGTCAGAGTATTTTTTTTATTTATTTTGTAGATGTGATGGGAATAAAATACAATTTGGAATAATTTACCAGAAAATTTTGATTCGTGAGATTAATGAACTAGAACAAAGGGATGCGAATTTTCCATTGTGATGGCACCTGAAACGTGACACAACAACCTAGTTACCTGGATGAATTTAATATCTACCTTATTATATTGCAATTATATTTGAGATTTATTAGAGGATAATTTTTCTCCCAATTTCTGTAGTTTTTTATTCTCGTGAGAAATTTAATAATAGAAAATGAAAAAAATAAATAAAAAATGTCTATAATAGATAGATATTCGAACGTAGTATAAGCACATACATATTGAGTATGTATATGTATGTTATCAATTGTGTGATAATTAGGCCAAACATGGCAGTTGGCTCCTGCATTCTTGGCGTATACAAACATTTGTACTTCTAAGTGCATAACCCTTCGTATAGGTATTTTGTTTAATTAAGACTAAAAAATATTAAACGTGCCATATCTTAATCACTTCCCATTTTTTTCAACATTTAAAATGTGTATCAAAACATTAACCTATGAGAAAAGAAGCTCTTTCATTACATCGTTTGTTCTTGCAGGATTTTAGTGTATTTTGAAACTAAATCATCATAGTTACCTAGATATGTAGGTATTTCAAACAAATCGTACTCACCGGATGCCAAAATCTCACCAAAAATGGTATTTTTCGAGTCATTTCGTCCACATAATTGTAAATTGTTTGCTAACTTTCGCCGAAATATACTTCGACTTCGATTACAATGACGACGAAAAAGGAACACGGTAAACAAGACTTTGATCGAACATTTATCAACTTTATGGCTTTATGGCGCGAAGTTGAAAAAAAAACGCCGATTTTCCTGTCTGTTTGACGTTGCAATGTTGCCAACCTGGTGGAAGAAACGCATATACCTGCCTAGTCAAAGATATAACGAAACGTTCGCTTATCGGAATGTTTATTTTGTATATGATTAGGAACACATGTTTTATTCTCGGTATTTAAATTGAATTAATTACCTAATTATTATCAAATAAGTACATATAGATAATTAATTTATAATAATACCTAATCAATTGAGCATTTACTTGTACTTGGGTAGGTACTTTATCTCAAAACGCGAGAGTAAAATAAATTAAATTAGGTACATATTTATCTGTGGAAATGATAGATAAACTAGGTACTCAAAATAAAATAGAAAATACAACAAAGCATAATCATCTCACAAAGAAAAATAAATTAAGTATAAAATAAAATAATGCGTGGGTAACATCTAAGGTAGAGCACTTGAATTTATCCAAAAATTTATTCAAAATTTTAGAATTTATAAAATGAGATTAAATTGCCTAATTTCATTTCATCGAATGAAATTTTATTCCCTGATTAATGACTGTCTTTCAAAATAAATACAATGTGGGTAATTTCTGAAACCTATCATAAAATTATTTCCCCACTTCGAGAATCTGCAGCCATATATCTCTCAACTTTTGGCCCCCTTAAACAACTCAAAATCAAATGGGACATCATCAACTTGAATTCCTATTTCCTTACAAAAAATTTTAAAAACAATTTTTGGAACCCCTGATTCCTCTTAGGTGACATTTCTGAGCCAAAATTTGTATTTAGGAAAAAGTACTTACTTATTCAAGACATCTGGTAAATAGGTGTGTTGTAAATTCAACACAATTGAAACCTTTGATTTTTTTCAACTCCTATCTAAGTACTTTTTTGAAAATACGGTTTTATTTATTTACATCGATGATATCGATGAAACAAAATGATTGCATTTGAAAAACCAAAGGTTCAAAATTCAACGTCCACGGAGTTTTTGATAGGTGTATAGGTAACTGAACAGGTACTTATTGCATGAATCATAATTTCAATAAACGTTGAAAAAAGAGAGCGAGAAAGAGATTTAATATTATCTAAATTGCTCATTTTTTTCGCACAAATGATGGAATCATTGAAAAGTACTAGCTTATCATACTTCGGAATCATCTAAAGGTGCTTGGACTTCACTCGACCTCGCATTATTGGCTATATTATTCATCGAGTTGGCGTTATGATCGTATACTTCGTCATTGCTGGTATCTGCTTTTGCATCGCTATTTTTCTTCGATATGGCACTTCGACATTTTTTCACGATGTGCATGAAGTGTAACGAAAGAACTGTAAACATAATTTTAATCAGTCATCACTTCATCAGTCTCATATAGATAATTATCTACAACTTAATTTAATAGTTCATGTTGAAAAAGTATCAACCCAAGAATTATTTTGCATTTAATAAACCCCAAAGAAATTTTAATGGAGGAGGTAAAGATTGGTAGGTACATAGTAGGTACCTACTCGTATTTTGAGCCATTTTCTTTAAAATTTGAATGCATGTGAAATCTTTTTTCAAAATGGGATAAAGAACATTTTTTAATTTAAACATTTGAGAATACGAATCGGTTTTTAAATTCTCTTTCGATGATTGCAATGTCTGTGCTGTGTGGCTCTTCAAATTTGGAATTACCGGGTCCATAATTTTTCCAACATTTCTTTAGAAATGTGAGAGAAACAATTCTTTTTACTTACTCGTAATTTTAATTTTTTAGAACACTTGAAATTTTATAATTAAATCGATCAAATACATATTATCAAGATACTAAAAAAAGTAAATTTGAGGAGTTCTGTATCTTTGCAAATAATACTTTAAGAAATTTCAGATCATAAAGAAACCCGAAGACAAAAAATTTCAGGTGACAAATTTTATTTTTCCAATTTTGGTAAATTTTAATCCTTTAGTTTGATTTAAATTATGAATTCGAAAGATTTTAAAAAGGCAGATATGAGAAATGGCTTTGGGGCTTCAATAAGATAGTGGATATTCAGATTGATCATCTTAAAAAGAAACATGCAATAGAATTCCAAACTACCTATTTTAACCAATTCTCACGTCTTCAGAAAGAATTTGAAAATAATTGAAAAAGATTAAAATCTTGTTGGAGAATACAGAAATATAGTCAGGGGGCCCGCTTAAGGATCACTTGCACCCCCTGCCGATCCTGCGGGACAACTTTTTTCTTAAAGAAAGACTCCCGAGGAACATTTCTAGCCCTTGCCGTCAAAAAAAAGGTGGCCCCCCGATTGGCACATTTCTGGTGATATCTGACTACTCATTTCTGCGGTCAGAAATTGCCGTTTTGACAGTCAGATTCGCAGTCTGACTACAATCAACCAATCAGAAACAAGTATTTTTTTGAAATTCCAAGATGGCGCTGACACGTCAGAAAACTGAGTGGAGATCTGAGCGTGGATCTGACTAGTCAGATCCACACTCAGAACCACAGTCAGATATTGCCGTTTTGGCAGTCAGAAAATACATTCTGACTGATATGTGGTCATATCCCTATTCAGATGCACTGTCTAAAAAATGCCGTTTTGCCAACCGGGCCTACTTACAAAATGGCGGTCATTTGATTGACTGGTCAGCCGAAATCGCAGATTTTGCGTTCCAACAAAGGACTTGCACCAAAATTTTTAAACTATACAAAAGTAGATTGAAAGAGCAGACAAAAATTCATCACTTGTCAAAATTTGAAGTTCCAAAGTGCTTTTTTCGATTTTTGGTAAATTTTCAAAAATCAAATTTTGGCCAAAAATGTGGGAAAAAATCACAATTTTACCAAATTGGCCTAGAAAGCTGAAATTTGGGATATACCCTATTTTCGACCTGCCAAATCGATTCGTAACAGATTCAAACGGTTTTGAGCAGTTCTGGAGCCTCCAGTAGATTTTTGAAACTTGAAATTTCACACAAATTTTATCAAATGGAGTTGGAAAGCCGAAATTTATTCTGCAAACTAATTTCATGAAGAAGTCGACTGCCAGTGAATTTCAATTCGTTTTGGAGCCTTACTGCAACTTTTTGAAAATTACTGGAGCCTCCAGTAGATTTTTGAAACTTGAAATTTCCCCCAAATTTCATCGAATGGAGATGGAAAGCCGAAATTAATTCTGCAAACTAATTTCAATACGCTAGGAAGTCGACCGCAAGTGAATTTCAAGTCGTTTTGGAGCCTGCAGCGACTTTTTGGAAATTATTGGAGCCTTCAGTAGATTTTTAAAACTTGAAATTTTCACAATACATACCTATTTTAGTTAGCAAGCCGAAATTTACTCTGCAAACTCATTTCAAAACAATATGAATAAGATTGCATGGTGGTTCATGAAACCGTTCACAAAGTCATTAGAAGCAGTAAAATGACTTGTACTCACCTGAAGTTGTCTTCAGAGGGTGTTGAAATTGGAGTACAGATTAAATTTCGGCTTTCCACCTCCATTTGATGAAATTTTTGGAAAATTTCAAGTTTCAAAAATCTGCTGGAGACTCCAGAACTGCTCAAAACGGGTTGAAACCGTTTTCAATCGATTTGGCAGGTTGAAAATAGGGTATATTCCAAATTTCAGCTTTCTAGGTCAATTTTGTAAGATTTTGATTTTTTCTCACATTTTTAGCCAAAATTTGATTTTTGAAAATTTTCCAAAAATCGAAAAAGGCACTTTAGCACTTAAAATTTTGACAGGTGATGAATTTTTGTCTGCTCTTTCAATCTACTTTTGCACGGTTTAAACATTTTCGTCCAAGTCCTTTGTTGGAACGCAAAATCTGCGATTTCGGTTAACCTGTCAATTAAAATGGCCGCCATTTTGTAAGTAAGGCCACCTTTTTTTTTGAGGACAAGGGCTAGAAATGTTTCTTTAGGACCCTCTTTAAGAAAAAAGTTGTCCCGGAGGATTGACAGGGGCTGCAAGTGATCCTTAAGTGGCCCCCCCCGACGAAAATGGTAAAATTCTTTAAAAAATAAAAAACTTTTTTTTTTCAATTTCGAATCAGTTGAATGAAGGTTTCGTGTAAGCGACAGGAAAAAGATTCAAATTGACTGAAAATTATAATTATCAGGTTTTTGAAAACTTGAAAGGAAATCGATCCACTTTTTTTTGGAAATTTAAGAAAAAAGTTAATTGATTTTCTGACATTACAAGCATGTTAGATTTCTTTAAAAAAACACGAGGAATTATTCTTGACATTGTGCCAGACTTTTGACAACTTCGAGATATTACAATCAATTCGCAACGTTAGTCTAAGTCAGACTTTTAAAAAATTGACCAATTTCCATTATTTAGAAAAGGTAAGCTAGTTTTAGAATATTTGATCAGGCTATTGAAAACTTGGAGAACATTCCAATAAATTCTGAACATTAATACCTATGTTGGACTTTTAAAAAATTTGAAGAAGTTGCCACGTGTATGTTTTATAGGTACTTTTTGTTTTTTATTGTACCTATTCTAAAATTTCGTACCGTTTTATTAATCCTAACGTTTACGTAGTTGAAATGAATTAGCTGCGCCAATTCCTCCGTCGCTAAAAATATTCGCCCATTACGCGCTATTTTAAAATTAATTGTTTTCTCGAAAAGTTATTGCTCTTATTGGAGTTCATTGCTCTAGTAACGTTCATAGAAGTTAGATTCGTACTACGGTTTACGTAAATGAACAAAATAGGTATCAAAAACGTCTTTTTGGAATTTTGTCAGATTTTTCTGTTCATTCGAAATTCTTAACTTTAATAAGTTACAGCAAAAAATCATAGGTATCCATGATTTGAAACTTTCCTAAAAGAGAGGCCTTATCATCCATTTTTTTTTTTTTTTTTTTTTTTTTTCGTATGAAAAACTACAATTTTTAATTAAGAAAGTCGTCAAAAAACCACTCGAAACTGACTCTTGTTTGCCTCTTTTCTGATTCAAATCGTCATAAGTTTCTTATGGAAAAGAAAGGCATTAGAGCAAAAGTCATCCAGTATCTTCAAGATTACGAGTGATTTTTTTTAAGAAAAAGGCAGATTTCATGTTCGAGGGTACCTAATCGGTGGGTATTCTCGTTCATTTAGATATAGTTCTACCTATTCATTAAATTGTCATAAATAACATACAAACCTGTAATTAATAAAGCTCCAATATTTATGAACATCATCGAGTCTTCAAAATTTTTCCACATTACTCCAGTCACTTCGAACAAAACGAACTTTCTAAGTTCAGTATCCGAATCGATATTGAGCTCTAATATAATCACGATGAATGAGAAAGCGGAAAAATAGAAGAAGAAAACGCTCAACGTCAGGCATCTTGAAACGTTCTGAATAAAAATATAATCAAAATCATTAATCCCTTCGTCATTTCTCTCTTTTTTCACATTCAAGTAGGTACATACAGTATGACACAAAAGTAGTGCCTGGTGGCTTTTATTTCCAAAGTGAAAAGAACTAGAAAGATGAATGAAGCGGCGTTGAGTAGGGAAAAATGAGAGCTTTCAAAAACGACCTTGAAAATTTCAAGTCCATGCACAGGGTGTCCAAAAATTGAAAAACCGGTTTGGTCAAAAGATTCAAACTGGTTTTTATTGGCGCAATGTGTTCTACACACTAAGGCGACAAAAATGTGACATGAATTTTTTGAAACCGGTTCATTAATTTGCAACCAGTTAACAAAAAATACCCAAAAAATACCCAAAAATTGTAGATAGAGAAAAAAGCTTGGAACAAAAGTTGTGGAGCGTGAAAAATTACACAATTCTGTTCAATCACATTTTGAAACCGGTTCATTGGTTTGCATTTAGCAACCAGTTTTTGACAATCACCTAAAAGTTATAGGGATAGAGAAAAAAGCTTGAAACAAAAGTTGTATAGAGCGTGAAAAATTGAACCATTCAAGCTCATCAGATTTTGAAACCGGTTTACCAATTCGCAGCCAGTTATCAAAAATTACCCAAAACATAGATATTGAAAAAAGCTTGAAACAAAAGTTGTAGAGTGTAAAAAATAACTCAATTCCGTGTAATGACATTTTGAAATCGGATCATTCATCATTGGTTCGTATTTAGCAACCAGTTTTTGACAATCACCTAAAAATTGGAGGCGAAGAAAAAAGTTTGAAACATAAGTTGATTGTGAAAAATTGAACTATTTTCGCTAATTAGATTATGAAACCGGTTAATTAATTCGCAGTAAGCCATCAAAAGTTACCTGGCTGCAAATTAATGAACCGGTTTCAAAATCTGATCAGCAAAAATGGTTGAATTTTTCACGTTCTTCAACTTTTGTTTCAAGCTTTTTTCAATATCTACAAGTTTTGGGTAATTTTTGATACCTGGCTGCGAATTGATAAACCGGTTTCAAAATCTGATAAGCAAAAATGGTTCAATTTTTCACGCTCTACAACTTTTGTTTCAAGCTTTTTTCTCTATATCTCTATAACTTTTAGATGATTGTCAAAAACTGGTTGCTAAATGCAAAGCAATGAACCGGTTTCAAAATGTGATTGAACAGAATTGTGTAATTTTTCACGCTCTGCAACTTTGGTTCCAAGCTTTTTTCTTGATGTTCAATTTTTAGGTAATTTTTAATAACTGGTTGCATATTAATGAACCGGTTTCAAAATCTGATCAGCAAAAATGGTTCAATTTTTCAAGCTCTACAACTTTTGTTTCAAGCTTTTTTCTCTATCTCTAACTTTTAGGTAATTGTCAAAAACTGGTTGCTAAATATGAACCAATGAACCGGTTTCAAAATGTGATTAGACAGAATTTTGTGATTTTTCACGCTCTACAACTTTTGTTTCAAGCTTTTTTCTCTATATACAATTTTTGAGTATTTTGTGTTAACTGGTTGCAAATTAATGAACCGGTTTCAAAAAATTCATATCACGTTTTTGTCGCCTTATTAGTGTGTAGAACACATTGCCCCAATAAAAACCAGTTTGAATTTTTTGACCAAACCGGTTTTCCAATCTGTGGACACCCTGTGCATGGGCCTGAAATTTTCAAGGTCGCTTTTGAAAGCCCTTACTTTTCCCTACTCAACGCCGCTTCATTCATCTCTCTAGCTCTTTCCACTTGGAAATAAAAGCCACCGGGCACTACTTTTGTGTCATACTGTAGCTATATTTATAGGTTTCAACTCACCTCATGAATCCCAAATATTCCAAGAACAGAACTGATCACGCCGATAACACTCCAGATGAAAAAATAATAATGAATATAATTTTTGACCAGCCTTTGAATTCGCAATTCCGATTCGTTCAAACGTTTATCAAACCTCTCGATAAAAGCGTCCGCAAAATCGTCGGCTACACGTTCGCCTATTCTATTCTCTATATTATGTATACTGCCCCCAGCCCCCGAAATATTCATAACACTTTCGGCGACATTAGCAGGTATACTCTTGATAGCCGTAATACCTTCTCCGACGGTTTGAACAGTTTTCTGAATAATAGAACCATCGGTCAAACCACGTACTTGATCTGTGGCGCCCTGTATTCCACTCCTTACTTTTTCAGTGGTATTTCTAACCCTTTGAGGAATACTTTTCACAGCCGAAATTCCCGTTTGAACAGTTCTATTGGCTAGATTTTTCACCTCTGTTAACCCATCGTGTATCGTGCCGTGGATTTTTTCGATCGGTTTGCTGATCAGGTCGAACCAAGTGATCGGTTCTTCTTGTATTATGACTCTCGTTCCAGCATCCGAATCGGCGGTTGAACGTTTTTCTCGAATTATTTCTCCGGAATGAGATCTGTCGTTGGTGGTGTCATCTTCGACTTTGATTAATTCTTGATTATCGGGCATTACGGAATGATCGTGGTTCAAACTTACGCCCCATATGTGAAAACCGCAGCCGATCTAAGCAGAAAAATTATTCAATTTGAAACAAACTTGGGTTTTTTGCCGAGTGCTCAAAGTAAAAATTAACTTGATAGGTATAAGTATTATGTACGATATTTTGGAACCACTGGAAAAAAAACGCAACGTGTAAAATAGCCTCGAGCAATTTTAGGAGGTAAAATTGATGCATGTTTCATCTTTTCGAATTGAAAATTAAATATCGATTTTCTTGGAAAATTATACCAAAAAAAAACCTATGAAAAACTGTGTACGTATTTTGATTACCCATTTCAGACAAGGGGGAGGAGTGGAGAAAAATCACTGGGAATGATCTGTTCAAGGCCAGATAAACATCTTACGGCTTCATCTATAAAAACATTGCTTTAGAAAAAATTGATCTTTCAGTCATCAAAATAGGTATCTACCTACCTAAAAAATGAAAAAAATTACCCTCAAAAACAGGGTTTCAGCGAATGACAATTTGACTATGGTGGATTGATGAGTAAACATTTTCATTCATTGGGTATTTCCATGAAAATTTTATCAAACTTCAGTATCGAGCTTTCGTATTTAAAAAAAAATACAACTTTCGAAAAAAAATTTAAAAAATAAAATTTCTTATCCATTATTCCCCCTCCCTCTTTCCAAAAAAATAAATGAGGATTGCAAACCTCCTTATCGTAAATTTTTTTATTCTAATCACAAACAATGTACAAAAATTATAAACAATTTTTTTTGAAGAATTTTTGAAATGGTTTGATTTTTGAGGTCACCAGGCAAATTTTTAAATGATAAATTTTGAAAATGATTAAATCACATAAATCTTTTGTCACCTTTCCTCTTCCCTTAGTTTAATCTTTTATGTACCTAAGTGCTTACATAAAATGAAAAAACTCAATAATACACTGAAACTTACCATTACAATCCATAACATAATCAAAGTTCTGATCCTTAATGAGCAAACACAACCGCATGATTTTTTCGCTGTTGTCATTTTCAAAAATTCGAAATTAAGCACAACAATTCTATACTCGGATATCGAAATAAAATTCGGATACTTTGAAACAAAACAACCGGTCGCTACATCTTTCGAATAAGTAATTACAACTGAAACTATGAAAAATAATCGACTATTACGCGGAATATACGTACATATAAAATGCACATTGGCCCATGTTCAAAATCAGTGAAAAATCTGTATCATCTATAATAAGCACTTTCGACCGCTTGCGCAGATAAGACGCTAAATCTATAACATAATAAGCACCTACCTAGTACCTACCTACGTACCTATACTAGATAAGATGCTTCAAAATAAGATGACTCACTGTCTCACGATGGGAAATAATTTATCAAAACTCGCGTTTTTTAATCATAATCTTGAAACAATAAAAAATATGCTCGATACTATACAGGTGCATGGTGCATACTTTGTACCCTTTTTGTATAGTAAAATGACTAAATGTTTCATAGAAGTAGATTTTGAAAATTTTAATATTTTTTTTTTCGAGTATAGCATCTTTGTTGATTTTATGAACACGAGATAAATATTTATTGCGCCCAAGACGTATGCATTTAATTAAACTTGGTACGTGCGGAAGCATAACCTTGGATGGAAATATTTTATGCCTATGGCTACTCATAGTCAGTGTACTTATAACCAGTACCTAACCTAACTTAACCACAAACCTGCGTCATTGGCTCGTGTGTGGTAGATTTACACGAGTGTAGATGTAGTTGCCGAAGTAATGGGCTGTTCAGTATTCACATAGCGGAAAATTTATGGGCACCTGCTACAAGCCTCCTGTCGATCTATTCGTCAGAGGAATTACTGGGTGCTTAAATTTTTACCTGTAGTGAAAATAAAAATACTCCTACCTTCCTTACTGAATTTTTACGGTACCTTCAATGGATAAAAATAGGCAACTCTTAAGGCAAATTTTTTCCCTGAAAGGAAAACTTGTTTGTCTACCTTCGTAATTGAATTTTCACGGTACCTCCAGCAGTAAAACAAAACAGGCTACACGTTTATTCTATTTCCAAAAGGTGAATTGTGTGTCTACAAGTTCCCCGACAAGGAGCTGGAACAAAAAAAAAGAACCAGGCCGAAGGGGATCAATAAAGGACCTCAAAATACACCACAGTCAAAATTTCAGGGGCTGAAATTCATTTTTGACTTTTGGCGAATGTTTAAAAATACAAATTTGGCTGAAAATGAGAAAAAATTAAAATTTTGCCAAAATGACTTATGGGTTATTCCACGTCAATTTGACCAAAAAGTGGTAAGGGGGATCGGCGATTTTGTCGAAATTTTTCCTGTGGAAAGACCTTCCTAAGGGATGACCAATGGCGCAAATCGCAGCCCTCTAGCCCTTTTTAAAAGGCTGTTAGGGGGTGTTAAAAGTTTTCAGTGAACTTGATACAAGTAAGTAAGTATCGTCCATTCAGGCAGTGGATAACTCCATAACCGCGATACCTACCAAAATGGAACTTTTTCCAATAGTTAGAGGTTTTGAGAGGCTTTTTGGCGATATCATAAAAATCAGTTTTTTTTGTTCAAAAAATTAGCCTGAAAAGTTTCATAACATAGTTTTCATATCGTTCTGACTCTCTAAAATTCTGAAAAAAAAATGTATTATGAACAACTTTTTACGCTCATTTCGTAAAGTTGATTTAAAAAAATAGAAAGTTAGCGAAAAATGCGATTTTTTAATTTAAAATACAAAAAAAAGTTGTTGGGGGGAAATCCAACTTAAGCCCGTTAGGTGTGCCACTCCCTACGTTATCCACTCCGGGGGCACGCCAACTTAGCACTACTACGTCAGACCCAACAAGTTGTTATGGACCCAAATACTCAATACACTAATGAAGCGGCATAGCACTGTTCATACAACGTTTATTAAGCAAATAGGTAAATGGTCACCTGGTCATACAAGTGACACGATACAATACGGTGGTATTCTTCTGCTGAGCGTTCTCTTATAGACGGAAAGCGGCCAGCGTTAAAGCTGCTACGTCAACTAGTATAAAAGAACTGCACAGAGGCAGGAGCTTTCGTCAGGGTCTACCTCTGGATGGAACGAATCCACCAGAGGGCGCTAATCCAGTTAGCTTACCCCCAGCCTGGGCATAATTACCCCACTAGGTAGGTAACTAGGAGTCCCTAGTCCCCACTACAAAGTTTTGATTGGTGAAGTTGACTTATTTGACTACTATTTTTATGTATCCGTTGAAAAAGTCGGAAAAAACCCTTTCACTCGATGAAATGAACTTGTCATCACATAAAAATCAAAATTTGAAAAAATCCAATTTTCAATTCCAAACATCAAAAAAAGTTTGAATTTATTCAGTTCTCTTATTTTGACCTTTCTCCGACATATTTCATGAAAACCAGATTATCATGGAAGGTCCATGTTTGTAGGTATGTGAAAATGAAGTCCAACCAGATGAAGAAAAAGGTGCGGCAACTATATTGGCTAATTGGAAGGCACTTGGAACTGGATCTGAGGCCTGAGCTGCAAAATCCTGGTCTACAAGCAGATTATCCAACCTATCTGGACCAGGGCTTCAAACCCATACCCATACCCATACCCAAATACCCGAACAAAAATCCATAAATTTCTGTACCCATACCCAATAAAGCTATTTTGAACCCAAATACCCGATAGAGCGGGTATATTTTCGGGTATTTCATCAAAAAATGGAAGAAAATCCTGTACCCGTACCCATACCTGAAAAATTTTGGAATACTGTACCCAATACCCTCACCCAATCCTCTGAAAAAATTTTTGTACCCGTACCCGAAAATGTTTGGGTATGAAGCCCTGATCTGAACATATGGTCTGGTGCTATGGGGCTGTGCAAAAAGGTCTAATCGCCTGGTGATACAGAGAAGGCAAAATATCATACTGAGAATGATCGTGAATGCATGCAGATTCTCGCAGAATGACGAAATGACGATATCCATGCAGATTTGAGTAATCCCTATGTGGATGAAGTACGCGAATGTTATGTGGTTGCCCATGAGAAGCGCCTACACAGCCACATCAACACCAAAGCAATCCAGCTGCTGCATCCTCATGTCCCTCAGAGGCTTTGGAGAAGCAAGCCTTTGGATTATTGGTAGAACTACAGTGGAAATCACTTATAATGAGATCGGTTAGTATGAGATTTTGGATACACCGAGCATAATGCGCAGTCCCAAGCACAACACCATTGAACCCGCCACCCTCAACATGGTGACAATTGTCACAAACTGGTTTCTTCCTGCGTTCGCTCCGCAGGAACGAGTGATAGGATAGTAAGGACTTCTAGTACATATGCGGGCATGTTCTGCCGTTCATTTGCTGTGTTAAGAAGGTTGCTTACTTTTTTATTTTAAGGGGCAGAAATTTTTGTACAATTTTTGTACAGACCAGAAGCTTGAAATTTTTGCTCCTTGAATTAAAAGGATAGGCAAAGTGTATGAGCAAGTTGGACATGGACACACAATTGTCAGTGAGGAGTCAAAATGATTCCACCTAACTTCAACTTGAAAAAAATAAAATATCGGCATAAGTATTTGGAAAATACAAATTTTTTTCTAAAATGTTTGCCCCTTAAAATAAAAAAGTAGGCAATATGCCCAACATGAGAAATTAATGGTGCAACCTTTACACACCCCCTCTAGATACCTCAATGCCATACCAAATGTTGTTCTGGCACAGGAAAATTTGGCATTTTTTCATGTTGAGGGGGGGGGGTGGGTTAAACATCTACAATATGGTACCTGTTGGAACAAGCTTGTATAACAAGGAATCCGGATAGTACGAGCTGAAATTCTTGAAATTTGGTTCGTTTATTATTGTTTTTTCTTCTGCTTATATAACGTGTGTTCATGCAGAAAACATTCATTTAATACCAAATTTCAGCTTTATAGGAACTTGACAGAGGTGCGCTGCGCACTGTACTCCAAGAGCTATACCACTGCGATTGGGCCGAAATAACTGAAAGCTGGGGATGGCCTCAAAAGTTAGTATACATACCCCTATTTTGAAAACACTTGGTCTGCCGATCCGCAGCTACTGCTTTAAAGCTCAGTGAAAGTTCGAAAGTTCAAAATTTTTCTGAACTTTCAGCTGAGAAAACTGATGGCTAAAGTTGGTGCCTAATTACAGAATTTTTCGCGCTGAATCCGAATATTTCGGTCTGCCGACCCATAAGTGCCGCCAAAGCACCGCCAGACTGGGTAAAAAGGGGAGCAAATTAGACAAATTTCATGTTTTTGGGCTACATTCTCATAAAAAGCTACAAAATCAGGTTAAAAATTATTTTCAAGCAGTTTAACAAAATGCTCTATGGATAAGATGATTTTTAGGCACCAAAATTTTTTGAAATTTTCATTTTTTGGAGGGTGGAGCTCAGAAGAGTACTAATGAATTCAGCAAATATGGCTTTGTGATACATCAAAATATATGTTTTTTGACCGTATTGTCCTCCAATGTGAAAAATATTGCCATAATTGAATTCTACGACCCAAAAAACATATATTTTGATATATCACAAGGCCATATTCTCTGAATTCATTAATACTCCCCTCATGCCCCACATTGCCCCACCCCCAAAAAACGAAAATTTTTCAAAATTTTGGTGCCTAAAAATCATTTTAGCCATAAAGCATTCCGTTAAACTGCTTGAAAATAATTTTTAACCCGATTTTGTAGCTTTTTATGAGAATTTAGCCCAAAAACATGAAATTTGTCTAATTTGCTCCCCTTTTGACCCAGTCTGGCGGGGCTTTGGCGGAATTTATGGGTCAGCAGACCGATATATTCGGATTCAGCGCGAAAAATGCTATAATTAGGCACCAGTTTTAGCCATCAGTTTTCTCAGCTGAAAAGTTCAGAAAAATTTTGAACTTTCGAGCTTTCACTGAGCTTTAAAGCAGCAGCTTTGGATCGGCAGACCAAGTGTTTTCAAAATAGGGGTATGTATACTAACTTTTGAGACCATTCTCAGCTTTCAGTTATTTCGGCCCAATCACAGTGGTATAGCTCTTGGACTATAGTGTCCCCTTGTTTTTTATTGGCTGATGAACAGTTCTGGTATAAACATTAGAATGTAATGTTGTCAAAATTTGTCAAAATTGCTGATAATAACAGGACGTTTCGTTAGTTCTGGCATTTTTGACCACTATTTCTAGAGTGCGACAGTTGTCTTGTCAAATCGCTATAGGTTAATTTGGTAAAATTTTGAAATTGAGACGGATTTTGCGGCATTTTTTGAAAAACAGAACTTCCTAAAAAGCTGCTGGAGGCTCTAGTACTGCTCAAAACAATTTGAAACTAAGTATTTCCAATAAATTTGACAAATCAAAAATAGTGGTAAAATTGATACTTTTTTTTTGCTACTTGTGTTATGAGTATCATTTATAACGAGAAGCTCTTTATATCTGGTTAGTAGGTACATGATACTCATTGTATATGCAAAACCTTTTAGTATGAGAGAGACCGCATACAACGAGCAAAATGACTGGTCCTTTCAATCTCGCTATAAGCAATTTTCACTGTACTTGTATTAGGGATCTGGTCAATGGGCTGTGACCCTCCCTCGTAAAATTTTCTCCTAAAAACTAATAATCAAAATTACGTCAAAAAAAATCATCTGAACTCAACACAAGATGCAAATACTTAATTTATTCAATCACAAAAAACAATAAAATAACCACAAAAAAATTTAAAGTGAACTAGAGTTTTAAATAAAAAAAGGTTGGTTTTCTTTTTAAATATTATTACAGTCCCGCCTGCCCCTTCCGCAGGAATAATATCAGTACAATCTTAAATTTAGGTGGTAAGGTGAATGTAAATTCTAATACCTACATACTAAATGACATACTTAATGCTAAAATTTAGCTATAAAACTATTTAGGTACATAGGTATGTACAACTTAAGCTAAGCCAAGATTGAGAGTGTTTCAATTTTGCTTAAAACTAGGTGGGGGAAGGGACGGTTTGGCCACTCAAAGGTCCCAGTGCTGTGGTGAATGGGGAGCCCCAGTTTTGGGGCTGCTGACCCACCTTCCCAAGCACCAGGCCAATGGCCCAGAGCTCCTAGGCAATATCTCAGAATCGCTCCCACCACTTCAGGATTGAGGGAGTGGGCATCATTAGATTTAAACATACTACTTATTAGATTATCCAAGTAAATCAGGTAGGTATTCATTTTTTTCTGCAAATTATGAAACGTGAAAATGAGCTCATTCATATACTTGTGCATTGTAATCAAGCGAGTTCATCTGGTTGCTGGTTTCTTTCATTGGAAGCTTTGACCTTGAAACATGTGTTGTAATATGCTTTCATTTCTTCACTTTCCTCTATCATGACTTTTCGATATTTTCTCACGATGTACATAAAGTATATCAAAAGACCTGTAAAAATAATCTCAATTAGTCCCATAAGTATACATACCCAATCGTGATGGGGTGATCATTGTAATGCACAGGAAGCACAACTATAATTTTTCAGTATTGAAAAAATGACCGAGTTGACAGCACCAGAAGTCGAGCACTTAAGAGCGGATTTGAAATTTTTACACTCATATGGGAGAACAAAAATGGTCGCTTTCCCTCCCTCTTCAAAAAGAGTTCAATTTCTTTTTGAAAAATTTAAAGTGTAGTTTTGGTAAAAGTGTATTGAGTAAAAAGTACCTTTACATTTAGAAAGGGAAAAGATTTTTTCCCATATATTTAATGCTTTTACTGTTGGAAAAAAAAACATTCCAAAAAATATTTTAATGATTGTGTTCCTTCAAATTTGTATCAATTTGTTCATAATTTTTCAAACAATCAATAAAAAAATTAATAAAGTTAGCCAAAAACTTGGAAATTTTTTTGGGGTTTTTGAGATTGGCAATAATAATCAAAAAATTGGTAATCGGTAAGTACCTACTTATTTTTGTACCTACATTTAGATTTGTTCTGCTTATTCATTAAATCATCGTAACTGCATACGAACCTGTGATTAGTAGAAGTACTACGTTTATCAGAATCATCCATTCTTTGAAATTTATCCACAAAGCTCCAGTCAGTTCTAACAAAACGAGCATTCTAAGTTCAGCGCCTGAATCGATATTGAGTTCCAGTATAATCATGACCAATGAAAAAATGGACAAATAGAAGAAGAAAACGCTCAACGTTAGACATCTCCAAATATTCTGTATAAAAATAATTACAAAGTGATTATTCTCTCGTGAAGTCATCACTCCACCTATTCATCATCCCATTCGCATCTTTTCCACGTTCACGTATTACTCACCTCGTGAATACCGAATATTCCTACAGCAGCGCCGATCACACCAACAGCAATCCAGATGAAAAAATAATAATGAACGCAAACTTTAAATAATCTATGAATATTCGATTCTAAATTATACAAGTGTACATTAAACCTATCAATATAAGAGTCCGCAAATTTGTCGGCTACACGTTCACCTATAGTTATACTAATTCCCGAAAAATCGAAATGCTTATAGATAAACTCTCTGACCCAAGCAACAGCTATCTCAATGAAATTGCATTTGTCACAGATTTTTTCTTTTGGCGATTCTCTTTTGATTCTTGTTCCAGCGTTCACGTGGATGGTTGAACGGTTTTCTCGAATTGTTTCTTCGGAATGAGAATAACTGCTATTAACACTGCTATCATTGATTCTGATTAATTGTTTGTTACCATGCATCACGAAATGGTTATAATCATTGTTCAGATTCACAATCCAGATGTGTAAACAACAGACAATCTATAAGCAGTAACATTTATATTATAGTATATTTTTAAAAAAACCTTGCCTGTTTTGAAGGGTGCCAACATCTTGTACCTACTTGAAAAATTGCACACACAAAAAAAAAAAACAATAAAAACTCCATGTTTTGGAAAAATTTTCCCAAAAATGGTCGGAAAATGCGATTAGGAGGCCATAACTTTAGAAATCAAAAAACAAAAAAATAATAAGTTTTCTCAATTTGAAAAAAATGGCCAAAAAATTGGCATCACTGCATTCCAAAAAATATTTACCCAATTTCAGGAACGATATCTTTCAATATTCCAACATAATTTAATACAAAATAAGTATTTGGGAAGAAAAAATTTTCAAAACACGAATCTATCCAAAAATGATCGATTTTCAAATTTTCAACCGCTCAGTAGAGCCCCAAAGGATGTCTTGGATTTTGACGGCAATTGTATAAATAGACGCGGAATCTCAAATACTTTCATTTGGGACTGGAATGTCTCCTCTTTTAAGCCTTATATCTTCCCTCCAGGAGAATCTTGAGGGTTAAAAATTGTATTGGGAAATTCCAACTCAAAATAAAGGTCTCTGCTGAATTTGGTCAAAATCCGCAGACTTTTTGGAGGTGGGGGATCTACCCTAATAAACATCTTTACAAAAATCTTCAACGTTACCTACCTATTTAATGTTATAAAATTTTTCGAGACTTTTTGAACATGGTTTTAGAGAATATGATTGGATTTAAAATCGATTTAAGTCTAGACGTACATTGAGTATACCTACAATACCTACATAAAGTCGAAGAACGTATAGTTATGAAATGTAACTTACCAGTACAATCCACAGAATGATCAAAGTTCTGATTCTTAATGAACTCTCCAACCTGATTCTTACTGAACTCGCAAACTTGCACGACTTTCTCGCTAAAGTCATTTTGAAATTTCAAAATTAAGCACAACTATATTAGAATTAGATCAAAAAAAATTCGGATACTTTGAAAAACAACAACCGGTCACTTCATCTGTCAAATAATTATACAATCGAAACTAAAAAAATCATTCGACTATTACGTGGAGTCTATCATATTATGTGTACGATTATCAAAGTTAGCAAAAAAATCTGTA
Organism: Planococcus citri; assembly: GCF_950023065.1. Lineage (NCBI taxonomy): Eukaryota > Metazoa > Arthropoda > Insecta > Hemiptera > Pseudococcidae > Planococcus > Planococcus citri. Next base: position 21,591,392 of record NC_088678.1, on the reverse strand, counting down.
CATTTATAATAAAAGTAAGTTACCCTACTTCCGATCATTTGCGTAGATAAGATGCTAAAACTGCACATTACGTACCTAACTAACGTGTAAGTACCTACGTAAAATACCTAGATGAAATGCTTCAAAGTAAAACAACTCATTATCATTATCACGAAGGGAAATAAACGATCCACAGACGCATACTTACTATGTACTGTAGCACAATGATTTTTTCAAAGTGGGTTTATACCGAACTTAGCCATAAACTTATTCCTTATACTTATAACTAAAGCGCTATAAAAGGAAGAATTCGCATACGCCATTTTGGTTCCTAGAAATATCATTGTCTTTAATTGGAGACCAATTAAAAGTTCACCCGAACTCGTGAACAATCGAAAAAAATGCAGTTTTTTCACGAAAAATTATACGTGTTATTAACGTATTGACTCCAGGTAATGTATGAAATAACTAGTTAATTCATATATCATACATTACCTGCAAAAGTATGTAATCAAATTTTTTCAAAACTTTTCCTAGTTACTATATCATATGTACATACACGAGGTGTGTTTCGTTAAAGTGTGTATTCAATGAATGAACTGCGATCAAGTAAGAAATTGAGGTTAATTCAAAACTAGAACAATTATAGGTATGATACGTTATTTAGTACTTTTCTTGCTATTTGACTGCCCAGAAAAATTTTGAACCCCTCCCCCCCGCCCCCACCTATAGTTGTTCAAGAGTCTGTCCCAGGGGTCCTCAAAGGTGGATCATTTTTGAAAAAATTGAAGTGTTGCCACTCTTGGAATCCTTTGGTCACTCCCTCAAAAAATGCGATTTGAATTTTCTGAACCTGCCTGGCCTTTTGAATTCAAAATTCATTGAAGAACTGAGCCGCCCCTCATCCCTCCAAAAAAGTTGTGATAGTCGAAAAAGTCTCATTATGGTGTAGCTCCAAATACCATGCCAGTAAAACATTTTTTTTTCAACTTTTGGAAGCTTTTGTCTCTAATATCGTACACGTTACCTTACAACAATTTTTTATCATGCTCAAAACTACAGTATGACACAAAAGTAGTGTCCGGTGGCTTTCATTTACATATAAGTGGAAAGAGCTAGAAAGATGAAAGAAGTGGCGTTGAGTAAGGTAAAATAATGACTTTCAAAAGCGACCTTGAAAATTTCAGGTCCATGCACAGGGTGTTCACAAATTGAAAAACTGGTTTGGTCAGAAAATTCAAACTGGTTTTTATTGGCGCAATGTGTCCTACACACTAAGGGGACAAAAACGTGATTTATGAATTTTTTGAAACCGGTTCATTGATTTGCAACCAGTTGATAAAAAATACCCAGAAATTGTAGATAGAGAAAAAAGCTTGAATCAAAAGTTCAAAATCCAATCAGCAAAAATGGTTCAATTTTTCACGCTCTACAACTTTTGTTTCAAGCTTTTTTCTCTGTCTTCAATTTGTAGGTGATGGTCAAAAACTGGATGTGAAATGCAAATCAATGAACCGGTTTCAAAATGTGACAGAACAGAATTGTGTAATTTTTCATGCCCCACAACTTTTTTTATTTATTTATTAAGAGTCATTTACAGCAACTTAGGCTAGGGGCTCTATATTAAGACAAACTTATAATTAGGGTATATATCTACATATTTAGAAATAAAGTTACAATCAATACAAAGAGATGGGCTATCTGGGTTTTAAAATTTTTTTATCTAATTTAGTTGAGTATAGAAATTTGATGACATTGTCTATATGAGTGGCGTCATCAGAAAGAAGGACTTGAAGTTGGTTGGAATTTAGAAGTCTGGAGCGTTCACTTTGGTAAGAAGGACAGTCGATTAGTACATAAGATGAGCAATGTTTAAGGGGATGTTGCATTCTGGGCATGATGGGGGAGGCTGTTTGAGGAATATGAATTGGTGAGTAAGAAGAGAGTGACCAGTTCTGAGTCGGGTGAGAACGAACCTCAGATCTACGCTGAAGTTGTTCAGAAGTTTTCCATAAAGCCCCCTCCCACTTGACAATAGATTCACCGATTAAAAAAGCCAGGAAAAAATCGGCTGCTTTTTAAATACCTAATGCATTAAATCGCTGAATAAAAACCTGAGATCTACAAAAAATTTCCAGCCCAAGCGGGGATCGAACCCAGGACTCCCGCTTGACAATCTAATGCTCTAACCACGCAGCTATCATTGCAAGGTGAACATTTCTGTTTTCAAGCGGTATACGTACATGTACCGCACTTCGTACTTCTATTCAATTTTTTAAAAAGAAGTTGTGAATACCCATTGCGCATGTGCACTATAATCGGTGAATAAAAAACAGCTGATTTGTGAGAACCGGCAGTTCGGCAAATAAAAAATTCTGCCATCCCCTGGTCAAAAACGGCTGTTTTTATAAAAAGTAGCTTTTTCTAACCGGCGTTTTTTCTACGGCAAATTTACTGTCATTTTTGCGCGCCTATTTAACGGCAAATTTACAAAAAATCAACCGGCATTTCGGCTTAACTGGCAAATCTCTTGTCAAGTGGGCCACAACTTTTGTTTCAAGCTTTTTTTCTTGATCTCCAATTTTTAGGTAATTTTTGATAACTGGTTGCAAATTAATGAACCGGTTTCAAAAACTGATCAGCGAAAATGGCTCAATTTTTCACGCTCTACAACTTTTGTTTCAAGCTTTTTTCTCCATCTCCAACTTTTAGGTGACTGCCAAAAACTGGTTGCTAAATGCGAGCCAATGAACCAGTCTTAAAATGTGATAACACAGAATTGTGTAATTTTTCACGCTCTACAACTTTTGTTTCGTGCTTTTTTCTCTATCTACAATTTTTGGACATTTTTTGTGAACTGGTTGCAAAATAATGAACTGGTTTTAAAAAATTCATAAATCACGTTTTTGTCGCCCTAGTGTGTAGAACACATTGTGCCAATAAAGACCAGTTTGAATTTTTTGACCAAACTGGTTTTTCAATTTGTGGGCACCCTGTGCATGGACTGATGGACCTGAAACAAGGCACTTTTGAAAGCCCTTATTTTTTCCTACTCAACGCCGCTTCATTCATCTCTCTAGCTCTTTCCACTTAGAAATAAAAGCCACTGGGTACCACTTTTGTGTCATACTGTATACTTAGTATGTGTAGGTACCTAATAAAATTATTTTCAACACTTCATTTTCATGATTTAACTAAGCACGCCTCGCTATTTCATAGAATAACTAGATTCTTCATCAAGGGCGGCATCATACCTGTGCTCGTGTGCTCGAGCACTGCTCAAACTTTTTCAAGTCCACTTGGGAAAATCACCAAAAAAACACAAATTTTGTTCCAATTTTGAAAAGTGCACCTTATTTCCTTTCCACTGACCAAATTAACGAGAGTTGAAAAATTGACTTCTCCCATAAAAATAATGCTGTTTTACTTCTCAGGAATTGCAATTTTTCTTAAAAGCTTTTGCCCTCGCTTTGCTCGAGCTTTTACTTCTAAATTCTTATAGCTTATTTTAAAAAAATAATAGATACCTATTTGCAGTGGCGGATTAAGTATTATTGGCGCTCTACACTACATAAAACTTAGCGCCCTTTTTTCACAACAATTTCCCCCCCTCCCCCGCCAAAAAATTCTGGAATATAAACATTTAACAACATTAAAAAGATTATTTATTACATAACACCTATAACAATTCACAAAATGTGAAAATTTAATCATGAACTTCCATTTAATTAGATACGAACAACACACCACATTTGCATAAATAAAGCATAGACAAATCTTTGGTGCCCGGAAATCTGTTTAAATTCATTATCGATGATACAAAAGGAAAAAATACGATTAAAATCATATAGCTAGCTGTTTGAGCCAGCAATTTGTCGATGTTGAATTCTCACTGGCATTACCTATCTTTATCTGTCTGTAGTGAGTGTAATGTTTGTATGAACGTGTATGAAAAAAACAGATAAAACAATAACATCCAAAAAAAAAACAAAAAAAATTTCTCAAAATTTTTGCGCCCCTAAAATTTTGCGCTCCAAGCTGCAGCTTGGTCAGCTTCTAGGGTAATCCGCCGCTGCCTATTTGTAATTTCTGAAAACCATTGAAATTTAAAAATTTTGAAGCTATGAAAATCAACTTTTTGCATAAGAAATGACGTTGTTTTATATTTTGAATTACCTAATTTTTCACTGCTTCCGCCCTAGCTTTGATCCGACAGATTTGAATTCTACCATAATGATTTTCTAACATTTTCTAGAGTGGAGAAATCAACCCAAGAAATTCCAAAAACATAATCCGATCAATGTTTTGTTTTCACTTTTCAAGTTCCGCCCTTTTAAAAAAAATGGTCTGAACCTCGAATCACATCTATATCCAATTAGATGGAAAAATCTGGGAGGGGGAAGGGGTGGAATGAACAGCTGGGAAAATCTAGTGAGACAAGTTGGGAGAGTTTTAGATTTTAGTTTCACCCAGCCCCCCACCCCCCAACGTCACATCGTTTCGTCTCACCTCTGTCTTTATCATTTTTAATTGAGTATGAGCACCACTTGGGAAAATGTGTTCTTCATACATTTCTTAGGTTAACTATGAAAAATTTATTTGATTACACACTTTCGCGGGTGACGTATGAATTAGCTAGTTATTTCATACATTACCTGGAGTAAATACATTAACGGTAACATGAATACAATTCTTACATCTGATAACGTTCGTTACGTTTTAATCGAAAAATTGCAGTTTTTCACGAAAAATTACCTATATGCATTCTTACGTCTGATAACGTTCGTTACGTTTTCTAGGAAGAGCATGATTGTCGAGATTATTATTTTTTTCAAATGTAGCATTATTGTAAATTTTATCAAAGCGAAATAAAAGTATATAATTTTTTTATTTGAAAAAATCAAATTTCGTAAAATTGAGCAATATAAAATATAATTACTTTATTAGAACAGGCTGTGCAGTCATTCGTTGTTAAGAACAAATCTGAGAATTATAACTCGAATTTGGAGGAAGGAATTGAAGAATATTTTCTCATTTTAAAAAAATGAAAATATGTAATAGGTAAAATAAATGCAGCTACCCGTGCATACTTTTTTTTGAAAATGATAAACTAGTTCATTTACTCGAGCTCTGTTTGTCAAAATTAAATTCCGGATGAATTTTTCACGAAAAATTGCGAATTTTGGGTTGTAAAAAGAGGAATAATCGTTTCAATTTCGAATAAATTAATTTTTTTGTTTTCATTGGGAACATCAACTGGAAGCACTAATGAGGTGCATGGAGCTTTGAAGGAAGGGGGGTGTCTGTTTTTAAAAAATGGGCATACTCGTCATCAGCACCTTCGAAAACGCAGTATTTCGTACACATCACATTATTTTGTATTTTCTTTTCAAGCATTGACCCAAATTAAGCGGGCATTGGGAATGTTAATATAGAACTGATCTGAAAAGATAATAATGATCACATTCGTATTCAGCACCTCCGAAAATATAGCACCTACCTTAGCATATTTGGCTTTACCTGAATGATTTCAACATTTTGTCTTTATCTTTTCTCTTTAAATGAAAAGAAGGCTGTCGCTTTTTGCTGACAACAGAATTTGCATTTTAAAAATACAACACACCGAACCAAAAAATAAATAAAGTAATAATTTTAGATAAAAATTTTATTCGGTCAACATATGTAACAGTGTAATGTTGTTTCGCCTTCAAATATTCAATGCGTAAAAATCATAGATCTAGTATTCTAACTTGAAGGTTAATAGAATTGCATAACCAGTTTGCCGTAAATACGCAATGAGTTCATTCTACTCGTACATGACTGCAAACTCAAACCAAGAATGTAAAATGTGGTAGATATTCTGATTTCGCTCAATTTTTTTCTGTGTAATTTCTCCGAAGTGTCAAATTGAAAGCTCAAGTTCTTATAATAAGTTTGAAAGTTGGAAGTTACCATTTAAAAATTCGAAAAAATCGCAGATAAGATCTCTTTTTTTAAGCCTTTTTTAAAGAAACTTATGATTTCAACGCCTCTATAAAGGGGTTTCCAGAACCTCTCATTGCAAACTAATCTCATACCTACCTACACCTTTTTTGCAAAAATTATAGATAGGTAAGTAGGTACTTAAAAACATATACCTGTACCTATTTTAAATTTATTTAAAATCTGAACAAATATTAACCCAGTAATAAAGGGTCATTCCATGCCAAATCGACAGATTTTTGTACGAGGGGTCTTCGATTTTTTCAAAATCAGATCATGTGTAGTGTAGAGGTCATCGAACGATGACGAATGACGCAAACCGGACATTTTTTCGATTTTTTTTGGTGGAGCTGTGGAGCTTCAAAGTTCTCCAAAATGGCCGAAAACGGTAAATTTCAGTTGCAAATTGTCCCGGTTGAGCGTGGTATAGAATTTTGAACTTTTTTTTTCAAATTGTAGTACTTTGAGAGGGTAATTGACGAATGAGACAAATAATGTCAAAATCAGTGTTGCCACTTTCAAAAATCGAAAAAATTTGATTCAACTTATAATTTAAATATAACCATGATCTCAGCGAGTACAAATTCTGAAAAAATTCTCAATTTTAGTCCTTTTTATGTAGAATAACATGATCAAAAAATTAGAGTGGCATTTTGTTTCATTTTTGAGAAAAAAATTGAAAGTTTTACACTTATTGCAAAAATACCGTCAGAAAGCTTCCCCTCAATTCTGGGGGAAAATCTGAGTGGAAAGTGTGAAAATTATGAGAATGCTCCCTGAAAAAATCTACTTCTCAAGACTGAGAAAAAAAAAATCATTGTAATTTCAGAAAAGATGAGATAGCTCAAAAATGGAGGGGGGGAAGAGTCTGAAATTTTCTACACGAAAATTTCTCACTTGTACTTATAGCTCATGCAAAGATAAACTCGAAAGCTCTTAGAGGTAAATTCGCCATTCATATCCACTTACCTACGCCTTCTTGAGTTATAACGCAAGCTATTTTAAAAATATGTTAACATATTTGCATAACTAGTTCGCCGTAAATACAATAATGCATATTTTCTTGTAGGTATGTACAATGAGATCTACTCTTGAACTTCAATCAATAATAAAGTCATGTCCTACAATTTTGTATGATTTTTTGAATGAATGAATGATTGAATGAATTTCCATAGTATCTAAAGTAACTCTCTCAAACACACGTTTTTGCGATAGTTATGGTATTACCAACCTATTAGATTTTTAAATTTTAACGTGGAGAAATTTTTTCCCTTTTCGGCCAATAAGGAACTCCGATTCTTGAACACACTATACGTATGTACTTGAGCACCAAACCTTCATACATCCCAGAAGAAATTATTTATATACTTGTCCCCCTTAAATGAATTAATTTAGATAGGTACTTCCTTAGATACAAAATTTCTTGGGTGAAATTTTGATTTTTTTTTCAACACCTCAAGAATATTGTGGTGACTTTTTGGTGACAGAGTTTTTGTGAAAAATTGGATGATGTGGAAGGGCACAGAAAACCTGAAGTGTAGGTCGTCACATCATTGAATTACTTGAAATTAATTCAGCAGCCAAGTCTTTTTTAATTTAAAAGTAAGTAAGGTTTAGTGAAAAAAATAATCTGTACTACATACGTATGTACCTATTTCCATTGAATTTAGAAAAAAATAAAAATTCACAAACAAATTTTATTGTAGTAACCCTGTGGGCACGTTTGGCACTTTAGTGCCAGTATTTGACATTGCGTCAAAGTGAGACTGAGACGCAATGCCAATTTCCAGTGCCAGTGTCACAGTGTCAGAGTGCCAGTGTCAGTGCCACTGGCACCGAGAACTGATACAGTGCGTCAAAGTGAGACTGAGACGCATTGTCAATTTACCAATGCCAGTGCCAAAGTGTCAGAGTGCCAGTGCCAGTGCCGGTGCGGAAAAATTTTGAGGAGCTATGTAATTTTCATCTTTTTCTGTCGTTTTTCGATCGTTCTCAGAACAGTGTTGCCTCAGTAGAGGGCTACGAGAGAAATATCATTTTCACCGTTACATCACTTACTCGAAATTTTTCCGGCACCAGCTGGGCTCGAACCTGGGTTCCTCGCGTGACAGTCCGTTGCTTTACCGATTACGCCACCGCGTGAGATATACGTAAGCGCGATAAAGTGACTGTTAGTTGGTTATTGCAAAAAGAATGTGAGTTGCTCTTGCTCATTCATTTTGAGCATGCATCACTCAAATTTTACACAAATTATTTCATTTTGAAAATTACTAGGGTATAGGTATTAATTCTAAAATTAATATCCGATTACAGAAATTCTTATCTGCTGATTTAGTTTTGATTTTTATTCTTTTTTTTCTAAAAAATACTAGAAAGGTTCCAATTGAAATTTTTTTTTTCAATCAAAATTTTCAAAAAGTACATATAAAGCTCAAAAATTTTAAATATTAAAAAAAAACGAAGTTTCATTTGTTGAAAAAGCGCATTTCAACAAAAAATTACTGATAATTTTTTGTGAAAAAAGTTGCAATAAGGTTTCAAAGCAAATTTTTCTCATATTCAAAAAAAAAAAAATCAACATAATAATATGATGAGAAGCTGCTCCTAAAAACTTTTTTTTTTTAATATTGAGTTTTTTTCTCAAAAATCAGAGATTTTTTCAAGAAGAACAAAAAACAGATTTTTTAAAATAACGAGCAAGTAAGCACGAGAATACCAAATTTTTTGTAAATTTTATTTTATTTTTTGAAAAGAAAGTAATTATTACGCAATGAAGAAATTTAAAAACTTTTATTTCTTATTAGTGGTGTTCTTTCTGATATATGTTGATCACGAAAAGAAAATTTGTAAGATTTTGAGAAAATTCAGCAAAGACCTCCATTTTAAGTTGAAATTTGCTTAGAAAAACTTTTAGTTTTGGAGGTGCCTCTGAAGAAGGATATTGTAATTTTTATAAAAACTGTGAAATTAGCATTAAAAAATTCACTGAAAAGTATCAAAAATTGAGTTAAAATTACGGAAGATTACGTAAAACATCATTAAGAATTGTAAAAAAAACACACATTTCAAAAGAATTTACTCGTCGAGATTCCCTAAAAAAAAAACATGGTGGAATTTGGCATAAAATGTTAGAAATGAAAAAAATTAAAAATTTGAAATATTGCTCAAATATTATATCAAAATGGAGTAAAGTACCTCATTTGCAAAAAATTTCATGAAATGAGATACTGTAAAATGTAATGTAGAAAGTTCTAAAAATTGTGAAACCTCAACAAAAACATTAAAATATTTTGTAAAAAAAACCCTAGTAGGTAAATGTTAAAAGCGCTAAAATTTATTTTATATTTAAAAATTAAAAAAAACAACGTAAAATTGATCAAGACATATAGAAAGGTGCTTGAAAACATCCTTACCTAAGAAGCCATTACCTATAATAATTAACTTCTGCAATTCAATGAGAAGTCTCGAGATTTGGACAGAATCTCTGAAAAATCGCTTGTAGATCATTAAAAATTAACAAAATGTGATCAGCTCCCATAGAAAACTTCACGAAACTTCTTTTGAGATTGCATAAAAATAATACTCCGAAAATTATTCAACTTTTTATAAGTAGATAAATCAATGAAAAATCGTTAAAATTTAGCAAAACTTTGAGAAAATCGTTTGAAAATTTGTAAAAATGCTATGAAAAATTGAAAATACTTTGCCCCTAACCCAACCTGTTTTAGGAAAAATAGTCCGGTTTCAAAAGATAGTATTTGAGATTCTGAGTCGATCTAGGCCATTTATTTCTTCTGAGCGATTAAAAATTTGCAAAAAAATATCCCTAGGTACTTATAATATCGCCAACTTTGAAAAACATTTCGAAAAAAAAACATCTGATTTCCTATCAATTTTTTTATATTTTTTATCTAATATTTCCCCAGTTTCAGGAATAATGCCTTTCAATGTTGTATTGATATACCTACCTAATTAATGCGAAATATTGGCGAAGAAAAAATTATCAAAATACGAATTTACCCAAAAATATATTTGAAAATTTCCAATCGCCCTATGGAACACTAAAAGTGCTAATGAATTTTGAAGGCTATGGCCTAGATCGACGCAAAATCTTGAATACTTATCTTTTAGAACTGGGTCATTTTCTCCAAAACCACTCACCAGTCTCATTCATTTTAAGGTAATAATTAAACCACTCAAACGCATACCAAAAAAAAATGTACCTACTCGTATCAACAAACTCAATTTCAAACTTTTCATGCATAAATTTTTTAAACTCAACTTTAAATCAAAATTCAATTCAAAAAAAATTGAAAATTTTGCGATTTTTTTAATTTTTAGTGTTTAAGCAAAGTTTTATAAAACCAAAAAAAATTTGTCCTTTGTTTTGTTTTTTTAATTAGAAACTTAGTAAAAATTGTAGGTACAACAATAATAACAATGGTACCGATTTACGAGTGTAAGAACTTGAAAGGTAAATTCCAGTGCCAACATTTTACACTCGAGTGCCGTCGCCTGACACTCCAGTGTCACGATATGACACTGAGTGCCAGTGCCAGTGTCAGAATATGACACTGAGTGCCCGTGCCTGATACTCCAGTGTCACGATATGACACTGAGTGCCAGTGCCAGTGTCCAAATATGACACCGAGTGCCAAAATATGACACCGAGTGCCAAAATATGACACTGAGTGCCAAAATTTGACACTGAGTGCCAAAATGTGACACTAAAGTGTCACATTTTGGCACTTTTACGCTGGCATTGCGTCCTGAGTGCCAAACGTGCCCACAGGGAAGTCGAATTGAAAATTAAATTAAATTTTTAAACTCTAAGGTATAAATAATTATATGTATGTATGTACTTACTTAATAAACGTAGTTTTGTTTTTAAAAATTTCAGGTATAAAATTAACCTACATTTTATTTTAAATTATAATTATGATAAAATTTAATGACTAGAATTTCTGGTTTAGTTGTGACAAATACATACAATCAAACCCTATAAAATTACTCACTGAAATTTCATTTTTTATCGGTCAACTTTGCAGAACTGGATCATAAATCAAAAAACGAATCACGTGAACTGTAAATTCATTCTTTTCTTGAAGTTTTTTTTTTAGTTCTTATTGACTAGAAAATAATACTTACCTATAACTAGGAATTCAATTGCAAATAAATTTTTCAAATCGAAGCTTCGAAAATTCTATAAATACGTAAATATTACATAGGTAGGTATCTTAACAAAAATTCTCCCATTGGCTGAGTAAAAATGTAAAATAAATGCAATATAATATTATCTATCAATTGTTGTACTTATGTAAGTAAAATGAAGACAAAATAATCACTATCAAAAATGAATATCCAATTTTTTCTTGCCAAAAATGAATCTCAAGTTTACCCAGGCTATTACACTTCCTCAGAATAATGTTGAGGTGGTGCACTTGCGTACATATTTGGCCAGGCAGAATCTGTATCACCTTTCAATGGTATACTATAATCAGAATCAGAATCCTCGTCCTCGGAGTAATTTGTTCGTAGTTTGGTGTTCTTTATCATGGTGCGGCGAAATTTGCTCACGATTATCGCGAAACAGAATGAAAGAGCTGCAAAAATAATTCGGTTTAGGTAATACAAACACCGCAATTCAATCGAAATTAATCGTAATTTGACCATTTTGTTTGAGCCTACAGATAGATGAAATTGTGATAGTTTTCGAGTAGGGCTTCACAATGAAACAGTGGTCAAATTGCTATCATCAGTTCATCATTATACAAACCTGTTAAGGTAGCAAGTCCAGTATTAATCATCCACAACTTCGTACTCCGCAAACCGCAGCTATTCCAAGCAACGCCGGTGAATTCGTGTAAGACGAACGTTCTATACTCTATATTTGAATCGAAATTAATCTCCAACGCTAATAAAACCAGGGTCAAGACGGTGAAATAAAAGAAGAAAATGCTGAATGCCGGAAGTTTTGAAATATTCTACAAAGAAAAAAAAAGCTCATCAGTTATCATAATTATTACCTACCTACACATTCTCAACGAAAGCAAATAAGTAAGTGCCTAGTCAAACAAATACAAAAATTCAGGTTATTACCTTATAAATGCCATATATCCCGAGGAGAGAGCTGGTAAGGGCGAGTATACTCCATGCCAGAGAATAATAATGGATATAGGGTCTGAGTGTTTCTCTAATAGCCTGGATATTCACATAGATGCAGGTTACATTCTGTTCATCATTATCGGGTATATCGGTGCTGTTTTCAAAAGGTGAGAAAGTCGACGAAGTTTGATTTTCTGATGGTGAGGTTCCACTCGTAATTGTTGTCGTTTTAATGCTCTCAGTTGTAGGACTCTGACTCGTGTTGTTGGCTTGATCTGTGGCATTTTTTGTTTCATTATGAAGATCAGGTTCACTTCTGACTGTTGAAGTGGTAATGGCATCATTTGTACTGATTTGTTGTGTTGTGTTCTCAGAATTTTCGTGTGAGCTATCCGATAGAGTGGTGCTGCTGATGGTAGTGTTTGTATCATCAGAAGGTGCTCTGGTAATGGGTGTACTGTTGATTTTTTCTGTGGTAGGACTACTGCTCGTAGTTGTTGCTTCACTAGTAGTTGGTTTACTGGTAGTTGGCTTAGTGGTAGTTGGCTTACTGGTAGTTGGTTTACTGGTGGTTGGCTTAGTGGTGGTTGGCTTAGTGATAGTTGGCTTAGTGGTAGTTGGCTTTTTAGTAGTTGGTTTTTTAGTAGTTGGCTTACTGGTAGTTGGCTTACTACTTGTACGAGTATTTACAGGATTTGGAACGACCGTAGTATCTCCAGTAGTTGCACGTTTGGTGCGATTTATTTTCTCGGTTGAGTTATCAATTGCATAATTTTCCACATTGTTGCATGTATTGTTGTCATATAGTAAGGGATGCTTGTGATTGAAATTAACACCCCACATGTATAAACCGGAACCAATCTGAATATTGAAACACGACAATAATGCTTTATTTAAAATTATTATATTTTCATAAAGGAAATACTTGTGTAGGTACCAATCGTAGGAGGTAAGCAACAGACTTGACTACCTGAGTTTTCAATTTGATTTACATAATTCTTATTGATATGTTTAATTTAATTTTTATTCATTAATTCAGTTCCCAATTTTATTTGATTTTAATTTTTTGATTTGATTCAATTTTAATTTTTATATTTTGTTCAATTTTTATTGCTTATGCATCGTTACCTACTCGTAATTTGATTGTGCTTTAATTTTTAATCCAATTGAATTTTCATTGCCCATTTAATCAATTTTCTATTCAATGATCAATGACATTTTTAATCAATCGCTAATTGCTTAGCATAGCTTTTTTTATTGGGTTGCGTACGTACCAGTTTCAATTATATTTTTTTGATTTTACGCAGGTACCTGTCCAATTTTTTTCAAAATGACTTTTTTGATTCAATTTTTTTTTTTTTTTTTTTTTTTTTGAAAATTAGCTCACAAGATCGAGAACATTTCGGGGTATTCGGCTCCGATTTGAATGGGACTACGATTTTTGGAATAGAATGATTTGAAACCCACCCATCCCAAATTTCAGCGGTTCAAATTGAAATCCAAAATTGACTATTTTATGGCGATTTTTGTCCTTAAAAAAACACTTATTGAGTAAAAATAATGGAAATTAGCTTTGAAAGTAATATTAACTCTCTCAAATCGAATTTGACCATTTGTGGCTATTCTGGAGCCTTCAGTGTGATTTTCGATTTCTCCGGAACTTGAAAATTTCTCCAGAAAGCTTGAAAATTGATTCGAGTAGCTACAGATTGAGTTGTGTGGCTCATTCTCGACCTATTAAATGGATTCATCTACATTTGATGTGCTCGAAAATGTCCGCCTGGGAATGCACCCAAATGTTGAATAAGTTGAACAGAACCACGACTCAATTTTAGGCCCCCAAGTTGATTTTTCACTCCTGGAGAAATTTTGAACTTTTGGAGGGATCGAAAATTGCGCTGAAGACTCCAGAGTGGTCAGAAATTTTTTAAACGTAAATCGCCAAAAATACATACCTACCTAATCAATTTAGAATTTTTCAAAAATTTGCCAAAAATTGAAAAATTAATTATTGTATGGCTAAAATTTTAGTTATGATGGTTTCTGGTTACGCTCTTTCTAAAAAAATAGTGTTCCCATTTAAATTGAAAGTGGGTCTCTCGAGAGGCTTTCTTATTGAACATTTAAGGGATAGTACTTTTGACCGTGAATTGAATTCAAATTTCGGTATAAGAATCTGAAAGGTTCGATGAAAAAAAGTTTAACCCTAGCTAATATATTTAGAACAGCTTTTAACTTTTCTGGTTACGGGTCTACTGTTACCTAACTTCTATCTTATTTAGTTATTTATTAAATTTATTGTAGACGTTTACTTACCGCAACTATCCATAATAAGAACAGCGTGAATTTGCGTAAAAGACACCCATCACTTCGTTGTTTCATTTTTCGCACTTTCGAATCGTGTAACCAAAAACAAATTCAAGTGTGAAAAAAACGTTGAGAAAAAAACAGGCAGAAATTTAACACTTTGTCATTCTATCATTTCCAAAATGAAATAGCGAACAAATTAAGTATCGAACTGGGTATCAAATAGGTACTTAACTAGTATACCAGAATACGTAGGAAGCATGTGATAAGTTATCGAAAACTGTTAGAAAATCCAATTATGTATCACGAAAAATTCAGAGATACGTTTACGTACATGGAATAATTTATCATTTTTCATACGTTAGGTATTTCCTCTATTTTATGAGCAGAATTTTGCGATTATAATAAATGTCTGAGTCATACGTATGTATACATATATTGTAGTCTGTAATGTACTGTACTTATCTATGTACCACTGAGTAAGTGAGTAAGGCAAACTCAATGCCTCTCAGTTCATACAAACGCATTGGATCAGAATAGGTGAAATTCGAATAAATTTGTTTTGTAGATTTTTTGAAATTGATTTTTTCTGATTTTGAATATCAGTTTTATTTTAAGTGTAACTTGCGCTCTGTTACAAAATAATCGTACTCAAAAATAAAATACAGAGCTTATCACACAGCTTTCTTGTTCGCCTTTAAAAATTAAGTAGGCAAGTGTATGCACAAAAAGCGATTTTGTGCACATGATTTTGGTAAAAAATAAAAATAAAATATGTAATAATAATAATAATAATAAAAATACTTATACCTATGAACAAAAATATGAAAAAATATTCATTTTAAAAAATGGGAATATGAGTACTAAGTATTGAAGGGCATTAAATCGAACCATCTCTGTTGAATAATACTCAAATATGAATAGAAAACATTTCGGGACAAGTTGAAATGGCTGAACAATTCTCAAAAAACACTTGAAGAAAAAGTCGAAATATTGAACCCTTTGGAGATTCTCCTGGTTCCCATGTTGGGGTAGCAAATTACTTTGAAGAGTGTGATAGGGTAGGTACCTTACCATCCAATTGATTGAATTGATTGAATCACGAAAAAGTTGAGCTTTCAATGAAAAACTATTTTGGAAAATGAAAGTTTTGAAAAAACTCGAATTCTTAATTTCCAACAAAACAAATAAATTGGAAATTTTTTTCAAAAATAATTCAACAACATGAGTAAAAAACATTGATCAAAAGCATTTTTAAAAAAGTAATAAGGAAAAAAATTGTAATAACGATAGTACCTAAAAAAGATCATCTGGCAATTCTCAAGTTGGGCAAAAATAAAGTTTTTTTTTTGTTTTTTGGTCAAAGGCACTATATGTACCTATTTTTGCTCAACTTTGTGAACTGCTAGATGATCTTTTTTATTATTGTGATTACAATTTTTTTTCTTATCAATTTTTTAAAAATATTTTCAAAAAGTGCTTTTGGCCGATTAGAGCAGGAAAATTCCTTCAAGTGGGGTGTCTGAAAAAAGGGGTGGAAAGAGTAGCTGTTTGAAAAAAAGTCAGTCCAATAAATTGATCAAAGTTACCACTTAATATCATTCGTTTTCGCTCAAATTTTTTTTACAAAGTCTACTCACCCAACTATTAATCACACCACCATTGATTGGTCTTCAGCTCTTCCAAGGGGTTGGTGGGGGATGCTTGTTTTTTCAAGTAACACACAACTGAATCATATATTTGAAAAACGAATCTGGACATGCAATATATCGAATGGTATGTTTTCGAGGTCGCTGAATACGAATACCAACTTATTTTCTGGGTTCAACTCCTCAAAGCCCCTCTGTGCCCCAAAAAAGGGGTTAAAATTTTGAAAAATCGTGAAAAGTCGAGTGATATATCGAATGGTACGTTTTCGAGGTCGCTGATGAGTACGAATATGAACTAATTTTTTTGTCCCACCTCCCAATGTCTCTCTGGGCTACAACAAAGGGGCCAAAATTTCAAAAAATCATCAAAAAGTCGAGTGATATATCAGATGGAATGTTTTTGAGGTCGCCAAGCACAAATATGAACTTATTTTTGGGTCCCACCCCACAATGTCCCTCTGTGCCCCAAAAAGGGGCCAAATTTCTAAAAAACTGTGGAAAGTCGAGTGATCGAATGGTATGTTTTCGAGGTCGCTGAATACAAATATGTACTTGATTTCTGCTTATGGTTCCTCAAAACTCCCTTACGCCTTTCTAAATAGGATAAAATTTTGAAAAGTCGTTGAACATCGTGTAAATACGAGTATATCGAATAGTATGTTTTCAAGATCGCTGGACACATATTTTCAGAATCCAAAGCACAATGGTTCTCAGCCCCAAAAAAGTTAACGAAAAAACATGGTGTGATCTTTTTCTTTGAAGATTCACACTATTATTTTAGAAAAAATCCTGAAAATTCATCTCAAAAATACTGATTGGACTAACTTTCGGTGGGAGGAGGGGAGATGTAAGTAGAGCTACTCGTATTACCAAGGTATTATTGGGATCGCTGTTCAAAAAGTTTGCATGCTCATTTTGCAAAGGAAACATTTTACATCCCAAGATTTTTCTTTAAAACGCTCACTCACCTACCAGGTTTTGATTATTTTTCAATAGAAAATAAAATGGAACTAGGACTTTCGCTGTGTTGTCGAATTTCATTGAAGTAAAATTTATAATCATCCAACTAATACCTATTTTTAAATTTTGTCTGGGTACTTACGTGCCACTCGAATTATATTTTCGTGGGAAATTTAAATGAATTAATCATTTATAATGTTTCTTTTTTTGCTGAAAAAACTCATAAATTGATAAAATATTTCAAAATAGAATCCCGAAAACACACCATTCGATATATTTATCACTCGACTTTTCATGATTTTTCAAAATTTGGCCCCTTTTTTTGGGGAACAGAGGGACACAATTTTTTAGAAATTTGGCCCCTTTGTTGTGGCCCAGAGGGACTTTGGGAGGTGGGACAAAAAAATTAGTTCATATTCGTACTCATCAGCGACCTCGAAAACATACCATTCGATATATCACTCGACTTTTCACGATTTTTCAAAATTTTAACCCCCTTTTTGGGGCACAGAGGGGCTTTGAGGAGTTGAACCCAGAAAATAAGTTGGTATTCGTATTCAGCGACCTCGAAAACATACCATTCGATATATTGCATGTCCAGATTTGTTTTTCAAATATATGATTCAGTTCAGTTGTGTGTTACTTGAAAAATCAAGCATCCCCCACCAACCCCTTATTAGGGTTGAAGACCAATCAATGATGGTGTAATTAATAGTTGGGTGAGTAGACTTAGTGAAAAAAATTTGATGGTAACTTTGATCAATTTATTAGACTGACTTTTTTTCAAACAGCTACTCTTTCCACCCCTTTTTTCAGACACCCCTCTTGAAGGATGGGTATCGAGCGTGGTATCAAATTGTCGAGAATTTGAAGGGGAACATTTTTAGTCATGGTAGTTTTTCTCGTAAATCTAATATTTTCGGAGTAAATCGCAAAAAACGTAAATCGGAACCGGTTTTAGCCCCCTAAAAAAATTAGCTCCAGGGTTAGGAGGTTCGGTTTTTTTTTTTGGTAGTTCAGGGGGTTAATCTGAACATATTCCCGAAGAAAAAATTTATGTGCCAATTTTTTCCTTTTTAAAACCGCCATTTGCCTGCTCTAGATGTTTTTTACTCATATGTTGTTGAATTTTTTTTTCATTTGTTTTGTTGGAAAATAAAGATTTGAGCTCTTTGCAAACTTTCATTTTCCAAAATGATTTTTCATCGAAACCTCGACTGTTTTGTGATGTAGTCAATTAGGCAGGATCTCTTCAAAGCAATTTGTTTCCCCAACATGGAAACCTAGAGAACCTCCCAACGGGTTAAAAAGAGTACAGATGAAACAGGTATCTGCAAAATATGTCAAAAAACAAATGCGTTCAAAGTTAAAATAGGTAGGTACCTATATGCAAAATATGCAAAGGCATAAAGGCAATTTAGGCTCATTTTGCTCAGAATTTTAGTGTGTTTCTTTGAAAATGATTTTCTAGCAAAAGAAATTCACGGGAAAAAAATATGCAAAAGTATGAGTAAAAAATGCATCCCTGATGATAAGCAAAGTTTTTATTCCAATAAGCGACCATCTTTTAATTTCCAACTATCCCTTCGTTCGTTGCTAAAAATGCAAATTCAATATAAAAAAAAATCAATCGCAAAAAGACTCAGAGAAGCACTGGTTTTGGTGTTTTATACATATTTCCAAGGAAAACCCCCATGAACACGATGATAAAATTTTACTAAAAATTGCTCCAGTGTCACAGTGTGTCTACCTATAATAGGTAGATACGCTGGAGCAATAGTGAGGTGTTTTAGATTATAATTATCTAAAACACCTCACTATCCACGAAAACCATCTGTGTAATTCCAAATTAGCGATAAATTTGCCACGTTCGTTTATGTTATACGTGATATGAATGATCATACTTACCTACCTGTGAAGATTTTTTTTCAAGTTTCAGGAAAATTTTTCATTTTTTTATGCGTAATCAAATTCTTGTTATGTTTTAGATGAGGGAAAATGATTGACGTCGTAGCATGACACACATTAATGATTAATATACATATTATGTAGGTATCTATAATTTACGTGTGTTCATTATACATGTACATTATGATCATATTCATCAATAAATAAAAAGACAAGATCATTCGGCAAAATTTGAAAAAATACATTTAGAAATTAGCGTAGGTACTTACTGGTGAGTATTTAAATTTATAAAGCAAAACTAATGACTAGTTGATCAAAGCTTTCACCCGCGTGCTTGTAAAATAAGAACAATACCAAATAAATAGGTATTAATTGAATCATTTTTTTAAAAGAAGAATTATTATTCATTAATCAAATATCCAGAATTGATAAAACGATCGATATTATTTATATAGGTAGGTATATATATACTTAATTACTTACTACTCACCTAATGATTCCTCAGAACTTATAGCTAGCAATAACACAAGTTTGTTTCTACATACTTGTACCAAATGTTTGATTTACTTAATAATGAACAGTCTAAGAGTAGGTAATGAGGTAGATTAATCTAAAAAATAAAAATATCCAATCAACTATTTTCTTATTATACAGATAAGATTAATTAGTCTGTTGTTTTATCAGATAGAAATTAGCATTCATTCATCATTCAATTATACCTATATTATACATATAGCGGTGATAGTGATACCATACGTGCATCTTTCATGGGTATGTCATCATTCTTAGACGCCGCATCCTTTAAATCGGCTTCTTTACCGACAATTTTCCTCAATATGCCTCTGTATTTCTTCACAACGAAGATAAAATACACCAAAATACCTGCAAAAATAATTCGAAGACTTGAAACATTCAAATTTCCACAAATACACGTTATATAGAATTAAGATATGTAGGTAAGTAGTAAATGCATTAAGAAAAGTTCGTCCAAACAATTTTTTTCATTCATCCGGTACCTATTTTTTTTAACCTACCTATATAAAATGAAAGTCCAATAATGATCAACGTCGTTGAATATTCCGAGCTCGTCCATTCAATTCTACACAATTCGCGCGAGATGAATATTTTATGTTGGATACTTGCATCGACACTCATCAGCAATATAATTAATAAACCGGATATCATAGAAAAATAGAAGAAAACAACGCTGTACGTCAAACACTTTGGAACATTCTGCGAAACAATTGAAAAATAATTAGGTATACTTATCGATGCAGATCGAACATATCATTGATCCTATCTGAAAAAATGTTTACAAAATTTTAAATTATCTACTAATGGGTAAATTTACCTTGTAAATTCCATAAATCCCACAGGCAGAAGTGGTGATGCCCAGAATACTCCAAATGAGAAAAAAATAATGGACGCATTTCTCCCAAAGGTTTTGTGCAATAGTTTCCAATTCGCCGATTTTTTCATCAACACCGGCGATGTTCTTGAAAACATCTACAATCCCTTGGCCTAATCCGTTGATTAATTTACCCGGCAAAGCCTGAACTGTGTTTAAGAAATTCGCAGGTGCTTGTTTGACGGATGAAACTGCATTATCAACTTTGTTGCGGAGATTTTCAAAGAATTTTGCAGCTTCATTTGCTCCTTTATTGAAGATGTCGATATCAACTGAACGTTTTTCGCGGATCGGTATTTTGTTATCATAATTCTGATTAAAATTAACGGCCCACATGTGTAAACCGGAGCTAATCTGAGTGGAACAAATTTCATATTTTAGAATTGAAGTGGTGTGTTTTGTAATTTTTATTTTTATAAAAATTGAATAAATCAGTTTTAAAAATCCCTGATTCCTTTTTCGGGTCACTCAACAACCGGGACAAAAATTTGTTCCTAAACGATAACATCGACTTGAATTTTTTACTCTTGATGGATGCCTTTTTTTTTTTTTTTTTTTTTAAAGAAATTTGACTCTGACGAAAATGAGTCATCATCATCATCATCATCATCATCAGCGTCATAGTCGCAAGTGTGCCCCTAATAACGACCAACACTCCTCTCTGTCTTGAGCTAGTGTGGCTAAGGCACTATAGCTTCACTCAGGTGAAATCCCTCGGCCATCTTTGGTGCAAAATAACAATAGAATTTTTATGAAACGTCACAGTGACATCACTTGCCGAACAGCTGTACTGTGTTGTGATTATGGCTGAAATCATAATTTTGCACCAAAGATGGCCGACCAATTTCACCTGAGTGAAGCTATAGTGCCTTAGTGTGGCCGCAGTCGCAACTGAGCCAACTATTTTCCAGACTGTATCAGTCCACCTTGTTGGAGATCTTCCTCTCCCTTGTGTTCCAGGGACCTTGCCAAAGAAAATTCCTTTTTCAATGTTTTCCAGTCCTCTCCTGGCTATGTGTCCAAAATAACTCATTATCCTGGTTTCACATACATATTTTATTTAGCCTGGTTGGTTCTTGCAGTTGTTGCACAATTGATGCATTTGTTCAGTGCATAGTGTATGGTATCTTCAACATCCTGCGCCATATCCACATTTCAAAGGCATCAATTGAGGAGTCGGCCTGCAAAGTGACCTAACTGCAAAAAATTGATTTCGAGATAATGAGAAAAACGTGTCCTAGGAAAATGAAGTCACATTTTCGAAATCTGCTTTCGGGAATCGAAAGGGTCAACCCTCACTCACTTAAACACCTTTTCGTTTCTGAAAAATATGAACATGGGTTCGCTACAGGGTGCAACAAAAATGAAAAATGCTGCAGTTAGGTCACTTTGCAGGCCGCACATACGTTTTTTTTTTTTTTTTTTAGTGATATGTACGCAATTTTCTCCAGTTTTTCATTGCGTATGTTATTTTTTATGAAAGCAAAGATTTATTCATTCATTCAAGATTTTTCTATGTACAGGAAGCTGGGTAGCTAAAACTGGAGTTGTGGCTTATTCTCAACTTACGATTTTACCATTTCGAATCACTCTGGAGCCTCCAGTTCGATTTTCGATGTCTCCAAAATTTTTGAATTTCCTCAGAAGGGGTTAAAATTAATTTTGATTTCAACAAACAGTACCCTATGAAACACATTTTCGGAAAATCGTAAAAATAAGGTCACTTTGCAGGCCATGCTTTTAATTTTATCATTTTCAAGGGAGGGGAAGGGGTGTTACGAGTGAAACTGGATGAAGGTGATATATTCCTTTTGTAGGGCATCTCCTAAACTATCAGATAGCGTTGCTATCTCAAAAATCATTTTTTTGCAGTTAGGTCACTTTGCAGGCTGACTCCTCAATTCTTTTCCAATCATCTTGCTTCAATATCCAGGTCTCTGCTCCATATAAGAAAACTGGAAAAACTAGCATCCTGATTAGTCTCTTCCTTGTTTTTATGGAGATTTTCTGGTTGGTGGTGACTTTTCTCAACCGAGACATCCCTGCTTTTCCACCCTATTGACAAAATTATGCTTAAAAGCATGCGTAACAATGCGTGATTTTGGACTGGTGTAAAAGTGTGCATTACTGCGTTAAAAATTGTGATCTGTCACGAGAAAACCAACTTAGTGTCCAAAAAATCGATATTTTTTTATGGTGGATATTGGTAGTACTCAGGGTGCTGAATCTGCCTGCGGTGCTAAAAACGTTCGCAAACGATTCTTTTGACCCTAAATTTAAGGTCAAAAAAATTGAGCAACTACAAAAAAAATGAAAAAAAAATTTTTTTTTGATTTTCTCAAAATGTACTATGTCCGGGGGAGTCAACATACAAATTTTTGTGGATATCGGCTCACATTTGTAGGATTTAGGCCATTTTTTTGAAATTTGAATGAGGTTCACTCTGGAAAAATCAACTCTTTTCACCTTGAACAAATTTGTTAAGAAACGTGATAAATTTAATAATAATAACTTATTCTTCATTAATAATTCATACTCGGGTAGTTTTTGCAACATTTTTGGCAAAAAATTCAAAAAAATCGAAAAAATCGATTTTGGGAAATTTTGATTATTGGACTTGGCAACCTTGAATGTGATGATTCTGAAAAAAAAAATATCGGGTTATGTTGACACTCATGGGGGCCAAAAGTGGTGCAAGTTTCACGGACCTCCAAATTTTAGATCGCCTGATACATAGACTCAAAACTTGAAATGCCCTTCCTGTAAAATTTACATTTTGGACACTAGGTTGGTTTTCTCGTGACAGATCACAAATGTGCATTTTTACATGCTAAACAGAAGCAATCTAGCAACCAAATATTTTCTAAAATGCATCAGTGAGTAAAAATTTTTCCAAGTCCAAAAATTGATAACATTTATCCAAAAATAACCTTCTAGTCTAAAGCTGATAGGTGGCCGAGTGTGTTAAACGGCCGCACAACGCAGTAATTGGGGATCACTCCCTGCACGTGGCCGAAATTTTTCAATTTTTTTTTGTTGAAAAAATTGTCTATTGGAATGTCTTAAAATTCACAATTAATCGGTACCGTAAACTGGGGTAACATTGAAGGATTTTTCAGTATTTTTTATGTTTAGAGGTATGAATGGCGGAGGTAGGGGAAATGTGTGTGGTGCTTTTGATAAAGCTATGTCAGCACTATGTTTTGGCGGTTACAGAAGTTGCCTACCTTTTTCCTGTCAAGCGCAAGAGCCAAAAGAAGTGCCCTTCAAAGTTACCCAGCGTTTGGGGTAACTTTGAAGACCCCTTGAAATGTGCTTCAATCAAGGTCAAAAATTATCAAAAACATGAGTATTCACTTTTTGGTCACTTTATACGCGTCAAGTACTTACAAAATGATCCATATTCACAATTGAATTTATGAAAGAGTGCTCCAAAATGATAATTTGGAATTTTTCTAGTTTTCAGGCGTTTTTCATGCATTTTGGCCAATTTGATCCAATTTTATGATTTTTTAATGATTTTAGAGTTGTTTTTCAAGTTTTCACATCGTTTTTAACAAGTTTACAAGCATTTTCATGCATTTTCGTCCAATTTTACCAAAATTTCATGATTTTTTTATAGACTTCAAAGTTACCCCAGTTTGAATATTATTTTTTTACTCCTCAGGGAACAACTTTGGCACATGAACAAATGCGCTAATTTATAGTCGGGAGATGTACCAACACATCTATAATGTCACTTGACTCGTTCTTTGAAAATTCAAAATTCCAGACACCAAGCTTTTCATGTTAATTAAAATTGATAAAAACAGCACTTTTTTTCGCTTGCTTTTTCACTGGTGTTGGAACCACTAGTTGAAAATGATAAAATAGGAAAAATAATCGCCAAAGTGTACTCTATCCATTACCGGTGTCAGAATTGTTCCATACTTCATAGTTCCACCGCCATGGAGCATAATATGATGAAAAACCGCACCCTTCAATGTTACCCCGCGATTTCAATGTTACCCCAGTTTACGGTAGATAGTATTGCCTGAGAGTTATGAGCAATTTTTCTGCTAAAATTTCCGCACTTTTTGTACATACTTTTAGTTTACTTTTAAGCATGCTATTCACTGGCTGAATAGCATGTGATTTTTTAAAAAAGTGCAAATTCACGCATGTGTGTGATATGCTAAAAAGCATGCATTTCAGCATGTTGCACGCACAATTTTTGTCAATAGGGCAAGAGCTTGAAATGAGGAATACCCGAACCTGTACCCGTACCCGATATAGACTATTTTGAACCCAAATACCCATTTGATCGGGTACAGTTCGGGTATTTCACCTAAAATACCCGAACCCGTACCTGTACCCGAACGTTTAAAATTTTCATACCTGTACCCGATACCCATACCCGATTCTCTGAGAAATAAATCTGTACCCGTACCCGAAAACGTTTGGGTTTGAAGCCCTGTCCACAATTGAGCCCAAATAAATTAAATGAGTTCACTTTTTCAAATTCATTCAGGGCTTCGGATTCTGGTAGGTATCCAGCTATATCAACAACTATGACCTTGGTTTTCCCCACATTTTTATGAGGAGTCCCATGTCCTCATTCCTCACTGACCATCCTGGCCCACCTGATCAGTTCTGCCAGTTCCTCTTCATTTGCGGCTATTAAGGTGGTATCATCAGCGTAATGGAGATTGGAGATTCTTCTTCCTCCCATCTTGATGCCACCTTCCCAGTTCTCCAAGACTTTTTGCATGATGTACTCTACATAGATATTTATGTAGATGTTGAACAGCAGAGGCAAGAGTATGCAGCCCTGCCTTACTCCCCATTCTGGTTCAAACTGGTTTGATTCTTCTCCACCAACTCTCACCATCCTCTCATTCTTGTCATACAGACAGCGACTGGATCAGCTCAATTAGGTGCTCTGGAACTCCCATCTCATGTAGTATTTCATTTAGCTTTGTTCAATTGACACGGTCAAAGGCCTTTGCATAGTCAGCAAAGCATAGTACTGCAGGGATGTTGAATTTGACAGAATTTTTCGATCATTTGTCTGATGTTCAAAATCTGCTCTCTTGTTTCTCTTCCAGGCATAAAACCTGCCTGTTCATGTGGAATCTGCCTATGCAAGTATGCCTTCATCCTGTTGATTATTCGAGGCATCACTTTACTAGCATGTGGAATCAGGGTTATTGTGCGATAGCTAGCGCAATTTTTCATATCACGTTTCTTGTGTAGCGAAATTAACTATGTAGGTAAGTTATAAAATGAAATCTACGATTTTTAAAGGTTGATATAATATTTTCCCATACAAATTTTTGACTTCAAACCCCGTGCCTCCAATCCCCTTCCCCTCCAGAGATATTTTCCCCAAAAGTCAAAACTTTAATAATGTGGGCATATATAAATTTTCTTACAGTGGGTATAGTTTTTTAAAAAATTTTCTCTTATTTTTTCTCTGTTTTTTGCGAATTGAAATTTTGAACATTTTTGAAAAAAAATAAAGAGGAAATGACATGGCTGAATTTTTTCCCAGAAATCGATGACAATAACCCTCAGTATATAGGACTGAAATTGGCTGGAACATGATGAAAAAATAAAATCTTAATAAAATCTTGCATTTTCCTTTTCCAAAAAAAAAAAAAACTGTCCATCCCTCTCCAATTACTGAAACGATACTCTCAATGAAAAGTCAAGTTTTCATTTCACTGTGGAAATTCAATTTTGAGCCTTTCAAATTTTAATTTCCAACTTTAGACTATTCATAAATTCCCTGTGTAGAAATTTTTTTTTCGTGCTCACTCCAAGAATTTAAAATTCAAGCATTTTAGAATCGAAGAGCCTCAAAACATGTTTCGTAAGTGATCAAAAATAGTAAAACAGCATCAATCTAAGATCTAGATAGGTAGGTAGGTAGATAGGTAGGTACTTACCAATACAACCCATAACACGATTAACGTCCCAGTTCGTAAAGAACACAAATTAAAGTATTGTTTTATTTGTAGCATTGTCAAAACTTGAAATAAAATTTGAATCGAAACAAAGAAACGAACGGATACTTCAACTTTCAACCTGACGCGACTGATTGTTTCTCCACTGAGATGATTTTGAATAAATTTAAGAAACTCGTTCCATATCTGATTGGATGATTTTATCGGCGAAAACGTGCAAGATGCGCTTTCGGTATCATGTACAGTACCTACATGAAGTTTTCTTGGTACTTGTACAGGCTAATTGCACGTGAAATTGAATGATAACTGACAAGAGTTTATGAATCGAATGTAAAAGCCTTAGAATAAAAGGGATGAATCATTTTTCTTGGGAAGCTGCGAATGCAACTACAGTGAAGTAAGTGGAAAAAGCTTATAATGATTAATGACGATGGATTAAAAAATACATATATAAATCTGTGGCTTTTATTCATACACCTTCGTAATTACGAGCATTCAATTTGATTATTAATATAGGTTTTTTTTAGAGGTGAAGGTGTTGGATATTATTAAGTACATATGAAGAGTGATATTCCAAAACTCGCTTTGTCCATTTTTATCAAAGTTGGGTTTTCAGTGGTACCTGGTAGATGAAGTATTAACTCACATTCCTACATCATCAACCTACGAAAATGAGGTGTTAAACGCACCTAAATAACCAATTCACTAAAAATTAAAAAAAAAATAATGTTTCAAAACGCGCTTTGTCCATTGTTATTGAAATTTTTTTCAGCAGTATTTAGTGGATGAAATGTATACCTACACTCCTACATCATAAATCCACCCAAATAAAATGCTAAACTCGCCTAAAAAGCCAATTTACCCGTTTAAAGGGAAACTGTTTTTCCTCTCTCCTGAAAAGTTGTGAAAATGGACAAAGCGAGTTTTGGAATATCACTCTTCATATAGTAATTTTCTTAGTAGGTAAAACATTGTCTCGATTATAGAGCTATCGGAAAAACGGAAGATACTTGTATATTCAAAAACAATTCGATTTCTTCTTGTAAAAGATGAAATTAATAAGCGTATCTTTTTTCAGGGAAAATGTAACCTGCATCGATTCTCAGGTCAATCACACATTAGCGATTACAGTTGTGTCTTTCGTTGCTGTAGCATCGATTTCGTGTTCTGCTTCCAAGGTGGCATTTTTTTTCTTCGACAATATTATATTTTGTAACATGCTTCGACATCTTTTCACGACAATCGCGAAATACAAAGAAACACCTGCGAAGCATCACAGCCTACTTAGGTATCTACATAATTATATCGTTTTTGTGAATGGATAGATTGATCGAGCTGTACAATCAAGAGTATAGTCAGAAAATGCCACCGCTGATTAGAATGAAACTTTTTCAGGTGTTCAATGTTCATTTTTAGCACAAAGAGATAATTTTATAACTCTGTTCGTATTCCATTTTTCTGAAATTTGCCTCGTAAATTATAGCTGAAGGAGCAGAAAATGGACAAATTCTAAAGACGTAACTATACCTACATAAAAAGTACAGTTACTTAATAAAATAGCATATTTTCAAAATTGAAGGAGCCAAATAGGTTCGAATTTTTAAACAAGGCATCAAGAGTCCTTCTACTCCCCCACCTCATAAGATGATTAAAATGGCCCTGGACCCAAATTTGTTTAATATATTGTTGTCAAATGGTACTGACCTGACCATTTGATATACCTACAAACATACAAAAACACGTTTATCAAAATTTTGATCTACATTCAGGAACTTTTTAATTTTTGCTTATTTTCAAAAGTCGTGTTAGATTAACTTTTTCAATTTCAACACCAGAAAAACTGAAAATTGAGACTGACAAAGGAACCTCTTGAGGTGTCACACTCCGATTTGAACGGAACCACGAT